>NC_047088.1:269047391-269370855 GCF_902459505.1 Geotrypetes seraphini | reverse complement strand
GATCCCCCTGTAGAAGCCTTTGGGGAGGCCCCACCTGGAATGCTAAGGATATAGGAAGACTTGAAGGCAATGGAAATGATATATGGATTGTATCAAGACACGTATGAGAAGATGCTTGAATAACTGAATATGTCTACACTACAGGAAAGAAGGGATAGAGGCAATATGATACAGACATTTATATATAAATGTACAAACAAATCTCATTTAGGTGATGATGATGGTAGTAGAGCATCTCTGCAGGTCAGGATTGCAAGTGCATCCATGTCTAGATGACTGGCTAATCAGAGCGCCGTCGTTATCAGAAGGAGAACAAGCAGTGGCTCAAGTGGTCCAGGTCTTGCAGAGCCTGGGCTGAATAGTGAATTCTCAAAAGAACCAACTAGTTCTGTCCCAATCCCTGGGACTACCCGAGAGTACTCTTCAACACGGCAGAATATTGTGTGCAATTCTGACTGCCATATCTCAAAAAAGATATAGTGGAATTAGAAAAGCAACGGAAATTATAAAAAGGATGGGAAAACTTCCCTATGATGAGGAGAGGCTAAAGTGGCTAGGGCTCTTCAGCTTGGAGAAGAGACGGCTCAGGGGTGATATGATAGAGGTCTATAAAATACTGAGTGGAGTGTATGGGGTAGATGTGAATTGCTTGCTTACTTTGTCCAAAAATACTAGAACTAGGGGGCATGTAATGAAGCTACTAAATAGTAGATTTAAAACAAACCAGAGAAAATATGTCTTCACACAATGTGTAATTAAACTCTCTGGAATTTGTTGCCAGAGAATGTGGTGGAATCAATTAGCTTAGCAGGGTTTAAAAAGGTTTAGATAATTTCCTAAAAGAGGCCATCATTGAGATAGGGGGATAGGGATTGGAACATGTATACCTCCTTTTTGTAGTTTTACAACCACACTCAAAGCGGTTTACATACAGGTTTTTCAAGCATTTTCCCTATCTGTCCTGGTGGACTCACAGTCTCTCTAATGTACCTGGGGCAGTGGAGGATTAAGTGACTTGCCCAGGGTCACAACGAGCAGCATGGGGTTTGAATTCGCAACCTCAGGGTGCTGAGGTTGTAGCTCTAACACTGGCGCCACACTCTCCTGATTTGGGGAAATCCACTGCTTATTCCTAGGATAAGTGGCACATTTTACTACTTGGGATCTAGCTAGGTACTTGGCTGTCCCAGTATGGTAATTCTTATGTTCTTTGGTCTATTTTCCATAGGCACACAAACAGAAGCTTTGTGCTCAGATAACAGACATGATGTCCAAGACAGCTCTGTCTGTGAGGAACTACTTCCAAGTACTAGGCTCCATGGCAGTCACTATAGATGTAGTCCCTTGGGCGAAGGCTCACATGCGTCCTGTCTCGGTAGTCCCCACAAATGGGCTCCAGAATCCTGCCACAGTATGATTTGATGGCTCCATTAACAGTGTTTATTATGGGGCATGACCCTCAGAATAACTTTGTGGGTGAGTCTGGTTTCCACCCTGTTCGGCTGGGAAGGCTAGTGCAAAGGATGTCCAGTCCAGGGACAGTGGCCAAAACCAGACTGGAGCTTCAGGCCATTCGATTGGAAGGACAGGCGGTCCAAGTCTTCTTGGACAATGCTACAGCAGTGGTATATGTCAATTGCCATGGAGACACCAAGAGTGTGCAGCTGAGCCTGGAAGTCCACTTGTTGTTCTGGTGAGCAGAGCTACAGCTACAGGCAATCTCCGCTGCGCTTGAAACAGGACTGGACAATGTCCAGGTTGATTTCCTCAGCAGACAGACTTTAGACCTGGAAGAATGGACGTTATCTGCAACAGCATTTTAGGCAAGGGTCCTCCCATCCCCCATCCCACCTAGTATAGTCCTGTGGCCATGTCATGGATGAAAAAAAGGGCCACCCCAAGCCTAGAAACTCCTCAAAGACTCAACTTTCATACCCAAAGCTTTGGTGCCTTCCCCTTAATTTTGTGGAAGCTCAGGAATGATAAAAATTTTTTTTGATAGGGCATCATTTAGATTATTGGTACAATCATCCATTCTGTCCATTCTGGATTATTGCAATATAATATATGTGGGATCCCCAAAAAAGCTTCAAAAAAGACTGAGACTTATACAGAATACGGCAGTTCGTTTAAATTTTGGGCTGAAAAAACACGATAATGTTACTTCATCCTACAAACAGTTGCATTGGTTGCCTTTTGAGGCTAGAGTACTGTTTAGGTTTGGTTTCACCAGTTTTAAAGCACTGTTTGGAATGGCTCCTAATTACTTGTCTTTGTGTTTTGAAAGATATAAACCTAAAAAACAACTCGAGGGCAATATCTATTTGTTTTTCCGATCATTAAGCCTTGTCGTTACAAGAGATTCTTTGACAAATTGCTTGGTTTTCAGGCAGGTAAAGTGGATTCATGGCTAAGTTCTATTATTTCTCAGGCCCATTCATATATGTCCTTTAGGAAACTATAGAAAACTGATTTATTTGAAAAGTTTGTAAATTGATGTTTCAGAATATTGATTGGAAATTTACACACTTTTTTACAGTTGTACTTTTTAAGGAATATCTATCTATTTTTATTAATGCATTTTATTCAATTATTGTATAATTTTAGTTATTTTTAGATTATACTTTTATTCACTGTTTGTATATTTTTAGTACTGTATGTGAACTGCCTAGAACTATATGGTAGGGCGGTATATAAAAATAAAATTATTATTATTATTATTATTATTAACCCCATATGAGCCAGGTAAACCTAATAGCAATATCTCAGGAAAAAACATCAAGGGTTGACCCAGTACCTACATCATATAAATGCCTATCCTTTTCCATTGAATGTCTGGGCAGGTCCAAAAAGCATGCAAAAAGGTGGCACTCTCCAAATTACACTTAAGGCCACAGATTAATCTGTAAGTAACCCATTCTAGATAGCTGCGAAGAGGTCATATATGTCCTGTGGAATAATTTAAAGTTGTATTCTCTCAGTGAAGCACTATAAGCCACTTTAGCAATGTTCCTAAAACTGGACCAACAAAGGAGTCATGAGGATGAGATGCCACTAATTCAGTCACGGGTGTAAAGTTCAAAGTTCACTTTATTGATAGTAGCATTGTTGTGCCTTGATTGTCTCATCATTGAGGCCTCCTTGGGCTCCCTTTTTGGTGCCTATTACTGAACCCCCACATCCCAAATAGCCAAAGATATGCCCATGTCTTGTTCCCAGCAGGGGTTGCCATACCGCAAGAAAATATTTGGTTGGTCTGTTCAGAGACAGAGCTTTGTGGACTCCTACAATAGATATCCTATTCGGAGATATGGACTCAAAGAAAGCTGAGATTGGTTTTGTTCAAGGATAAGTCGTAGGACTTAAGTTGTCAAAACGTATAGCAATCGCCCCACCTGGAAGACTCTGGGCCAGATGCACAAAACTCTCCAATCATGTACCAATGGTCGCTAACCCAGTTTGATTGGAATTTGCTGGCTCACCACGTGATTTTCCATGAGGTCGTACATTCGCTGATTCTGGCATTCAAATGATCTCATTACTATTAAAATGAGGTCATTCTGCTTGATGGCCTAACACTGTATGCCGTAATAGGATTGCTAATGCTGACCTGAAAAAACGACAGGTTAGACCTATTGATATCTGTGTTACCAACAGGTATGACCTTTTTTTTTCCTATGGACACAGATGTTGTGTATGTGTAACTCATGCACAATATCTGGTCCATAAAAAAAAAAATTTGAGTTGCCCCCCCTCCGATGATGGCCCCCTGATGACCCCACTGAACCAAAATACAGGTAGGAGGAATGTTCATTTCCTCCTGCTGCCGCAAAACTCCTTATGCCAAACCAAACCACCCCTCGCAGGACCCCCTCCCCATACTTCAATAAAAATTAGGAGGGATGCCCACTTCCTCCTGCTGCCATGACCCCGCACCAAAGTGAGCCCCCCACTAGGACCCCAAACCAACACTTCCCCTTCCCCCCTTTATAAAAAATCAGCAAGAGAGATGCCCACTCCCTCCCGCCATTGGATGCCCCCCGAACTTCTACATTAAGATGACCTCTACATTAAGATGACAGCAGGAGGGATGCCCAGTACCTCCTGCTCACAGGCCTGCCACTCCAAAATGGCAGGCCTTCCCCTTCTCAGCGCATCCTGGGATGTATGGAGGGGGCCTAAAGCCCTAAGTGGCTTAGGTGCCTAGGGGAGGGGCCTTAGGTATCTGAGCCAATCAGGGCCTTAGGCTCCTCCCTCTGTATTCCAGGATGTATTGGGCAGGGGGCCTAAGGCATTAATTGGCTCAGATGGGAAGGGGCCTTTAGCATCTGAGCAAATTTGGGCCTTAGGACCCTCCCTGTGCACTGGGAAGGGGAAGGCCCATTATTTTGGAGTGGTTGACCTGCAAGCAGGAGGGACTAGGCATCCCTCCTGCTGTCATCTTAATGTAGAGGTATGGGGGGGGTTCGGGGGGGATTTAGGGGGGTCATCGGTGGCAGGAGGGAGTAGGCATCCTTCCTGCCAATTTTTATTGAAGTACGGGGAGGGAGGACCTATGTGGGGGGGGAGGGGTTCAGCCTTGCACAAGGGGGTTTCATGGCAGTAGGAGGGTATGGGCATCCTTCCTCCCTCTATTTTGGTTGTTGGTGGGAACTGTCATTGGATGGGGGCAGCTCACATTTTTTTAAATGAGGGCAGATATTATACATGTGTAACATACACACAACATCTATGCCATTAAACAAAAAAGCCCTGGATGGCAGTAGGCTGCTTTGGGGCTTTCCCTGCTGCTCAATTGTTTGGGCTTCCCCCAAACCGACTCTGCACATGTATGAGAGCCGGTTTTTAAGCAAGTGATTGGATGGGATTATGACTGCCCTCTGTAAAACTCATTTGCATGGGCAGCCGTTTGAACATTGATCGCAGTTTAGATATTGGCCAAAAGAATCAGCCCACAGTGACCTGCACAGTCTTAATGATCGTTTTTAGTGCATCTAGACCTCTATGGGAGAAGTCTTAATATAACATTAGATTTCCTTCAATATCTTTCAAATGTTCCAGAAGGGAAAACCTGTACAGGAATCTTCGTATCCAAAACAATCATAAGATTCATTGGATCAAAGAAAACATATCCAGGTTCCATTCTTCAATCTGACTCCCTCTGCATTCTTATACATTCAGGACGAATGCCAGGAAGTTCTGTTTCTCACAACGAGTGGTGGGCGCTTGGAATTCTCTTCCTGTGGATGTTGTGGCGGAGACTACTCTTCGGGGTTTCAAGCACAAGTTGGATATACACCTTCTTGCAAATCATATTGAGGGATACGGTAATTTCAGGTTTTCATAAGAGAACCTAAATGGGCCGCCGCGTGAGCGGATCGCCGGACTTGATGGACCTCGGTCTGATCCGGTGAAGGCATTTCTTGTGTTCTTATGTTATGTTCTTATTAGTATTGTCTAAATTCAGTTACTGTAGTTTCCTTCTTATTGGTCACCCTGCTTATCAAATTCACAGACTTCAACTGCTGTAGTGTCGTTCTAGATTTTATCGTGTCCGAACATTTATTCCCAGTAGCATACAGGAGTCCTTTTAAGTTCAATATTCTGTTCTTTCAGATTCAATCTTTTCTTTCCTTGCCACTTCTCTGGTTTGTTAGTCACCCACAAGAATCCTCTGTTCCTCATAGCAGCATCATTTATCCTTTTTCTGCAGCAGATTTTTCTTGATACTTACAAAAGTTCTTGTTTTAGTATTATGGCTCAACCCTTTGTAATTTGCATCCTCTTTATCTGAGGATGGACTCATCTTTGTCACAATTAATTATTAGAAACATAGAAATATGATGGCAGATAAAGGCCAAATGACCCATTTAGTCTGCCCACCCACATTAACCATTAACTCTTTCTCTCTCTGAGAGATCCCACGTGCCTATCGCAGGCCCTCTTGAATTCAGACACAGTCTCTTTTTCCACCACTTCTTCCGGGAGACTGTTCCATGCATCTACCACACTTTCCGCAAAAAAATATTTCCTCAGATTACTCCGGAGCCTATCATCTCTTAACTTCATCCTAAGCCCTCTCATTGTAGAGTTTTCTTTCAAATGAAAGAGACTCAACTCATGCACATTTATATTATGTAGGTATTTAAACATCTCTATCATATCTCCCCTCTCTCGCCTAAAGACCCAGCTTAGAAGTCTCCATCAATGACCTCAAACGACAACTCAATTTGCTGTATAAGTAATATATTTATTAGTAAACAATAATAGTCATCTTACAGAACAAGTCTTTAGCAAATGGAGTCAACAGAGAATATACAGAAAGCCAGCCTTCTGAATACATAGTGTCTGTCCTGATTAATCCCCCAGTAAGCTGGCCTTTTATACATTCCTAACAACCTTAGACCACGTTAGAACATGTTACGTTCTTTATTTCTATTGGATATTTATAATTATCATTTCATTACCATTTCATTGATTGGGCAACATTTATACTTTCTGAGTCATATTGAAGCATGATGTCTGATTGCCAAATGGCTTTTCTAACCTTCTTGACATATGGCAACTCAACTTCAATGCCAAAAAATGCAAAGTTATGCACCTGGGCAGCCAGAATCCATGCAAGTCTTATACCCTTAATGGCGAGATCCTAGCAAAAACGGTAGCAGAACGAGACTTGGGGGTAATCGTCAGTGAGGACATGAAGTCTGCCAATCAAGTGGAGCAGGCTTCGTCCAAGGCAAGACAAATCATGGGCTGCATACGAAGGGGTTTCGTCAGTCGTAAGGCGGAAGTCATTATGCCATTGTATAGATCCATGGTGAGGCCCCACCTGGAATACTGTGTGCAATTCTGGAGGCCGCATTATCTCAAGGATGTGCTGAGACTGGAGTCGGTGCAAAGAATGGCCACCCGGATGGTCTCGGGACTCAAGGATCTACCATACGAAAAAAGGCTTGACAAATTACAGCTATACTCGCTCGAGGAGCGCAGAGAGAGGGGGGACATGATCGAGACGTTCAAGTATCTTACGGGCCGCATCGAGGCGGAGGAAGATATCTTCTTTTTCAAGGGTCCCACGACAACAAGAGGGCATCCGTTGAAAATCAGGGGCGGGAAACTACGAGGTGACACCAGGAAATTCTTTTTCACTGAAAGAGTGGTTGATCGCTGGAATAGTCTTCCACTACAGGTGATTGAGGCCAGCAACGTGCCTGATTTTAAGGCCAAATGGGATCGGCACATGGGATCTATTCACAGGGCAAAGGTAGGGGAGGGACATTAAGGTGGGCAGACTAGATGGGCCGTGGGCCCTTATCTGCCGTCTATTTCTATGTTTCTATGTTTCTATGTGCTTTTAATATCAAGAATCATCAATTTCCGAGCAACAGCCTATGTTATTCCTCTTTACTTCTTTGCAGAGTTTGTCAATTTTATATCCTTGTGGTTGATCTTATTTCTGATAAATCAACTTAACCTAGATTATAGAGATGTGATAATTCCCTTCTGATATCGGTAATTTCCTTTCTCATAAACAAACTTCTTGTTTTCTATGATCAGCAGATGCCTGCTAGTTTCTGTGTGAAAGATAAGTTTCTCATGAAACTGCTTATGTTAGCAGAAAGAGAGAAACCATGTGAGTGGTGTAATACTTCTAACAGTTTGTAGCAGAGTGCCTTCTGGCCTATAATATTATTGTTGCCATGTCTCTGTTAATCTGAGGATTTATTGGGTATGTCTTCACCTCCAGTTTCATAGAGGTATTAGGTCTTCACCTGTACAGGTCATCTCTTCATCTGTACACCTGTACAGGTTTTCTGTCCTTCGCCTGCTTCTCCTTCCTCACACCTTTCCTCCAAAGTATACAGATTGAGATCTTTAAGTCGGTCCCCATATGCCTTATCACGAGACCACACACCGTTTTAGTAGCCTTCCTCTGGACCGACTCCATCCTTTTTATATCTTTTTGAAGGTGCGGCCTCCAGAATTCTACACAATATTCTAAATGAGGTCTCACTAGAGTCTTATACAAGGGTATCAATACCTCCTTTTTCCTACTGGCCATACCTCTTCCTAGGCACCCAAGCATCCTTCTAGCTTTCGTCGTGACCTTTTCAACCTGTTTGACCACCTTAATGTAATGTAATGTAATTTATTTCTTATATACCGCTACATCCGTTAGGTTCTAAGCGGTTTACAGAAAATATACATTAAGATTAGAAATAAGAAAGGTACTTGAAAAATTCCCTTACTGTCCCGAAGGCTCACAATCTAACTAAAGTACCTGGAGGGTAATAGAGAAATGAAAAGTAGAGTTAGAGGAAAAATAAAAATAAAATAAACATTTTAACAAGACAGCATTGATCTAAATACTTTGGAAGGTAGAAGAGAGGAGAGAAAGGAATAGAAGCAGAAGGGGGAGCCGTTGAACAGTAGAATTCTGGAGAAATTTAAATGATAGAAATAGAACAAAACAAAGACAAAAGGCAAAACAATAGATAAGATTAAAGATAAATCATAAGCTGGAAAGAAAAATAAAATAAAACTTTGTCTTCAATCCACGGTTTCAGCGTCAGTGATGAAGTGGAGCAAGTAAGTTTAGGAGGAGCGATTGACGTTTCCAGAAAGGGCTTCTTCAGGGAAGAGACTTGGCCGACAGTCCCAGGATGCCTATATCTCCTCCCCTGCGATGTTCTCCCATCCATGCATTCCCTCCCAGACACACTGCCCGTGCCCCAGCCGCTCCAAGGGGCTGCCCCAGATGAGGCCCATGGTGAATGCAGGATTCTCTCCTCTGCGGGAAAGCCGCCAGGAGCCGACAGTCGATCTTCTTAGCGGATTGCAGGGGGGGAAGAGTTCACACTCTTGGTAGGATCGGGTCTGTGTGCTCTCGGTGGTTGTGGCTGGTCTCGTTGCTGCTTAGGTGTAAAAGCAGTTGATCTCCACTGCTGCTGATTTTTAAAAGCAGGCAGATTGATCTCTCCAATGGACTGCAGGGGGAGGAGTTCACACTCCTGGCAGGATCGGGTCTGTGGGCTCTTGGTGGTTGCGGTAGGTCTCGCTGCTGCTTGTATGTACAAGCAGTTGTTTTTCTACTGCTGCTGATATTTAAAGCAGGTAGATTGATCTCTTAAACGGGATATAGTGGGAGGAGCTCACATGCCTGGCTGGATCGGGGCAAGGGCTCCTATTATAGGCAGCTGGTCTTGCTGCTACTTAGGTGTTAAAGCAGTTGATTTTCCTAGCGGACTGCAGGAGGTGTGGAGCTCACACTCCTGTCATGATCTGGTCTATGGGCTCTTGGTAGTTGTGGTTGGTCCCAATGCTGCTTAGGTGTAAAAGCTGCTGATATTTAAAAGCAGGTAGATTGATCTATCCAATGGAATGCTGGGGGAAGATCTTATATGTCTGGCTGGATCGTTGCAAAGGGTTCCCGGTAGTGGCGGCTGGTCCTATTACTGCTTAGGTGTAAAAACAGTTGATCTTCTTATCGGTTTGTAGGGGGGGCGGATCTCACATTCCTGGCAGGTTCGAGTCTGTGGGTTCTTGGTGGTTGCGGATGGACCCGCTGCTGCTTAGGTGTAAAAGCAGTTGTTTTCCCATTGCTGCTGATATTTAAAAGCAGGCAGATTGATCTCTCCAACAAATTGTATGGTGAAGAGCATACATGTCTGGCTGGATTGGGACAAAAGCTCTCGATAGTGGCGGCTGGTCTTGGTGCTGCTTAGGTGTAAAAGCAGTTGATCTCCTACTTCTGATGATATTTAAAAGCAAGCATATTAAGATCATCACATACAATCACACCCAAGCCCTGCTCTTCTGTCACACACATAAGTTCATCATCCCCTAAACTGTACCGTTCCTTTGGGTTTTTGCAGCCCCAAAAAATAACCCTGCATTTCTTAGCATTAAATTTTAGCTGCCAAATTTCAGACCATTCTTCAAGTTTCACCAGGTCTTTCTTCATGTTATTCACACCATCCAGTATGTCTGCTCTATTGCAGATTTTGGTATCATCTGCAAAGAGGCAAATCTTACCCAACAACCTTTCAGCAATATCATTTATATAAATGTTAAAAAGAACAGGCCCAAGAACAGAACCTTGAGGCACACCACTGGTAGCATCCCTTTCCTCAGAGTGATCTCCATTAATCACTACTCTCTGTCGCCTTTCACTCAACCAGTTCCTGACCTAGCTCATCACTTTGGCACCCATCCCAAGGGCCTACTATTTCTCTTTGGTATTTGACATGGACTCTCCTCCAGTTGTCTTTCATGAGCCTTAATCTTAAGCTTCCTCTTTTATAAACTCCTCTTTTTTTGTAATTCCCCCATGAAAAATGCCTCTGCTGTAAAAGCAGTGGTAGAGTTTTTTTCAGGTGATCATTGAATCTTGACTGTGGTTAGAGAAGTTTGTGGGAGGAGATGGAGAGCCTCTTTTTCCCTGGAGGGAGAGGGAAGGAGGATGATCCTGGCTTTTGGTTGTTCCTTTCTTCCACCAAAGCCCAAGACAGAGGAAGACTGTCACAGCAATTTGGGAGGGAGCTGGCAACTTCTGTGTAAATAGACTACAAAGAGAATTGGAAGTGACTGGGGGAAATCTAAGGACGGAACCAAATTACCTGCTACTTTATGGAAGAGACTGTGAATAACAGACTTCAAAGTAAACTGGAGATGATAGGGGAAAAAAAAAAAATCTAATGATGGAACCAGAGTATCTTCCTGTTCACCGAGGGACTGTAAATAGTTCAAAGACTGGTTTAATCAAGTTTGGTTTCAAGTTTCAAGTTTAATAGATTCTTTGATTTGTTCACATAATCCAATTTCAATGCGATTTACATCAGTAAAAAATTAAATAAAATAATAAAATGCACATACATGACATACACTACTAATTAACAATAGAACATTAGGAGGGGAGGTAGCTTAATTACAATAATAAAAAAATAAAACCAGTCTGAGCTATCGTTCCATCCCAGGAGAGAGAGCAAGAGGTTCGAGTGGAGTGAGTGAAGCCCCCCCCCCAAAGGTTGCCCACCCTCTGGCCTACTGGAATCATCCGGCCCTAGCCCACGCCCAAGCTTGAGTGCGAGTCAATGATTGACTGTAACTATACCTCCCCCCCCCCCCAATGTTCTTCTTTCTGTTCCAGTCAACTTCAGGGGTGAGCAAGCAAGGGTGAAAGCAAGAAATTTTGGTTTTTCAGAAAGGCTCTCTAAAAAGAGAGCAGGAACAAGTGGGCTCTTCCATCTATGACCAGTCATTATTATGTTTCAGTTCTATGGCCTCCATAAACCTTCTCTGCAACTGGTGGCTTATGCTTCCATTACACCCAATTACATTACAGCCAATCTGAGTAAGTCCTTTTCACTTGGATTACCAAGGGACAATGTCTCTGATGTCCTCATTAGAGAATGACATGGGGACAAATTTTTCCCCGTCCCTGCAGGAACCCAATGAGTTTTGTCGCTGAGTTTTGAACCCTGTGAGTTTTGTCGCTGTCTCTACCCCATTCCTGTAAGCTCTGCCTTAACTGCCCAAGTCTCGGACACTTATGATTTTAAAGTGTTTGAGGCTTATGCAGAGGAGGACAGAGCTTGCAGGAATGGGGCAGGGACAGGAAAAGAACTCGCTGGGATGGGGCGGGAAAATGAGTTCCCACGAGGACGGGGAAAAATTTGTACCCATGTCATTCTTTAGTTCTCATAACAAACCCCTTCTGCAAATGTCATGGTTTGGCTTGTTTGGCAGTTCTGCTCAGATAATGCTGCCTGAACGCACAAAATCTCAAACTGGCAACGGATAAACACAGGAGCACAGAGTCTCTATTCACTCCGTCCCACATAACAAGGCTGCAGTGGTGAATCCACAGGCAGACAAGTATACTGGAGCCACTTATGCCCCACAGTGCCAGTACCACACTCATAAGATACTGTTACAGAACATACGAATTGCCATACTGGAACAGACCAAAGGTTCATCAAGCCCAATATCTTGTTTCCAACAGTTGCCAACCCAAGTTCCAATTACCTAACTAGATCCCAAGTAGGAAAAGAGATTTTATGCTGCTTATCCTAGGAATAAGCAGTGGATTTCCCCAAGCCATCTCAATAATGGCATATTGACTTCTTTTTTTAGGAAATTATTCAAACCTTTTTTAAACCCTGCTAAGCTAACTGATTTCACCACATTTTTTCACAGAGAGGGTAATACATGACTGGAATGTCCTTCCAGGAGAGCTGATAAAGCGAAAAACAGCAAAGTCATAAACATGGGGAATGGACAAAGGGGATGCCTAAATAGAAAGAGGATGGAAATACAACATTGCTGTTGAGGTGTTAATGTTAGGCAAGAGTAGTAGTAAGTAAAGCTGATGCCAGTGGCAAAAGACTGATGAAAAGTTGCCAAATCCAGCATAGGGGAACTGAGGCTGATGCTGGACAGACTTCTAAGGTCTATGTCCTGCAAATACCATACCATACAGTTTCTTATATCATGCAATTTTCAACTAGGATTCAGTGTACTTTACCATCAAGATACTGAGTAATTTTTGGGTTACATTAGGATTACAGAAGACATAAATGGATAGGCAACTTGTGAATCACGCAGAGAAGAGACAGGTCTTTAGCATTTTTCGGAAGCTATAATAATTGGACAGCTGCCATAGAAATAAGGGTAGACTGTTCCACATTTTGGGACCTTGAAATTTGAAGGTAGACTCAAACATCTTTTTCTATGGCTCTGGACTCTCATCTAACTTTTAGAGACCAGATTGACTCCTTAGTCAAAATATTATTCTTCAGGCTAAGACAATTAAGAGCAATTAGATCTACCCTAAGTCAGTCCAGCTTTAGAACAGTCACTCAGACAGTCCTTCTCCCATATTTGGATTACTGCAACTCCCAAGGTATCAATGAAAAGGAATATAAGAGGTAGCAGCTAGACTAATCTTCAGAGTTTCCACAATAGCAGGGACTGTGTAACAATGGAGTCAGAAAAAGTGTCAAATAGCAAAATACAGACTGACTCAATCAATATAGCCAACATATGAGGAGGACGAGCACTGCTATCTTCAGAGCTCAGAGACTTGTAACTCTGAAGAGGGGAAATAAATCCTCTCTTAGGATAAGAGTTTTTCATCCAATCATAGCTAGACATGCAGTAAGCAGGTCCAACTCAAGAAGGCCATAGATTTATGATATTTGCAATACTAATATCTGAGATAATTCTTTGTTCAATTATGCTTTTTCAAAAATTGGAAGATTGCATTCAGGTTGTACAGAAAATGAACTTATCTTGTAAGCATAAAGCTATATTCAGGGTCCCGACGCGGCCCCGTTTCGGCGTCTGCTTCAGGAGACCCCGCCACACACACAAAATGCTTGCAAAAAAGACACACTGATAATGGAGTTCAAACTGCGGTCAGTCAAACAATAGAAAACAGGTTGCACAGAAGTTTTCTATTGTTTGACTGACCGCAGTTTGAACTCCATTATCAGTGTGTCTTTTTTGCAAGCATTTTGTGTGTGTGGCGGGGTCTCCTGAAGCAGACGCCGAAACGGGGCCGCGTCGGGACCCTGAATATAGCTTTATGCTTACAAGATAAGTTCATTTTCTGTACAACCTGAATGCAATCTTCCAATTTTTGAAAAAGCATAATTGAACAAAGAATTATCTCAGATATTAGTATTGCAAATATCATAAATCTATGGCCTTCTTGAGTTGGACCTGCTTACTGCATGTCTAGCTATGATTGGATGAAAAACTCTTATCCTAAGAGAGGATTTATTTCCCCTCTTCAGAGTTACAAGTCTCTGAGCTCTGAAGATAGCAGTGCTCGTCCTCCTCATATGTTGGCTATATTGATTGAGTCAGTCTGTATTTTGCTAATCTTCAGAGTTGGCAAATTTGGGAAAGTCAGTCCACTACTGAAAGAGCTACACTGGCTATCACTGAAAAAACAAATCATATTTAATATTGCTTGTATGATCTACAAAGCAAATTACACTCTACTGGACTTGTGTTGGCCATTAACATTGCACACTCCATCCTCAACACAAGAACCACACAGCATTTCAAACTGGACTTTCCATCTCCCAAACATGTGTGATGGAAATAGATGTTTAAGTCGACCTTTAAATTTCAAGGCCCCAAAGTGTGGAACAGCCTACCCTTATTTCTATGGCAGCTGTCCAATTAACATAGAAACATAGAAAATGACGGCAGAAAAGGGCCACAGCCCATCTAGTCTGCCCACTAATGACCCACCCCCTAACTACCTCCATGAAGAGATCCCACATGCCAATCCCATATTTTCTTAAAATCTGGCACACTGCTGGCCTCAATTACCTGTTGTGGAAGATTATTCCAGCGATCAACCACCCTATAGCTTCCAAAAAATGCTAAAGACCTGTCTCTTCTCTGCGGGATTCACAAGTTGCCTATCCATTTATGTCTTCTGTAATTCTAATATAACCCCCAAATTACTCATTATCTTGATTGTAAACCACATTATGATCTCCCCCCCCCCCCCCACGGAAATGTGCAAAGCCAGTATTCCTCACATTTTGGGGTCTGGGGAGTGGGACTCCGATCTCTGCAGTGCCCATCCAGTAGGGGGTGCTTTATAATTAGCAATAAACTTAAAGACTTCATCATCAGTTGAAAGTTTCCATTTATTCATAATGAGAGACATCTGAGCAAACGAAGAGAAAGATGGACTTATAGCTTTTTCAGACACATTCTTTATCCCATAAATCACTTAGATCTCATATAGTACTTAGGTACTCCTTGATTAAGGTTGACTCTCGCATGGCTAGAGGCTATTTTGCTCTATTAAATATTTCTGGTTTACAAGTAACCCTTTCTCTACCTTTGAGAACTGGGCTTAAATTCACATGTACAGCACAGTCCCTTTCAACTTTTGTAGCTCCCCCGTCTTCCCCTGTGTCTCTTCTGAGAATTTCTATTTTACTTGTATTAAATAAAGGTTCATTGGGGTCCAGATACTATGAAAAGACTCTTAAGCTGCAGAGATTTCAAGCGGCGAGAAGGGGTTACATCACTGTGTCACTAAGAAGACTCTGCTCTTCCTCTCTTCACAGGTTTGCCAGGCTGGACAATTGGGTTCTTTTTAAGCCCATGTTTATGAAAGCCAAAAAGCTGATTCCACAGAGCAACATCTCCTTTTTTGCACTCTATGGATTTGCCAAGTTCTTGGAGTGCCATATCCTCATGCTAAGGAAAGCCATCGTAGAAGTTGATGAGAAGCAAGAGGAAATCACTAGAAATACACACAAGGTTAGCACTTGAGAGAATTCAACACTGGTCTCAGTAGATCTGAATTGGGATTTCTGTTGTGCCAACAGTTCTCCACCTAACTAGGTGCCTTTCCGTCTGTCCCAGTCCCACCATCTGGTGCCTGAGGTCTTTCCTATGGCCTCCCTGTGGTGTCTCCTCCTTGCTCTGTCCTTTCTGCTGCTTGTCACCCCATGTACCTTGCCCTCTTACCACCTCTAATTTCTATTATTTTTCTCTCCTTAGTGCCTGACAGAATTTAAATCGAGATGCACAGCAACACCTGTGTTTTTCACTCGGCTGTTCCACTTGAAAAGCTATGTGCTCATGCTAACTAATAAGCCAGACCTCAGCTTTGTATTTCTTCAAAAGGCCTTTGATATGGCTGAAGGGCACAGGAATAAGCTGGAGGAACAGTGGACAGAGTTAAGTGCGGTGAGTATGCAGATGGTTGGAAATTCATGTCACTTCTTATCTAGAGCAACATGAAGGTAGAGAGTAGAAACAAAGAGGAAAGGATCTGATGACAGCTATGAGATATAGGGTGATGGGAGACCCTGGAAAAAAAGAGAGACAGTGAGAGGGAAGGTTTAGACTGTGATGAAACAAACAATCAGCTGCATACTGCCCTGCAACTTTTTTTTAAACTACTGTAAACCGCATAGACCTTTTCGGCCTTGCGGTATATAAATTGATGATGATTATTATTAATCCCTGCCCGAAAACAATTGAAAATGAGAGAAGCTTATGGAGGTCAAAATTCAGGACTTTGAAAGACTTCCATGATGTCACACTACATCGATTGCTGGGCCCTCTTCAGATTCTCATTATTCTCATTATTTTCACCCTGAAGGAGACCACAGCAGGCGCAGAGGACAAGGCAGGTACAACACACAACCAGGCATACACAGAGGGTACAGAGAACACACAACCACGCGCCACTAAAGGAGAGCAGAAAGAGGACACAGCGGACACCAGCACTAACCAACACAGAACACGACAACATTAGTCAACACTGGTCAAACTACTAATAGGGAAGTAGCAAGCAGCAAGAACAGAAGAGAACACACACACACAAGCTCGCCTTTGCAAAGGAGCTTTAAGAAAGAACCGGGAAACTCGGTCGCCCAGCAGAGTGACTTAGAACAAAATCTACAAGTCCTAGTTTTAGCTAGCTACATAGCAGGGCACACATTCTCACATACTACACACCTAGAGGGGAAACAAGCACTCACAACACCAGCAGACTCACAACAAATAGGAAGACAGCAGACAGGAAGTCAGAAATCATCCAGTTGACAGAGACAGAAGGTTCACAACAAATCACTCAGACAACTCAGAAGGGAAGCAAGAAATGGAAGCCCAAGAAAGTCAGAAGATGAGCTTTCCAGTCTTCTGTACCGGCTGCAATATGTATGATTACCTCCCTTCGGGAACTCAGGCATACTTTTACAGTCAGTGCATGGAGCTGGATAGCTTGAAATGGCAAGTCCGGCTACTAGAGGAGACAGTGATGGAACTAAAAGAACTCTTCACCTTTGGAAATAGAATCCACGAACAGGAGAAGTTTCTAGTGGAGTTCAGTGCAAATGAAGAGTTTCAAGTTTATTAAAAGATGTTTTAAACTGCTTAGTCAGGTTTCTAAGCGGTGTACAATATAAAATTTACATTAAAACATATTAAAACTGGGGATACTACATAAAATCTAGGTGTCTTAATAAAACACTAAGAGGTGAAGGAGCTAGAAAAATTCATTGAGGAAGCTCACCAGCAACATGTGGAGATCCTAGGGCTGGAGAACTGTTCCCGAGTAACCCAAGAAGATGGCCTGGACGAGAGGAGAGAAGACATCCCTACAAATTTAGAAGAGGCTGAAGCTGAGATAGGGGACGACCACACACCAGGAGAAAGAGAGAGAACGCATGAAGACATTCCCCCACACAAAGAGCCGAAAACAACTTCAAGCATATCGCAGGAGGAAGAAGATTGGCCCTACACCATGGATGTGGATTTACGACCAAGGAACCTCCGAATAAAGAAGATGGGGATCATCGAAGGAGACTCCATTATACATCATGAGGACAGCCACACCACAGGAGGGAGAGAGGATAGAATCGTCACCTGCCTGCCTGGAGCAAGAGTGAAGGATATAGCCAACAGGATCTCCAGGATCGTAGACAGCGCAGGGGGAGAGGACACTGCTGTGCTTATCCAGGTGGGAACAAATGATGTGAGCAGATGGAAGTATGACAGGGAAGAGATGAAAGGCCAACTCCACACACTCGGAATAAAACTGAAGATCAGGGAGGTGAAGGTGCTTTCTACGAGATCCTCCCGGTACCAAGAGTGGATGGAAAAAGACAAGGGGAATTGCAAGCGATCAATGCCTGGATGAGGCGATGGTGTGAAGAGGAAGGCTTTGACTTCATGCGCAACTGGACGGCATTCTGGGGAAAAAGCAAGCACTACAGAAAGGACGGACTACACCTCAACAAGGAAGGAGCAAGAATATTGGCAGGCAACATGAAGAGGGCAATTGAGAAGGCTTTAAATTAAAGGACAGGGGAAAGCTGATAGTCGACCACTAGTCGATGCCTGGGCGACAGGATGCCCCGAAGAAAGAACTACGGACAACTTCTCAGACACGGGAGGGGACAACCACAAAGCAAATAAGAGAGACAACGCAGGAGTAGATAAGGATACCATGAAAGAAACAGTAGAGACTGCTAAGCTTAAAAAGTCCAAAAAGGTAACACAAAGGGAACTCAAATGTATGTATATGAATGTTAGAAGTCTGAGAAACAAAATGGGAGAATTAGAGACAATAGCAAGACACGATGAACTGGAAATCATTGGCATAAAAGAAACATGGTGAAATAATGAAAACAAATGGGACACAGTACTACAGGGATACAAACTATACAGAAGAGATAGATTAGGGCAGAAAGGTGGAGGTATTGCCCTATATGTCCAAGATGGAGTAGAAACTGTTTTAGAGGCTACGATGGAAAAGACAGAGAAGTTGGAGTCCCTCTTCAAGATTCCTAGACACAATGGTGCAGACACAAAAATTGGCCTTTACTATCGACCCCCAGGACAGACGGAGGAGACAGGCGCAGAAATGATAGAGGAAATCAAACAAGAATGTAAGACAGGTAATGTAATAATCATGGGAAACTTCAATTTCCCGGGGTTAGACTGGAATCTGTAAACCTCGATCTACGGCAAGGAGGCCAAGTTCCTGGAAGCGCTAGGGGACTGCTTCCTGGAACAAATGTTGGGAGAGCCGACGAGAGGAAACGCCACCTTGGACAAAAGAAGTAGAAGTCACGGTCCCGCTGGGGACGAGCAATCACAACATGATCAACTTTAAACTTTTGACATCGGGAAAGGGAAACGTAACAAAGCCTCAACCACGACCTTAAACTTTAAAAAGGGAAGCTACGATAGCATGAGAGCCATGGTGAAACAACGGCTGAACAAAAAGATAGACAAAGTTAAAACGGTAGATCAGGCATGGTCCCTACTGAAAAATACTATCACGGAAGCACAAAATCTCTACATTCCGTGGATTTCCAACGAAAGGAAAACTAAAGGCAAAAGAGAACCGGAATGGCTTACTAGAGAGGTGAAGGAAGCCATAAAAGAAAAGAAGGACTCCTTTTAAAAAATAGAAACGCATGAAAACAACCGAAGCTTGGAACAAACCCAAAGATGATCAGAAGAAATGTCACAAGGCGGTGAGGGATGCCAAAAAAGGACTATGAGGAGAAAATAGCGCAAGAGGCCAAAAATTTCAAGCCTTTCTTTAGATACGTAAAAGGAAAAAAACCCTGCAAAAGAGGCGGTAGGACCGCTGGATGACCAGGGAAGTAAAGGATACATCAAGGAGGACAAACAAATTGCAGACAGACTAAATTCCTTCTTTACGTCTGTCTTTATGAAGGAGGACACTGGAACAATACCAGAAGCAGTGAAAGTGTTCAAAGGAGTAATAGAGGACAGCCTCACCGCAGTAGAAGTGAACTTGGACCAGATATACTACCAGATCGACAAACTTAAAAACAACAAATCCCCTGATCTGATGGAATTCACCCGAGAGTCTTAAAAGAACTGAAGGTTGAAATCGGAGAGATTTTGCAAAAACTTGCCAACCTGTCAATTAGAACTGGACAGATACCGAATGATTGGAAGATAGTGAACGTCACGCCAATTTTCAAAAAAGGATCAAGAGGAGAACCGGGCAACTACAGACCTGTGATTCTTACATCTGTCCCTGGAAAGATGGTTGAAGCACTGATTAAAGATAGCATAGTCTGGCACTTGGATACACATGACCTGATGAGAGCTAGTCAACATGGCTTCAGGAAAGGGAAATAAATGTTTGACGAATTTACTTCAATTTTTTGAGACCGTGAACAAACAAATTGATAGTGGAGAACCAGTGGACATAATATACTTGGACTTCCAGAAAGCGTTCGACAAGGTTCCACATGAAAGACTTCTCAGGAAACTACAAAGCCATGGAATAGAGGGAGATATACTAAGATGGATAGGCAAATGGCTGGAGAACAGAAAGCAGAGAGTGGGCATAAATGGGAAGTTCTCAGACTGGGAGAAAGTGACTATCGGTGTGCCCTAGGGCTCGGTACTTGGGCCCATCTTATTTAATATTTTCATCAGTGACCTAGAAGAAGGAACATCCAGTGAGATCATCAAGTTTGCAGACGACACAAAGCTATGCCGAGCAATCAGATTGCAGAAGGATAGCGAGGAACTCGAGAGTAACTTGTGTCAGTTAGAGAAATGGCAGATGAAATTTAATGTGGAAAAGTGCAAAGTAATGCATTTAGGCAGAAAGAAAAAGGAACACGAATATAGAATGTCAGGTGCAACTCTGGGTAAGAGCGAACAAGAAGAGGACCTGGGTGTACTGATAGCTAGGACTCTGAAACCGTCGGCACAATGTGCGGCAGCAGCAAAGAAAGAAAATAGAATGTTAGGCATGATAAAAAATGGAATCACGAGTAGATCGGAGAAAGTTATAATGCCGCTTTATAGAGCGATGGTCAGACCACACTTGGAATACTGTGTCCAACATTGGTCTCCCAACCTAAAGAAGGATATAAAACTGCTGGAGAGGGTGCAGAGACGAGCAACGAAGCTAATAAAAAGTATAGAGAACTTGGAATACGAGGAACGACTTAAGAGACTGGGATTTTTCTCTCTTGAGAAAAGGAGACTGCGAGGGGATATGATAGAGACTTTCAAAATACTGAAAGGAATCGACAAAATAGAGCAGGAAAAAAAATTATAGACAATGTCCAACGTGACACGGACAAGAGGACATGGACTAAAGTTAAGGGGGGACAAGTCCAGAACAAATATCAGGAAGTTCTGCTTCACACAATGAGTGGTGGACACCTGTAATGCTCTCCCAGAGGAGGTTATTGCGGAATCCACCGTTCTAGGATTTAAAAGCAAACTAGATGCACATCTCCTTACGAGCGGCATATATGGGTGACTAAAATTATGCCAGGTGTATACCTGGCTGGGCCTCCGCGTGCAAGGATCACTACACTTGATGGACCGAAGGTCTGATCCGAAGATGGCTGTTCTTATGTTCTGTTGACTATTTCATATCCATGCAATCAAAACAAAATATCATCCTTTATGGCAGCCTAAATGTACATAATACAACTATAACTCCACTAGTGAGTAATGCCAATCCTTATAAATTTCCCAATGTTATAGTATATTATCTCAGAAATCTAATTTAGATACAGTTGTTAGTCTAACAGCAGGCTCCCAAAGGCCTGAACAAAAATATGGAATGGCAGCATTTTTACTAACAGATTTATATTTCCAGCAGTATAAAAGATTTTTTTACTGTGTGTAGCCGGTAATATAATCCACTGTGGCAGTGGCCTTTGAGCCTTATGAAATTCATTTAGACTTCTATCTGTTACGATCATTAAAGGAATTCAAAAGTAAAAATCTAATGCTGAACGGGAGAGTGGCTTCATAGATCTGAATACTTTTTCCAGACGTTAAGTTATCTGAGCATAAAGAAGTATAACAATATAATTCCCACTCCCTTGAATACCTGTTTGTCAAGAGACAACTCATTTTTTGAATAACATCTGAGCCAATAGGAACTAAGTACATGGCATCAGATGAATAACGCTTAAAAGACGCTGCCGCCATCTTGTCACTGTCTGAATTTTCCAGCGACCTGAACAGATGTGAGAAATATAATGTGCCAAACTTGAATCGCCCCAAAGCAGCAGAAGGATAAAGTGACCTGCAAAACGCTGGCCATGTAAGCTTGGTTTTAAGTGGCACAGTTAGTTATCCGGTCTCTACTTTAAACCTGTGTATTTGGAATAAATGGAAAGAAGGACTGGCTGTAAGCAAAGAAGCCTAAGTGGAATGACCAGAGGCATAATGAATACGATAAGTAATTTCGATGGTACTATTGAGTGAACTGTTACATTATAGCTGATAAATGAGAGTGCTAACCCTAACTAGAAGAAACAACTACCATGTTTCCCCCAAAATAAGCCCTACCCCCCACTGCCGTGCAGCCAAACTCCCACTGACCATCCTTTCCTCCCTCCCATCCGAACCCCGCCAACCGCGAGCCATACCTCCAGAGTAGCATCGGGCCTGCAGCACTCTATACAGGCTGCTTCACGGTCTTCTCTCGTCGGGGCCTTCCATGTGCCGCGTTACTGATGACATCATCAGTGATGCGGGAGAGGAAATTGATCAACTGTGCAAGAGGCTCTTAATTCTGAGGCTTTTTTCCCCTTAGACTAACAACTGTATCTAAATTAGATTTCTGAGATAATATACTGTAGTATAACATTGGGAAATTTATAAGAATTGGTATTACTCAGCAGTGGAGTTATAGTTGTATTATAGATTATTGACTAGACTATTGGGTCTGCTATGGCAATAACCTAAATGTACATACTAGATGGGGTGTCAGCACTAGGAATCACGCTCGTATCTGCACCCTGGTGATAATGAATGTCTGCATGGAGTCCCATCGTGATATCTCGAAGATGGCAATCTGATTTCTCAGGGATTAATTAATCAGCCTTCCACAAACTTTCATTGAACAAGTTATTATATGTGACTGTCTCTGATCCAAAATGGTAAGAATAGCTGATTTTTCTTGTCATGGGTCCATAAGCAGTCTGAAGAAGTTACACATTTGGATTTTTGTAACTTTTTATTTTTTTCGTACAAAAGGATATGACTGTTGCTAATTGAACTGGATCAGTGTTGAGTATCGGCTCTTTTCTTCCAGTCTTCCAGTCACAAATTGCTTGCTCTATCAGAATTCATGAAAACCTCTTTTTTTGGATTCTACAGGATTTATGTTCTGTTATGAACTGAATATAAACAAGACAAAAGATCATGAAAATGGAAAATGATGAAGATTTTGAGCTTGAAGGTGATATCTATCTACTGCTCTCTTTTGTAAACAAAGAAGCAACTAGCAGAGGGGAAATACTCTGCAGAACAGCACTTGATCGCTCTTCAATGAAGACTCTCGATAAAGTATTCAAAGGCAAGGAGGTGACATGCCAAATTAATTTCAGACTTGTCCACGCACTCATTTTCTCAGTGGTCAATTACAGATGCAAAAGCTGTACACTACGGAAACAAGATTGACTCATTTGAACTTTGGTGCTGGAGAGGGATTTTAGGCATGCCTAACGTGACCATTTATTTTTTTCATCAAAACGGGACATCTATTAATTGTCAGTCCCGCCCCAATCCCGCCCTAGCCTTGCCCCAATTCTGCTCTAGCCCCACCCCTGATTCCGCCCCCAATTTATTCCATTCATTTTACATGTACACATAATATCTTATTAATTCATAATAGTAACCATAAAATTTTTAAAAAACCACAAAGCACACGGTATGCAGAGAAAATGTTAATTCTCATTTATATTTGGGGGGTTTCAAAGATGTCAAGGCAGATGACTTTAAAATATGCAATGTCACCTCAGTACCTATAGAAAAATATAGTGCAAAATATAGACAGCAGGTATAAATTCTCAAAACTTACACATTTTGATCACTAAATTGAAAATAAAATCATTTTTCCTACCTTTGCTGTCTGGTGATTTCATGAGTCTCTGGTTGCATTTTCTTCTGACTGTGCATCCTTTCTTTCATTTCTTTCTTTCTTTCTGCTCTCAGGCCCAACAATTGTCCCTTTCTATTCCATCCCTCCTTCCTATGTTCTTAGTGCCCCCAGTGCTCCTTTCTATGTCCTTAGTGCCCCTGTGCCTCCTTCCTATGTCCTTAGTGCCCCCAGTGCCTCCTTCCTATGTCCTTAGTATCCCCAGTGCCTCCTTCCTATGTCCTTAGTGCCCCTTCCTATATCCTTAGTGCTCCCAGTGCCTCCTTCCTATGTCCTTACTGCCCCTTCCTATGTCCTTAGTGCCCCCAGTGCCTCCTTCCTATGTCCTTAGTGCCCCCAGTGCCTCCTTCCTATGTCCTTAGTGCCCCCAGTGCCTCCTTCCTATGTCCTTAGTATCCCTTCCCATGTCCTTAGTGCCCCAGTGCCTCCTTCCCATGTCTTTAGTGCCCCCAATGTCTCTTTCCCATGTCCTTAGTACCCCTTCCTATTTCCTTAATGCCCTCAGTGCCTCCTTCCTATGTCCTTAGTGCCCCTTCCTATGTCCTTAGTGACCCCAGTGCCTCTTTCCTATGTCCTTAGTGCCCCTTCCTATGTCCTTAGTGCCCCCAGTGCCTCCTTCCCATGTTCTTAGTGCCCCTTCCTAAGTCCTTAGTGTCCCAGTGCCTCCTTCCCATGTCCTTAGTGCCCTTTCCTATGTCCTTAGTGCACCAGTGCCTCCTTCCAATGTCTTTAGTGCCCCCAATGTCTCTTTCCCATGTCCTTAGTACCCCTTCCTATTTCCTTAATGCCCTCAGTGCTTCCTTCCTATGTCCTTAGTGCCCCTTCCTATGTCCTTAGTGACCCCAGTGCCTCTTTCCTATGTCCTTAGTGCCCCTTCCTATGTCCTTAGTGCCCCCAGTGCCTCCTTCCCATGTCCTTAGTGCCTTTTCCTATGTTCTTAGTGCCCCCAGTGCCTCCTTCCCATGTCCCAAAGCTGTGCACAGGGCCAACAGGACAGGTGATCGCTTCTCCTCCCTCCATGCCGCGCCAAGCCAGCCTCCCTCCTTCCCTCTCTCCAGTGCCTGATTCAAACCCCCCCAGATCCGGAGCCACTGCTGCTTGCCAGTCTCTTTTACCTCTCTCCATCCAGATTCAACCCCTCCCACCCGGTCCACCGCCCAGAAGCCTTCTTTCTGATGTCAATTCAGACGTCAGAGAGGAAGATCCGGGCCAACCAATTGCTACCTGGTTGGCCCGGAACTTCCTGTCTGACGTCAGAATTGACATCAGGAAGAAGGCTTCTGGGCGGTGGACCGGGTGGGAGGGGTTGAATCTGGATGGAGAGAGGTAAAAGAGACTGGCAAGCAGCAGTGGCTCCGGATCTGGGGGGGTTTGAATCAGGCACTGGAGAGAGGGAAGGAGGGAGGCTGGCTTGGCGCGGCATGGAGGGAGGAGAAGCGATCACCTGTCCTGTTGGCCCTGTGCACAGCTTTGGGACACTTCGGCGTCCCAAAGCTGTGTGCGGGGACAACGGGACAGGGGATTTCAAAATGGGACGCATGGTCACCTTAGGCATGCCATGTACCGCCAGAAGAACTAACATCGATTCTGGAAGAGATCAAATCGGCTATGTTACTCGAAGCCCAAATGTCTTATTTTGGTCACACCTTCAGAAGAGAGAGATCATTGGAGAACGACTTCATGTTTGGGAAGATCAAAGGAACCAGGCAAAGAGGGCGACCTGCAATCCGATGACTGGACATGATAAAAACAGCCATGGGGATGACGCCGGAGGACCTTTCTGGACTAGCACAAAAACGATTTCTTTTTAGATCCGCAATTCATCAAGTTGCTAGGACTCGAACATGAGTCGATGGCATCTAACAGGCTTTAGTCATCTTTCTCCAGAGATAATCACATGTATTAAGCAGGGCAGGATTCTTTGAGGGCCCCTAGGCCCCCTGCCCCACTCTACTTGATAGGTTTAAAAACGATAAATCCCCGGGCCCAGACGGCATCCACCCGAGGGTAATCAAGGAACTGAAAGGGGTTAAAGCTGAACTGCTTCAACTAATAGCCAATCGGTCGATCAAATCGGGAAAGATTCTGAAAAACTGGAAAGTGGTGAATGTTACTATGATCTTCAAGAAAGGTTCCAGGAGAGATCCGAGAAACTACAGACCAGTGAGTCTGACTTCAGTACTTGGAAAGATGGTAGAGGTGCTGATAAAGGACCACATCATTGATCACCTTGACGGACACAGTCTGATAAGGACCAGCCATCACAGTTTCAGCAAAGGCAGATCTTGTTTGACAAACTTGCTGCACTTCTTCGAGGGAGTAAACAGACAGATAGACAAGGGCGACCCAGTCGATATTGTATATCTGGATTTTTAGAAGGCGTTTGACAAGGTTCCACATGAACGACTACTTCAGAAAATTGCGAGCCATGGAATCGAGGGTGAAATACTCACGTGGATTAAAAACTGGCTGGAGCATAGGAAACAGAGAGTGGGGTAAATGGATTATACTTGGACTGGAAGAGCATCACCAGTGGGGTGCCGCAGGGAACAGTGCTTGGACCTGTGCTCTTCAACATCTTTATACAAGATCTGGACATAGGTACGACAAGTGAGGTGATTAAATTTGCGGATGATACGAAGTTATTCAGAGTAGTGAAGACACAGGGGGATTGCGAAGATCTGCAACATGACATAATCAGGCTCGAGGAATGGGCATCAACATGGCAGATGAGGTTCAACTTGGATAAGTGTAAAGTGATGCATGTCGGTAACAAAAATCTCATGCACGAATACAGAATGTCTGGGGCGGTACTTGGAGAGACCTCCCAGGAAAGAGACTTGGGAGTTCTGATCAACAAATCAATGAAGCCGTCCACGCAATGTGCGGCCGCAGTGAAAAGGGCGAACAGAATGCTAGGAATGAGAAAGAAGGGGATCACGAACAGATCGGAGAAGGTTATATCGCTGTACCAGGCCATGGTGCACCCTCATCTGGAGTACTGCGTCCAGCACTGGTCGCTGTACATGAAGAAGGATACAGTACTACTCGAAAGGGTCCAGAGAAGAGCGACTAAGATGGTTAAGGGGCTGGAGGAGTTGCCGTACAACAAAAGATTAGAGAAACTGGGCCTCTTCTCTCTCAAACAGAGGAGATTGAGAGGGGACATGATCAAAACATTCAAGATACTGAAGGGAATAGACTTAGTAGATAAGGAGAGGTTGTTCACCCTCTCCAAGGTAGGAAGAACAAGAGGGCACTCTCTAAAATTAGAAGGGGATAGATTCCATACGAACGTAAGGAAGTTCTTCTTCATCCAGAGAGTGGTAGAAAACTGGAACGCTCTTCTGGAGTCTGTCATAGGGACCACACCCTCCAGGGATTCAAGACAAAGTTAGACAAGTTTCTGCTGAACTGGAACGTTCACAGGTAGGGCTAGTCTCTGTTAGGGCACTGGTCTTTGACCAGAGGGCCGCCGCGTGAGCGGACTGCTGGGCACGATGGACCACAAGTCTGACCCAGCAGCGGCAATTCTTATGTTCTCTGGAGGAGTCCAAATGTTCCTGTGGTTTAGGATTAGTCTTATCCAAACTAGGATCATGCACTAAATTGAAATCTCCACCCATTACACTAGATAGCCCAGAGAAACGATGTAAAGCTCGAAAAAAGCCAGTGTAAAAATCTTTCTCATATGTATTTGGGACATAAAGATTAAAAAGCAAGAGTGACTGTCTATTCAAAACAACATGAGCAAGCATAAACCAACCAGAAGGATCCTCCCAAATATCCTGCACAGTGACATCCAAAGATTTCCTGATGAGGATCAAAACTCCAGCCTTCCGTTGGACCGCTGCTGCTCCTATAATCCGGCCCACCCACCAACTCCTAAATTTTTCATGTTCAACAGAGGTCAGGTGTGTCTCCTGTAAAAAAGCCAAATCAGCATGTTTGTTCAAAGTTTGCAATATCTTTTGTCTCTTAACCGGGGAAGTTACCCCATTAATATTCCAAGATATTAACTTAACCATATACTACTATCTATATTCCAAAGAAAATCCCCAAAAAGGCAAAGACCAATCAAGGTTGAGTAAGACTGTCCCAGCCTGCATTCCCACCCCCCACCACAATCACACCAGGTCAGGCAAAAAAGCACGAATGTCCCAGGTCAGGGGCAGAAGGCCCCCAGAAGAAAGGCGACTGGTACTCCCCCAAACAATAAAAAGAAACTGAAAAAGGAAGCAGCAAAGGAAGAAAAGGGGAAAAAAGAGAAACTAAAACTCACAAAAGAAATAAACCAAAAATACCCTCCCAGCCTCCCCTAGTACCCAAAGCAAACCTTCCCATAAAGCCCACAAAAACTGGCCCTGAGGACAATAGAGAGTAGCCCAAAGCTATCAGCACCCCCATCTCTCCTGCACATTGTGAGGCAGTACAAATAAAGTGAGACTAAAAAGACCTACAGGTGGAAAAACCACCCACCCCAAATCTTATACATAAACGTAATACAACAAAAGGGAACAGGACCAAAGAGAAAGCTCAAAGATAAAAGAGTATTCAGCCAACCCCATATAAACCAAGGAATGACAACTCATCCAGTCCATACACCTCCCCAGCCACTTGGAAAGAAGCCCAAAGTGCAAGAACACTACAGAGAACCAGTAATCCAACCCTTAAGCCAGTCCCCAGCCACTCAGTGCCCTGAAAGCACACCCACAGGGCCCAAACACCATAAAGCCACCCAGCAAACTAGCAGAACCCTTAGACAACAACCTGTTATGACAAAAGCCAACTTTCCACCACCCCAAACACACATATACCTGCCACCCTCCCCCATATACAACCCAAAACACTCTCCAGTCACACTAGGAATACCTTGACCAGCGTCAGGGGCCCAAAGACCTAAAGGAAGAGGGAAACTCTGGAAAGATGTGCAAAACACAATTAAGATCACTCGAAAGAAAATGGCGCAAAAACAAAACGGCTGAAAATTTAAAGTTTTATAAAGATCATGCATCATTATACAAAACTAAAATAAATCAGATTAAAAGAAAATATTACTCCAATAAAATTTTAAAGGCTAAAAATCCATCTATTCTCTATTCCATCCTAAAATCCATCGTTCCTACTGCCCAGAAGAATACTAACAATAATAAAAACCCACCAGCTCAAGTTCTAGCCAACTACTTTAAAAAAAAAAATCAGAGATATCCGCCAAATCTTTGATCAGTTATTGACAACCGATTCTACAGATAATTTTCATAACACTCATGTTCCACTTTTAATTTGCCTTCTCTTGAACATATTGAAAATCTTTTCCTAAAAATTAACATTAAAGGTTCACGCTCTGAAATTATTCCTCCGATTATTCTAAAAAAAAATTTTTCTCACTTAGGCCCCTTTATTCACTCCTTCATTTTAAAAAGTCTTAATACAGGTTTTGTGCCAGCATTTTGGAAAAATGCAGTAATTTCACCCATTTTGAAGGATCGGACAATTAGTTCTGAGGAAGTTTCAAATTACCGTCCTATCGCTAATATCCCATTTCTGGCCAAACTAACTGAAAGAGTAGTCTTTGAACAACTGTCTGACTTTATTGAATCCACCAATGTTTTACATCCGAATCAAACTGGCTTTAGAAAATATCACAGCACAGAATATTCATTGATCGGGCTTACAACAAACATAAACTATCACCTCGATCACCATAATTCGGTTATACTTTTTTCTTTGGACCTATCGGCTGCATTTGACACAATAGACCATGCTGTACTTTTAGATAGATTAAAATCTATTGGTGTTTGCGATCAGGTTTTACAATGGTTTGTTTCCTTCTTAACAAACAGACAATATACAGTCCATCTTAACAATACAAGTTCAAAACCTTACTCCCTTAGCTATGGAATCCCTCAAGGATCCATACTATCACCCTTACTGTTCAACATTTTTCTTTCACCGCTACTTAGTTTATGCCAATCTATTGGATTTTCTTCATACACTTATGCAGATGACATTCAGCTGTTTCGTCCTTTAAACCCCGAAAACACAGAAGAAATCGCCCAGATCAATAAAAAATTAGATACAATTAAAAATTGGCTTTCTGAGAATAGACTAGCACTAAATATCCTTAAAACAAAAGCAATCCTTTTTGTATGGAAACAAGGAGTAAAGCTAGCAGCTCCTTTCATTGTCAACAATATTCATATAGAGTTAGTTTCTTCATTAAAAATACTTGGGGTTGTGATTGATGAAAACTTTACCTATCATGAACACATTAGTAACGTTGTCAAATCCTGCCTTTATAAATTGCGAATGATTCGTTCAATTTCTAAATTTCTTGAACCTAAATCTTTAAATATTCTATTACATTCACTGATAATAACAAAGCTTGATTATTGTAATGCATTATTAATTAATATTACACAAAAGGAGAAAAAACGGCTACAAATAATTCAAAACACTGCAGTTAAACTTTTATATAATGGCAAGAAGTATGACCATGTTACCCCTTATATGATCGAGTCACATTGGCTCCCTATTACTCACCGCATAACATACAAAATTTTATTGCTAGTTTTTAAAACTTTATCCACAAACGAACCTTTATTCATAAATTGGATGCTTATTCCACACAATTTATCACGTTCGCTACGTTCGTTAACACAAGGGTTACTGGCAGTCCCTTCTTTAAAGGTGATAGGTACCAGACATCATGATATGTTTTCAATTGTGGCCCCCCAAACTTGGAACTCTTTGCCACAATACATAAAAAATGAAAAGGATCTCAGTCTTTTAAAAAATAAATTAAAAACTTTCCTTTTTAAAGATGCTTTTAATCTTTAATAGAAATTACTTTGAAACACTGCCACAATACATTAACATTGAAAATGAACTGTTTTCTTAAAAAATTTTAAAACTTCCCTTTTAAAGATGCTTTTAATCTTTAATAGAAATATTTTTTACTGTTGTTAATTCACCCCTACCTTATGTCTCTCCCTTGAATGTTCCCCTTTTATCTTCTCGAAATATCTATTATGTAACTTTTCCCCTTTTATCATTATGTGTCTTTGAGTTTTGTCTGTTCATGAGTTTGTTTCTCATTTAGCATTTGAGATTATTAATACGTCTTTTAAAATACTTGTCTTAAAATGTTTATGTGTCAGTCAGTTCATGAGTTTGTTTTTATTTTGTACTTGATATTATTAATATGTTTTTTAAAATGCTCATGTATCTTATTGTAAATCGCTTAGTAAATTTTGATAAGCGATTCATCAAATGAATAAATAAACATAAACATAAACATAGGTAAGAAAAACATTTTTTTTAAATGCAGAGAGTGACTAACAGTCTAAGTAAACACTTCAAGAACAGAAACCTCTCAACACAATATCCAGACATATAACATTACATTAGGGATTTCTATTCCGCCATTACCTTGCAGTTCAAGGCGGATTACAAAAGAATTATCCAAGATGTATTACAACAAGAACTTACAAAAAAAAAAAAAAAATGGTCATTTTCAGAAAGAGTAAGAAATGGGTAAGGTTATTTGTATGGGGTGGTTGGCTTTAGTGAGAGGTGGAGTTTGAGACTTGCGGTATTATTTCTTTTTTCAGAATTTTCTTGAAGAGTATGGTCTTTATTTCTTTTCTAAAAGTCTTGTAGTCGAGGGATGCCATCAGTAGATTGGCGATTTGGTTGTCTAGTTTGGCTGCTTGAGTGGCCAGGAGGCCATCATATAGTTTTTTTCCGTTTGACCTCCTTAATTGGGGGGTATGAGAATGGGGTGTGAGTTTTCCTATGTCTGGTTGCGGTGTTGTGGATGAGGCGGTTATTCAGGTAGTTTGGACTGTCTCCGTATAAAGTCTTAAATAGTAGGCAGTAGAATTTAAATTGTATTCTTGCTGGGATCGGAAGCCAGTGCGATTGGAGATATGCTTTTGTAATGTGATCATGTTTCTTTAATGAGTAGATGAGTCTTAGTGCTGTGTTTTGGATAGTTTGTAGTTGTTTTGTTATGGTTGTAGGGCATGGGAGGTAGAGGATATTACAGTAGTCAAGTAGGCCTAGTATTAAGGACTGAACTATGAGCTGGAATTGAGTTTTCTCGAAGAATTTCCGAACTTGTCTTAAGTTTCTCATGACTAAGAATGACTTTTGTATTGTTTTATTGATTTGCGGTTGCATGGTGCAGCATCTGTCGATAGTTATTCCTAGCAGTTTTAGGGTGGTTTGTATGGGGTAGTTGATTGCGTTGATTTCAATGTTGGTTATGGTTGGTATTTTGTTGTTTTCTAGGAGGATGAATTTCGTTTTATCTGAGTTCAATTTCAGTTTGTGATCTTTCATCCAGGTTGCTATTGATTTTAGTATTTGGTATATTGTGTTCGTCATGGAGAGTTCAGGTTGATCGAAGGGTATGAGAATGGTAATGTCATCGGCATAGCTGTAGGAGGTTATGCCTTGTTTGTCCAGGTGAGAGCTGAGGGAGGCTGTATAGAGATTGAAGAGAGTCGGGGATAGAAGGGATCCTTGGGGGAACTCCGCAGGGGTTTGACCAAGGTTCAGATTTTTGTGTCTGATTTTACTCTATAGGTTCTTGATTTAAGGAATCCTTCAAACCATGTGTATACTTTATCTGTGATACCTATTGTATCCAGGATTTGTAGTAGAATGTTATGGTCCACCAAGTCGAATGCAGCGGTAAGGCCTAGTTGCATGGGCATCATTTTTTTTCCTGTGCTGAGATGTTGTCTGGCTGTGTCCAAGAGAGATCACTCTAGTAGTGTTTCCGTGCTGAAGTTGTTTCTGAAGCCGGATTGTGTGGGATGGAGAATGTTATGGTTTTCTAGGTAACTGGAGAGGAATTTGGCAACTAGTCCTATTATTTTGACGTAGAGTGGAATAGAGGCAATGGGTCTGTAGTTGGCTTTTTGGTCTATCGGTCCTTTGGGGTCTTTGAGGATCGGGGTGATGATGATTTTGCTGAGGTTGGTAGGGTAGTGGACGTTTATTAGCAAGATTTGTATCCAGTTTAGAAGAAGAGCGCGGAATTTTGTGCTGGATGTTTTTAGGAGATATGGTGGACAGTTGTTGAGGTCACAGGATGCATGGCTGTATTTTTTGTAGTATTTGTTGAATTCGGGCCATTGTATGTTGGGGAATTGAGACCATATTCTATCTGCTGCCATACACAATTCTATCTGCTGACATACACAATCCTCCAACATGCAGAACTAAACCATTCACACACAACAGCCACTCAGATTCTGAAAGCTCAGTCAAAACGGAAGCTTCCAAATAAAATGTCCCCTGCAGTCACAAGCAGAAAAGGCCAAATATAACCAATGTTATCCTGAAGTCACTATGTGTCGGGGTAGATCAAGACCCCAAAGAGGGGCGGGGGGGTCAACAGCTAACAGATCAAATCACCCAATTGTTACCTAGTCAATTCATAATCCTTATAGAAATCAGGCATTGAAGTAAAAAACACTCAACTGCCGCAAAAAAACATCAAACAATCGATGATCCATCTTCAGATGTGCAGGCAAACCGGATCCCCTCTCTAAGCTTTCTTGAAGATCGGCATAACATTCCCCACCTTCCAGTCCTCTGGAATCTTTCCCGATTTGATCGACAGATTGGCTATTAGCTGAAATAGTTCAGCTATAGTCCCTTTAAGTTCCTTGATGATCCTTGGATGGATGCTATCCAATCTCAGGGATTTATTGCTCTTTAGCCTATCATTCTGCCTGCATACCTTATCTAGACTGACCGTGAACCCTCTCAGTTTCTCTTCTTCGTTTCCAGCTTATAGCCTGATGGGTTCCGATATGCTATGTATATCCTCTTTGGTAAATACAGACGCAAAAAAATGTGTTCAGTTTGTCGGCGATGTCTTTGTCATTCCCTATCTTTGTTCTTCTCTTTGATGTTTGGCAAACTTTACATTCTGGGGAGAGGGATTTCACTCACTTTTCCAGAATCCATGACACACAGTCTTGGATTGATTACTGGTTACTTTCTAAGAGTTTGTTCTCTAATACGCATCTAGCTGGGATTGGACCTTATTGTGTATCTGACCATGCTCTTATCTGGTGTATACTGGAGGTGGGCCCATCTGGAGATGGGATCAGATGATTGGAATTATATAAAGACCCAGAGTTTTTGGACCATTTATTTAAAAAATGGCATGATTTTCAGTTTCATAATGTTTCCCATTTGGAAGATCTGATTCTGTATTGGGAAGCTGTGAAGGCGGTGCTGTGTGGGGAGATTATTGCCTTTTCTAGTTTTCGGAAAAAAGCCCATGATCATGAAATATTTCGCTTGGAGAAACAGGTAAGGGCGGACAGGATTTGGTTTACTTGTTACCCCACTCCCCAGTATAGGGCTGTTCTTTTGGCTTGCCAAGCCTCTCTGAATGAGCTCATTCATGCCTGTATGACATGGTCCCTTCAATACTTTAAACACCGCTTTTATTTACATGGCAAGGGAGGGAAGTTGCTCACTAATTTGGTGTGTGGCAACAGGGCCCACTAGAGTAATGCAGGTGATCTGGGATGATGACAGTATGGTCCATACAGATACTGATGTTGTGGAGGTGTTTTGGCGGTACTATCAAAAGTTATATGATCTTCCTTGCTCACCAAAGATGGAAGGTGAAACCTATTTGGCTAATATTCCTGTCCCCCAGGTTTCGGAAGCTCAGCAGCAGATGTTAAATGCCCCTCTCTTGATAGGTTTCTCTGGTCATTAAGTCTAGCAAACTATGAAAAAGCCCAGGTCAGGATGGATTTCATTCTGAGTTTTACAAATTGCTTACTACGGAAGTTGCGCCGGTGTTGGCACCTACCTTTAACACTATGTTCCAGGAGTGTTTACCACCATCTCTATGGGAGGCCCATATAGTAATGCTGTTGAAGCCTGGTAGGGTTTGTTCAGGATCGTAAAGTGGCCCGTAATCTTCATTGCATTCTGGACAAAGCGATGGGACCAGACTGGACAAAGCAATAGGACCGGACGGGATCTATCCGAAGATCTAAAGGCGAAAAAACAGTGTGACAAGGCGGTGGCTGCTGCCAGAAGGATGCTAGGCTGTATAAAGAAAGGCATAACCAGTAGAAGAAAGAATGTGTTGATGCCCCTATACAGGTCGTTGGTGAGGCCCCACTTGGAGTATTGTGTTCAGTTTTGGAGATCGTATCTGGCGAAGGACATAAGAAGACTTGAAGTGGTCCAGAGGAGGGTGACGAAAATGATAGGAGGTTTGCGCCATAAGACGCATGAGGAGAGACTGGAAGCCCTGAATATGTATACCCTAGAGGAAAGGAGGGACAGGGATGATATGATTCAGACATTCAAATACTTGAAAGGTATTAACGTAGAACAAAATCTTTTCCAGAGAAAGGAAAATGGTAAAGACAGAGTCATGGGCATGGAGGTTTATAGAAGTCTGATTGCCATATTTTGTACACGCTGGAGACGCCATTTGTTCTTCACTGTGAGACCACTGTATAGTGCATTACAGTAGTGCATGTGGGAGAGGACTAAAGCATAGAGTAGTTGGGTGAAATCAGACTCAGAAAAGTAGTTCCTTATTTTCCAGAGTTGTCGCAGGTAGTAAAATGAGGAAGATAGCACCTGAGAGATATGGTTGGAAAGTGACAGGTTGGCATCAAAAAGAGTCAGATATACATAATTTCCAACAACCTCATCCAAACCCTAATTTTTCAACGATCTAGAGTTGCAATCTCCAGAGCGAACGGACAGACAAGCACACAGAGAAAGCAGAATTACACAGACAAAGGCACAACTACCATTCCCTAATTCTCAAAAGAAATACTTGTCTCATTTTACACAAGACTCTTCTATCCTATCGCCTTGTAACCTCAACAAAAAACCCCCCAAAACAAACAAACCCACAAAATGAAACCCTCCTTCACTCAGTTCCCGTTTCTATTTCTCACCACCCTCACAGCACTACATAACATATCTCCCAACCACAGTTTCAATGCCTCACAAGATCCCAAGAAGCAAAGATCCCAGATCGCAAGAACCTCTTACACAACCTGGTGGAAGCAGTCGGCTCCTTCACATACTCTGGACCAAGAGACATGACAAACATATACATAGAAAACGACCCCTCCCTAAGCCATACAACAACCTAACAACGAAACCAATCAATAACGAACCCTCCTCTGCCCATTGCATGTACGTGAATGCAAGATCAGTGGTCAAGAAGCTATTCTTCATAAATGATCTGATCACCACCAAAGATATAGACCTAGCATTTATCACGGAAACATGGTTAACAGACCAAGGTAGCCCAGAACTCCCCCAGGATACAACATACTCCAACTCCTGAGAAAACTCAAACGGGGAGACGGCCTAGCAATTATTCACAAAAAAGCCTATATCATCTTGGAAATAGACTCAAGCTCTCACACCAATCTGGAATACATTGCTTGCAAACTGTAAGATAAAACTAATTCCACACAGAACAACGTAGGAATCCTTCTGGTCTATAGACCTCCTAACTCCTAATCTAGCTCCATCACCACAATAATGGAAATAATCACCAACCTAGCTTGCCAACACGATAAACTAATCATCCTGGGAGATATCAATCTCCTCTTGAATCCACAGTCAACAAAGAGGTCACCAAACTCAAAGCCCTACTGACCCAGAAATCCTTTACAAGACTGTCAAATCACAATTGCCCCCTCAGGCCCCACACACTTGCCCCCTCAGGCCCCACACACTTGATCTACTTGCATCCTCCTCCTCCATAAATCTCACTAGCAATGTCAAATGGTCCCCAGTCCCATGGTCTGACCACTACCTTCTGAACTTCTGCCTCAATCTCAAAGACAAAGACCAGAACAGCAAGACCACCAAGGATATAAGACTAGTGCACAGTATCCAAGTCTCTCACTAACCCATCAAATAACACAACTTTAATGCTAACCAACTGGAACGAAATCATAACTTAATACACTAGGCACCATAACCCCCTCTGTCCATGTAAAATAAAACCAAATCGAACTTCACCCTAGTTTACAGACTCCCTAAGAACAGACAAACAACAATGCAGATGGTTGGAGAGGAAATGGAGAACGAGCAAAAAGCCAGAGCACAGTGGCGTGCAGCTATTAACAAATACAAGTTCAACACAAATGAAGCCAAGAAAAACTGCTATGCTAACAAACTAGGAAATTAAAAAAAACGATAATAAAGGGCTGTTCCATCTGGTACGACAGCTTACATCCCCACCAGACAAAATATCAACAGGTCACGTCAACAAAATATCCGCACAAGACCTGGCAAAATCAAATCAGTCCAAACAGAAGTCGCAAAGTCCACCATCCCAAACAACCACTACCCTAGCACCTCTGAGCACCACACAGAACCTATTATAGCAGATCAAATCTGGACCACCTTCACTGAACTTATCAACCACAATACAAAAAAACTTGTATCAAAACTCTCTACGTGCAGTAGTACTCTTGACAACTGCCCTACTTACCTACTGTCAGCCACTCCCCCCAAAATCATAGCATGGCTCACAAACCTCTTAAATAGCTCCCTGAATCAAGGCAAATTACCCAAGGAAATGGGCAAAATTGCTCTCACATCCATACCGAAAACTTCAACAGCAGACCTTTCCATACCTTCAAACTACAGGCCCATTGCTGGCATCCCTATTCTAACAAAAATCCTTGAAACCCATATAAGCAAACAACTAGCCTCTCATATTGAGCTACATCATGCCTTCACTCATCCCAATATGGTTTCAGAAAGCAACACACCACAGAACTCCATATCATCACCCTAATCACCAAAATAAAACAACTACTAATCATTGGCCATCAAGCAATACTACTCCAGTTTGATATTTCCGCTGCCTTTGACTTGGTAGACCATCATCTTCTCATAACCAAACTATCTGAAATCGGAATTACAGGGACTGTGTTAGACTGGTTTACAGACTTTCTATAAAATAGAGAGTACACAGTTAAAAAGGAAGGAGAGTTCTCCAACCCCTGGAAAGCATTCTGTGGAGTTCTTCAAGGCTCCCCATTATTCCCCATCCTTTTCAACCTTTTCACGAGCTCACTTGGAAACATTAAATTAGAAGACTATCCTACACAGATGACATTATTCTCCTCATCCGTATAACAAACAAGCAACTAAACATAGATGAGAAAATTTCAAACAACATAGAAAAAATTCACAACTGGGCAACCACAAACAAACAAACTAAATGCCACCAAAACCAAAGCCATCTGCTACCACACTGCTCAGCAGAATGCTCCGATGAGCATTAATCTTCAATCTGGTACCACTCTCGCAGTGGAGAAATCTTCAAAAGTACTTAGCATCATTCTGGATGACACACTCACAATGGATCCTCAAATCTCCAGCCTCCAGAAAAAGACCATCTTCACCATGCGCCAACTAAGACTTATTAAGCCATACTTCCACCAACATCATTTTGCTTTGATTGCCCAGCTGTTAATAATAATAATAATTTATTTCTTATATACCGCTATACCGTGAAGTTTGAAGCGGTTTATAATAAAGATACATTTGACAGTACATGGGGGGATAGAAACGGTTTACAATAAAGATACATTTAGTCAGTACATGGGATAGAAACGGTTTACAATAAAGATACATTTAGTCAGTACATGGGATGCAAGTGGTTTACATTAAAGATTCATTTTGTCAGTACATGGGATACAAGTGGGTTACAGTAAAGATATATTTTGTCAGTACATGGGAAACAAGTGGATTACAGTAAAGATATATTTTGTCAGTACATGGGATGCAAGTGGGTTACAATACAAGGTGCATTTTGTCAGTGTAAGGGAAACAGGTGGGTTACCATAAAGATACATTTAGTCAGTACATGGGTTAGTACTACCCCAGCTGGACTACTGCAACTCAGCATACATGGGCATCAATTCCACTCTAGTTCACGAACTGCAGCTCATTCAGAACATAGCTGTTAGACTTATCTTCAACCTAAAGAAATACAATTCGATCTCAGCCTTCCTCAAACAACTACACTGGCTACCAATTTCATCGCGAATATTTTTCAAAATATCATGCATCCTACACCACATAATCCATGGAAACTCAGCCACTCCTTTCACCCAACTATTCTCAACAGTCTGGTCTATCTCCAGGAGACTCATAAACAGAATACAGTTAAATCTACCCTCCTTAAAAAATCTACATTCATAGCAGTAAAAACCTGGAATAACCTGCCAGAAATGATCAGAAAAGAAAGTAAACATACAACATTCCGGAAAAAAACTGAAAACCATCCTCTTTGACAACTCAACCTACTTGACTTCTCAGAAATGAATCTTTCCACCTTTTTCTCTAGATGAAGCTCTTAGGCAACAAGGATTTCTCGCCCCCCTCTTACCCTCCCACCTTTAAGGCCCCCTTTTATTCCCCCCTCCTGAACTCCTTTGAACCCCTCTCTGAATGTCGCCTAGAGCCTGAATAGGTATGTGCGACACACAAATAGAAGATTAGATTAGAGTATTTCTAGACTGCTTGGTCTTTTGCAGCTATGATAGTCGAGTCCTAGTGTAGCAAGGGACAGGCGTGGTTGCAGTGTTTTTTGCGGATCCAAAAAAGTTCTGTTTTAGAGGCATTTAGTTGTAATTTGTTGACAAACATCTAGTTATTGATTTCTGAGGCGCAGTTTAGGATTTCACGATCTAGGCATCACAGTTTTCTCCTAGAGGTATGTATAGTTGGATGTCACATTATTTGCTCTTTAACATATGTTAACAAGTTCTAATAAGATTTAAATTACCCTAACACAGTGATAACTAAGTCAATGGGGGCCTCTAGTATAGTAAGGGTGGAGGCGCTCCACCCTGGATGCAAGTTGGGGGGATTCTGGAGTAGTCATGGGGCTGTGGTTTGCATGCGTGCACGAATACAGGAGATTCTTCCTCCTCAAAGTAGAACAAAAGAAGACAAAAGAGGCGACCTGTGATGTTCAATCTGTTTACCGGTAATCACTGCTAAGACCCAACACGTACATGTTTCGGCCCTAAGGCCTGTCTCAGGGGTCTTGTTTCCAATGAAGTGCAACTTATCAAGTGTCTCTTATCTAAAAAGATTAACCAATCAATGGTAATTAAGACACTGTTAGAAGCCTGATCGCTATACTGGCAACAATCTCACGCATCCACTCAAAGTGAAAGTAAGGGTGGGAGCAGTCCACCCTGGGTACAAGTTGGGGGGATTCTGGAGTAGCCATGGGGCTGTGGTTTGCATGCGTGCAGCCATTGCCTCTTCCAACCTCCATGCCCTCTGATATCAACTTACTGTTCCAGGATAGGGGATCGGCAGAGCCAACAGCTGCACACATGCAGATCATAGTCCTGCAACCACTCCATGCACCCCCTGCTACTCAGAGGAAGGGATGCTATGACCAGGGGAGGGTTTGCTCCGCTCTGGGTAGCCAACAAGCAGGGTATGCCACTAATGTGGGCCAAATAGTACTAACTTGCAAAATTATTATGTAAATTGTATAATACAACTTGTGAGTTACACTGCAAGTTGCATTATAGTTGGAAAAATTTACTGTCCAAGGAACATCAAACCTCAAAGCAAAGTCTAATGCTCCCAGGCCACATCTTAAAAGGTCACATTACTGTCCCTTCACTCCCCCTCCAAACAGCACCTGCACCCTTCACCAATCACATCTCTTCCAATCACATGCCTCCCCACAGATCCAAATACCATCAATCACAAGCCCTCTGATTCTGACCTCCACCTTGCCATCTAATAACAAGCTCCCCCAATACCATCTTTCCAATCCAAACCACCATTCAAGTTTCCAAGTTTATTTACAGTTTGATATATCGACCATCAAACAAATATCTGGACGGTTTACAACTGATAAAATTGGAGTTTAAAAAAGAGTAATTATAAAAATAAAAAAGTACAATAGGGCAACCTACAGACTAGACAAAGACAAAGATACGGACAAAATAGATACAATAGGCACTGGGGGAGGGGAAGATTCAAAATTACATCAAAGTCAAAATAAAAATAAGAGGGAGGTAGGAAGGGGAAAGGAAAGAACAAGTTGGGGAGGGCCTACCAGCCCTTACCTGCTGTTGTAGACCACCAAGTACAGACCAGTAGGCCCCCCAAGGTTAGAAAGTGTCTTTAGGAAGTGGGGAGGGGGGGGGTCTCATCAGAGGGGCTTTTGATCAGGGGAAGATGCAAGTGCTACTTGGGATAAAGTTACCAGATGTACAGGAAAACACAGACATGTCCTCTTTTTAGAGGACTGTGCAGATGCCCGGAGGGCAATTTGTCCAGGTTTTAGAAAGTCCCAAGCTCAGGGCTGTATCTGGATATCCTCTATGCATGTGGAACATTGATATGACATCACATGCATGCATGTGACATCAAGTGGCAAAAACTGTACATATATGTTTTGCACAAATAAATTAATTGTATCAAGTAAAGCCGATGTTGGCACCCTTTGATTTCCACACTGTAGTGCAAGCAATGGTCTTATCGAGGCCTTAATCCAGAATACTGCAGCCAAACTGATCTTCTCAAAACGCAAGTCTGACCATGCCTCCCCACTCCTTGCCAAACTTCACTGGCTCCCAATAATCTCCAGAATCCATTTCAAATGTTCCTGCCTGGCTTTCAAGATCATTCATGGAATCCTGCCTCCTCTTATCCCACTGTCTTTCAACTCCTCCAGAACTGCCCAAAGGCTTAAACTAGCCTTCCCCTCTCCACGCGGCATCCACTATTCATGCAAACTGGGAAAATCCCTTCTCTTCAAAATCACAGGTCTTTGGAATGACCTCACCACCCCGTTGCGGAACCTGAGCTCCCTTCAGTTATTCTGCAAACAACTGAAAACCTGGCTTTTCAGCAAATTGTAGCTCTATCCTTCCCCCCTTCTACACATAAGTTCATGTAATCCTTTTTCTTCTTCTCTACCCACTATTTTAAGTTCTTGTAAACCGTGTCGAGCTCCATTCTCATGGAGATGATGCGGTATATAAACTTAAGGTTTAGATTAGATTAGATTGACTACTGCAATGCCCTGTATCTTGGAGTGATTAAGACAAGGTACAGGGCATTGCAAGTGGTACAAAATGCTGCAGCCAGATTGATTACAGGAGCATCAAAATATGCTCGCATTACACCTTGTCTTCAACAACTGTACTGGCTGCCAGTGGCTTTTAGAATACAATATAAGATTGTGATGATCTGTCATCAATTTTTGTATGGTAGTATTTCAAGAGTAAAATGACCATTTATCAGCCCAACAGATCGTTGCGCTCTGGAAATTCTGCTTTGTTAAAGACCAATGTAAATCCAAACTATGTAGAAACTAGTGCAATGACCTTTTGTTGCGCTGGGGTGAAGTTATGGAATTCACTGGCAGAGCAGCTAAGTAAATGTGCTGCTAGAGGAATTTCAGAAAACTCCTCAAAACACAATTCTTCATTAATGCTTTTTTATAGGGTCTGACTTGTGATCAAAGATTAACTGTGAATTTAAATGCTGATGTTTTGTCTGTCTTTTGTACTGCTTTCAAGTATTATGTATGTGGATATATTGTAAACCGCCTAGGATTTAGACAGTATAGAAACTTTAAAAATCAATCAATCGCCATGTCAACATCCAAACATGGCCCTGAGCTTGAGAAAGGAGACAAGTGGTTTGTGTGGAGGCGGGGCTGAGGGTTAAGTGAGGAGGGGCCAGATTCCTCTTTTTTTAAAGAGGAAATCTGGTAACCCTAGTTTGGGGAGGAGGGGGAAGGCAGCATTGTGGCCTCTTTAAGATGCAGTCTAGGAACATTGGAGCACACGTTGAGGTCCAGTGTTCATAGGCTGATGGACTAACACTGTGTTCAAGGTAAAAGCTCTCTTCGGTACACCTTGATAACTTCCCCCCATCCAGCAGTTTCACAGTCTCCAAAGAGTCTAGCTATCGGCAAGAAAACGGCATTTTTCAGCCTTATGCTGTGCTTCTGAAATGTGATCTTTCTTTTGATTTTTAGGATTTGTGGTTTGGAGAGCAAAGCCCCCCCGAAGACCTGTGGAGAGCAAGAGTAGTTAAAATGACACACAGTGGAGAAATAGCTCCATTTGACCCAGAAATCCTTTACAAGACAAAGTACCCATTAGAGCTTCCAAGCTTTATGAAAAAGGGTGCTAAGATGAAAGATTTAAATGGCTCAATTATGTCAAACAACCATTCAGAGGATGCGACAGCAGGCATCTTCAACATAATGCCATGGGTATAAAGAGGATATGATAGTTAGGTGGGGGGGGGGGGATTTTGATTGATTATACATGCATATAGGATTGATGTTGTTTGTGTAGATACTGTACTGCATTTTTGTTAACGTTGGAAAATCAATAAAGATTTAAACAAAAAAAGAGTATAAAGACATATCCCCCGTAATGATGTGTTCTGTTTTTATGCTGATAATGGTTTTATTGTACACCGCTTTCAATTTCATAGCTGCTGAACCCTCAATGGTGTGCAGAAAATGAATAAACACATAGAAAAGCATTTTGGACATTAGTGATTCTAGATAGTTCTGCTCTCAATGTACAAGACACGTTAAACACACTTAGAATTGAAATGTGCAGAACAAATACACACAAACCTCCCTATTCTGTAACTTTTAGGGCCAAATTCTATAAACAGCGTCCCAATTGTAGGCGGCCAACTGCTGCCTAATCAGCCAAATGAGACGCACATTTTTTTAAATAAAAAAAACCTCACAAGGCAGTCCGCCTACATTGTAGGTGCCTCTGGGAGCCTAGGGAGACCCACCTAAGGGTAGGTGTGGGTTTGTCTTGGCCCGGAAGTAGCCTTAGGCAGCTGTACATGCAAAATGCTGGCCTACATTGTAAGCAGACGCAGCCACCGAGCTTATCGTGGCTAGGGATCTCCCTGCCGCAGTAAGTTTAGTGGCCACACATCCCCCTGTTACTCACTGGCAGGAGCAATACCCAGTCCCTCCTGCTGGAACCTGCTCCCCGTACATTGCTAACAATTTCCTTCAGGAGTCGTAGGGGTAATACTAGTTAAGATACTAGTGGAAGTCAGGAAAATGCTTAGATCCAAAACTAGATAAACTGACCTCTCTTTCAAACAAGTAACCTTAGCATGGATCGTGATCAACAATATATGAGTCACTCAGAAACGTGAAACTCTTCAAGGAAGGAACGCCCCCCCCCCCCCCCTAGAGATGAACCAGAGTTTGCCTTCCAGTCATTGCAACTTTCAATGCTGGTCACGCTCCATGTTTGGTTACATAAATAAATAAATAAAGATTACAATCTTGCAACTTCTTGTGTGAGAGTTCTTTCTTATTTTTTCTTTTCTTATAAAACAAACATCACTCTACGGATTGTAAGTAATGTTCTTCCTGAATTTTTGGAGTGGCTAAATTCATGTGATAGCAATTTACAATTCATCATGTGCACAGATTTGAGACAGGTGTCATTTTTAGACATTCAGATTTGTTTACACCAAGGCAGGTTTTCCACCACCATCTTTCGAAAACCCACGGACAGAAACAATCTATTGGAATACAGTAGCTTTCATCCCAGGCATCTCAGAAACAATATTCCGGTGGGGCAGTTTTTACGTCTCCAGAGACTTTGCACCACAGTCCAAGATTACATTCTCAAAGCTAATGATATGAGAACATGTTTCATACAAAGAGGTTATCCTCCATCAGTGGTTAAGAAAGCATACAAGAGAGGGTTATATGCCAATAGATCTCTGCTATTGAACCCATCTTCTAAGCAAGAGGAGGACACTCTAGTGTGTGTTCTCCCATATTCAGTCCGGGCATTTGACATCAAGAGGATCATCAAAAAGCACTGGGGTATTATGCAATACCATTAAGCATTCCAACATATACCAAGATTTGCATTTTTTTAAACAGCGTAACCTCAAACAGCAGCTGGTACATTCTCAGTTTGTCAATCACCCACCAGCAAGAACGTCAGGGCAACACACACCATGTGGGCACTGCAAGATGTGTAAATACATTGTCACTTTGCAGCAAATGTCCATACACTGCAATGGTCTAAGTAAGATTAAATGCCCAGCTACAAATTGTGATTCTAAACAAGTAGTATATGTAATTCAATGCCCATGTCATCTATTATATGTGGGGTGCACTACACAAAGTATTAAGACCCTCATAGGAGAAGACATTAGTAGGATACGCACCCAAGTAAAAGAGGCTCCTCTAGTCCAGCATTGGATAGAACACCAGCATACAACCACAGACCTCATGTTTTCAATACTTAATGTTATAAATCTGACCAGAGGAGGAGATGTGGCTCACATGCTTTGGAAACAGGAACAAAAATGGATTTTCACTCTCAACACATTATACCCTAACGGACTCAATGGTGAAATGGAATGGATTGCCTTTTTATAAATACATCGTTTTTTGGACTCAATGATGCACACTCAGGATGTCATAGTTTATTATTATTTCAACTCACACCACTTCAACTTATGTCAATTCATTTCTCCCTTAAGCATGGAATATGCTACGGAGTTATTCAACAGATTACCACTGGCTACGTGTCACCATGACGTCAGCTATATTTCTGACGCTTGGGATGCTCCTCCCACATTTTACATTCATAAAGGACTTAATGGTGTACACTTAGAATGTTACAGTTCATTATTATTTCAACTTGTACAGTGGACACTACTTCAACTCATGTCGATTCAGTTTTCCCTTAAGCATGAAATAGCTACGGAGTTATACTTTACTGGATACGTGTTACTGTGACGTCAGCCATATCTCTGACGCTTAGGAAGCTCCTCCCACATTTTACATTCAAAAAGGATAGGTGCTGCTGTGCTTCTTTCTGGTAGTTGAAAATTTGTATACACTGACAGCGTCCTTCGGTGGTACGTATCATGCAGAGCCTCCCTCCAAGTAGTAGCCTATGTAAGTCTATTTAAACTTCTGCCGGGGGTGGGTAGTGAAATCTTTCCTCACCACTGGCTTTTTGCTGTATACTGTTGTCACATCACGAAGTTTAAAAGCGTATAAGTGTTGAACTAAGGATTTATGATTCGGGTCTCCTGAAGAAGCAATCGAAATGGGGCCACATAGAAGGAGACCCCCTACCCGTTATGAAGTTAAGTCATCACATTACTTACAATCCATAGAGTGATGTTTGTTTTATAAGAAAAGAAAAAATAAGAAAGAACTCTCACACAAGAAGTTGCAAGATTGTAATCTTTATTTATTTATTTATTTATTTTTATAACCAAACATGGAGCGTGACCAGCATTGAAACAGTTGCAATGACTGGAAGGCAAACTCTGGTTCATCTCTAGGGGGGAGCGTTCCTTCCTTGAAGAGTTTCACGTTTCTGAGTGACTCATATATTCTTGATCACTATCCATGCTAAGGTTACTTGTTTGAAAGAGAGGTCAGTTTATCTAGTTTTGGGTGCCCCGTACATCGCTGGCATGGGGGAGCGGTACTGGCAGGAGGGACTGGGCATCCCTCCTGCTGACGATGTTCAGGAAGTTGCCAGTGGGGGGTTCCAGCAGGAGGGACAGCATCCCTCCTGCTCGTAGTCTTCGTGGAGGGGGGAGACAGGACGGCAGGGAGATCCCTTGCCGCAATAAACTCATTGCAACCAAATTCTGTATCCCAGCGCCTGTGACATGGATATCACTTAGAGAATTGGGTTATTAGGTGGGCTTAGGTGCGATTCTCTAAAGGACGCCTGTGTGCGATTCTCAAAAGCCGCTTAGGTGGCTTCTGAGACTGGGCGTCCTATACAGAATCCGGCCCTTAATGTCTTCTGATCGTGTTTTCTGATCGCACGTCCATCACACGATGGCACTATATAGAGAATCACACCTCCGGGAAAGATAGGCCCCAGAAATGTAAACCAGGGTTTTCCAGGCTTATCTTTGTCATGAATCGCATCTAACAGCACTTCTGGCATTAAGCACCATAAACTACCTACATAAGCATGATTCTGGTGCCTTTTATTGAGGTGCCAGCGGGTGCTTTAACTTTAATGTGGTGTTTCTCATTGAACTTAGGCACTGGTAGAATTCCCCCCCCCCCCCTAGTGTTTTAAATGCAAAAGATCATCCAGTAGAAGGAGCACAGATGGGGTTCCCACTTCAAACATCTAAATCCATCCCACCACTTTGAGTGAGATTCTGTGGGTTCCAAACACAAATAGGCAAAATACCTTTGGGAACTATGAACTCCCCCTAAAATTACAGGTCCGGAATCTTGGGATACTGCTAGACTCATCACTTACTTGGATCCTGCAAATTTGAACAACACTTAAAAACTGTCTCTATCACCTGTGGCAGCTACGAAATCTCTCTCCATTTACTGAAAATTATCATTTAATTTGATTTTGAAATTTATAGTCTTCTTAATCAAAATAGTTCGACAGAGTACAATAAGAAAACAGGATACATGTAGACACCAATATAGTAACATTCATAGGGTACAGAAATAATATTGAAAAAGTGATTAATATATAAATTAAAAAGAACATCAAAGTCAAGACCTAACCAAGATGCCTTTGGTTAATAACTGTCCTTTTAAGGGCAAAGTTTTGAAAAAAATTGTGTTTTTTTTTTAATTTTTAAAAAATTTGAATCAATTTTCATTTCTATCCTAAACTATTGTTTTATCCTTTTATGTTTCTCCTTTCCTATATCAATTGTAGTTTTCTCCCACTATCCTATTGTTTCATTTTGTATGTTTTTGATCAAAGCCGTTTGTATGTTAGGACGTTAGTCTGTATCCCCCATTTCGTGTTTTATTATTATTTTATAACTCGTTTTTATGTAATTTTACACTGTCAACCGCTTAGAAACTCGAATAAGCAGTCTAAAAATTTTTTTAATAAACTTGAATAAACTTGACTCCAGTGGTATGCCGAAGAACACCAGAAATTTCAAACTCTTTCAAATGGTTAAGATTTGCAATCCATACTGGGCCTTGAGCTCACTTTGATGGATCTACATCAATTATGTGGTTCCACTCCAACCCCTTCACATAAAAAGCATTTATTAGTGACATACACCTCTTTGAATTAATTATTACATCAATAAACCAAAACAATCAGCTATAAATTACTACTACTACTAATTGATTTATATGCCACCATATCAGGGAGGTTCTAAGCGGCTCACAGCATGAGAAACAACAATACATACATACATTTTCAATGAAAATCACAATAGAATTCAATAAAAAGGCAATACATATATTTCAATAAAACTGATCGGAATACAAAGTACAAAAACATTACAATAAAATTGATCAAGATAAAAAGGCAAACCATGCAAGTAAGAAACATGAAAATCAAATGGAAACACGGTTGAAATAAGAGCAAAGGTAAAACCATTACGATGTCAGCCTATTAAATAATGGAGTCTTTAGTAATTTCCTAAAATCTAAATAAGAAGAAGCTTCTAGCATCATTTTTCCGAGCCATATATCCATTTTGGCGGCCTGAAAAGAGAAAGTTTTCTCGAGGAACCTCTTGTAGCGGCAAGATTTTATAGAAAGATAAGTAAATAACTGCACTCTCTGTGTATTTTTGTTAAAATGACTCCAGGAAAAATGAGAAAGGAAATAACCTGGTGCCAGACCAAATGCTATTTTGTAACAAATGCAAGAAAATTTGAATAATACTCGACTCCAGCGGTAGCCAGTGCAGTTTGTGATAGAAAGGAGTGATATGCTCCCATTTTTTAAGCCAAAAATGAGGCGAACAGCAGCGTTCTGGACTACCCTTAATCTCTTAAGAATTTTCAAATAAGACCCTACATATATAATGTTACAGTAGTCCAGTATACTTAAAATGGAAGATTGCACCAACAACCGAAAGGAGACTTCATCAAAATATTTCTTGATGGTACGAAGCTTCCAGAGCACTGAAAAACATTTCTTAATAAGTAAATCGGTGAGTTTCTCCAATGTAAGGTGTTTATCCAACGTTACCCCTAATATTTTAATGGATTGTTCAATATTATAACACTAACACCATAGTTATGGGAGACTTCAACTATCCCGGGATAGACTGGAGTCTTGGAACTTCAAAATGCACAAAGGAGACGGAGTTCCTGGAGGCTATACGAGACTTGTCAAGGAACCAACGATAGGATCAGCGATTCTGGATCTAATCCTCAATGGGCTGAAAGGACCTGCAAAGGAAGTGGAAGTAGTGGGACCTTTAGGCAACAGTGATCACAACATGATCCAATTCAAAGTGGAGGTAGGGTTACCAAAGGGAAAGAGAACCATCGCAACAACGTTTAACTTCAAGAAAGGGAACTATGACGCCATGAGACGAATGATGAGAAAAAAACTCAAAAACAGCTCTAAGAAAGCGCAGACTGTGGAGCAAGCCTGGTCCTTATTCATAGACATGGTAAACGAGGCGCAAAACCTGCATATATCTAGATTTAGAAAAGGATGCAAAAAGAATCAAGCAATAGACCCGGCATGGATAACAACTGAAGTAAAGAAAGTGATAGGAGACAAGAAAAGGACATTTCGGATGTGGAAAAAGGACAAAACCGAAGAAAATTGGAAAGAGCACAGGGAGCAACAAAAAGAGTGTCACCGAGTGGTCAGGAAAGCAAAGAAAGAATACGAGGAGAGATTAGCCAAAGAAGCACAAAATTTTAAACCATTCTTTCGATATGTGAAAGGAAGGCAGCCAGCGAGGGAGGAGGTGGGACCTCTGGATGAGGGCAGCAGGAAGGGAGTGGTGAAGGAAGAAAAAGAGGTGGCTGACAGACTGAACATGTTCTTCTCGTCCGTCTTTACAAGGGAACACACATCCAACGTGCCGAAACCAGAAAAGATCTTCAGGGGAGATCAAGGGGAAAAACTATCATGCATTGAGATAAGCCTCGAAGACGTACTCAAGCAGATAGGTAGACTAAAAGCTGACAAATCTCCGGGCCCGGACAGAATCCACCCGAGAACACTGAAAGAGCTCAGAGATGAAACAGCGGAGTTACTGCAGCAGATCTGCAACCTAACCTTGAAATCAGGGGTAATCCCGGAGGACTGGAGGACAGCGAATGTTACACCTATCTTCAAAAAGGGATCGAGGGGCAACCCAGGAAACTATAGACCGGGAAAGATGGCCAAATCCTTGATCAAGGAAAGTATCAATGAGCATTTAGAAAATAATAATCTGATAAGAACAAGCCAGCATGGTTTCTGTAAAGGAAGATCATGCCAAACTAACCTACTGCATTTCTTTGAGGGGATAAGTGAGCAATTGGACAAGGGTGACCCCGTAGACATCGTATATCTTGATTTCCAAAAAGCCTTCGACAAGGTACCCCATGAGCACCTACTGAGGAAATTGTGGAGCCACGGGGTGGTAGGGGACGTGCATAGATGGATCAGAAGTTGGCTGGCGGATAGGAAACAGAGGGTAGGTGTAAAGGGACACTACTCGGACTGGAAAGGGGTCACAAGTGGGGTCCCACAGGGGTCAGTGTTGGGACCACTGCTGTTCAATATATTCATAAATGACCTGGAAACAGGGACGAAGTACGAAGTTATAAAATTTGCGGATGACACAAAACTCTCCAGTAGAGTCAGAACCGTGGAGGATTGCAAAGAATTATAAGGAGACCTAAACAGACTGAGTGAGTGGGCAATAAGATGGCAGATGAGCTTCAATGTAGAAAAATGTAAGGTCTTGCATGTGGGGAAGAGGAACCCAATGTACAACTATACGATGGGAGAGAGGATACTGGGGGAAGGAAGCCTTGAAAAAGACTTGGGGGTATTGGTGGATGAAACGATGAAGCCGGCGGCGCAATGTGCAGCAGCCTCTAAGAAAGCGAACAGAATGTTGGGCATAGTCAAAAAGGGTATCACTACCAGAACAAAGGAGGTTATTCTACCATTGTATCAAGCGATGGTTCACCCACATCTGGAGTAAGAACATAAGAAGTTGCCTCCACTGGGTCAGACCAGAGGTCCATCGCACCCAGCGGTCCTCTCCTGCGGCGGCCCATCAGGTCTATGACCTGTGAAGTGGTTCCTGACCATTTCTATAACCTACCTCTACTTCTATCTGTGTCCAGTACTGGTCGCCGTACCTTAAGAAGGATATGGCGATACTCGAGAGGGTCCAGAGAAGAGCGACACGGATGATAAAGGGCATGGAGAACCTTTCGTATGCTGAAAGGTTGGAGAAGCTGGGGCTCTTTACCCTGGAGAAGCGGAGACTTAGAGGGATATGATAGAGACTTATAAGATCATGAAAGGCATAGAGAAGGTGGAGAAGAATAGATTCTTCAGGCTAGCCGGGCCCACAAAAACAAGAGGGCATCCAGAAAAATTGAAAGGAGACAGATTCAAACGAACGCTAGGAAATTCTTCTCCACTCAGCGGGTAGTGGACAACTGGAATACACTCACAGAGGAGGTGATAGGGCAGAGTACAATATTGGGCTTCAAAAAGGGATTGGATGACTTCCTGAAGGATAAAAGGATTGAAGGGTATAGGTACAGGCATTAAATGAATAGGGGATGAAAGACTTAGGTAAGGTCCAATTACAGGTCACAGACCTGGGGGGCCACCGCAGGTGCGGACTGCTGGACACGATGGACCCCTGGTCTGACCCGGCAGAGGCAATGCTTATGTGCTTATACCTATAGAAAAATAGACAAATATAGTGCAAAATATAGACATCAGATATAAATTCTCAAAACTGACACATTTTGATCACTAAATTGAAAATAAAATCATTTTTCCTACCTTTGCTTTCTGGTGATTTCATGAGTCTCTGGTTGCATTTTCTTCTGACTGTGCATCCTTTCTTTCATTTCTTTCTTTCTTTCTGCACTCAGGCCCAACAATTGTCCCTATTAAGAACATAACATAAGAACATAAGAAGTGCCTCAGCTGGGTCAGACCAGAGGTCCATCACGCCCAGCAGTCGGCTCACGCAGCGGCCCAACAGGTCCAGGACCTGTATAGTAACCCTCTATCTATACCCTTCTATCCCTTTTTCCTTCAGGGACGAAGTGTGAGATAATAAAATTTGCAGACGACACCAAACTATTTAGTGGAGCTCAGACTAAAGAGGACTGCGAAGAATTGCAAAGGGACTTGAACAAACTAGGGGAATGTAATGTAATGTAATGTAATTTATTTCTTATATACCGCTACATCCGTTAGGTTCTAAGCGGTTTACAGAAAATATACATTAAGATTAGAAATAAGAAAGGTACTTGAAAAATTCCCTTACTGTCCCGACAAGATGGCAGATGAAGTTCAACGTTAAGAAATGTAAAGTATAACATGTGGGAAACAGAAACCCGAGATACAACTATACGATGGGAGGGATGTTATTGAATGAGAGTACCCAAGAAAGGGATTTGAGGGTAATGGTGGATATGACAATGAAGCCGACGGCACAGTACGCAGCAGCTGCTAAGAAGGCAAATAGAATGCTAGGCATAATCAAGAAGGGTATTACAACCAGAACGAAAGAAGTTATCTTGCCGTTGTATCAGGCGATGGTGCGTCCGCATCTGGAGTACTGGGTCCAATATTGGTCGCCGTAACTTAAGAAGGTTATGGTGATACTCGAGAGAGTTCAGAGGAGAGCGACACGTCTGATAAAAGGTTTGGAAAACCTTTCATATGCTGAGAGATTGGAAAAACTGGGACTCTTTTCCCTTGAGAAGAGGAGACTTAGAGGGGATATGACAGAAACTTACAAGATCATGAAGGGCATAAAGAGAGTAGAGAGGGACAGATTCTTCAAACTTTTGAAAAATAAAAGAACAAGAGGGCATTCGGAAAAGTTGAAAGGGGACAGATTCAAAACAAATGCTAGGAAGTTTTTCTTTACCCAACTTGTGGTGGACACCTGGAATACGCTTCCAGAGGGTGTAATAGGTCAGAGTAAAGTACTGGGTTTCAAGAAAGGATTGGATAATTTCTTGCTGGAAAAGGGGATAGAGGGGTATAGATATAAGATTACTGCACAGGTCCCGCCGCATGAGTGTACTGCTGGGCATGATGGACTTCGTAGGGTTTTAAATTAGGTAAGTTGGGGGAGGGTACCCACTCACGTGCTGGCGCAAGTAACCAACTTGGCGAGGTAAGTTGCCAATCCCTTTCTGAGTCTGAGGTAAGTACACACATTGCAAAAAGTATTATAGGAGTCCAATTAGCTCAAGCAGGAATATCTACACAGAGACATAGCAAACATGCCCACAGTTTGGGCAATAAGATTCTGGAATTAGAGACAGAAATGAGGAACGCCGACCTAGATATGGTGGGGATATCCGAGACTTGGTTCACGGACTCCCATGGGTGGGATATGGCTATACCGGGATACAATTTACTTCGACGGGACAGAGAGGGCAAAATAGGAGGAGAGGTAGCACTATACAATAAAGAGGACATCAAAGTTACCAAAATCGCAGATGTCAAGTACATCGGGGAATCCCTCTGGGTGAATTTGGCTAGGGGGAAGGACAAATGCCTGTATCTTGATGTAGTATACAGACCTCCAAGACAACAGGAGGACATGGATATAGAATTAGTCAAAGACATTGAGAATATCACTTTGCGTGGAGACACAGTATTGTTAGGAGACTTAAATATGCCTGATGTGGATTGGAACACACTTTCCGCTATGACCAGTGGCAGCAGGAAGATATTAACCTCTATAAAGGAAGCGAGACTCAGACAAATGGTATTAGAGCCCACTAGGGATCGGGCGATACTAGACCTAATACCAACGGAGAAAGTGTCACAGAGGTCTCAGTAGGCGATACGTTGGTCTCCAGTGACCACAACATGATATGGTTCAACCTCAGGAAAGGTTTCACTAAGTCAAGCACATCAACCAAGGTCCTCAACTTTAAGGGCACAAACTTCGAAAACATGGGAGATTTCATCCATCGGGCACAGCAAAACCATGCCGAAACAGATAATGTAGAGGTAATGTGGTCAACTTTGAAATCAACCTTACACGAAGCAACCAACCGCTACGTCAAATCAGTAAGTAAACGGCATAGAAACAATAGACCGCTGTGGTTCTCTGAGGAGATCTCAGACCTCATAAAAAAGAAGAAAAGAGCGTTCATCCTCTACAAACTATCAGGGAAGCGAGAATCCAAGGAAGACTATCTGGTCAAATCAAAAGCGGTCAAAATGGTCAGGGAGGCCAAACTCCGAATGGAGGAGAACCTTGCGAAGAACATCAAGAAGGGCGATAAATCCTTCTTCTGGTATATTAGTGACAGAAAAAGAAACACAGATGGGATAGTACGCCTTAGGAAACCCGATGGGAACTATGTAGAATCGGACTCCGACAAAGCCAAACTTTTAAATGAATACTTCTGCTCGGTCTTCACTTGCGAGGCACCGGGATCCAGCCCTCAGCTGCCAACGAGGGAAAACTCGGAAGACCCGTTTCAAAATTTTGAGTTTACGCCCAGCAGTGTCTACGAGGAGCTATCAAGACTCAAGGTGAACAAAGCTATGGGACCGGCAAACTATACCCCAGGGTGCTCAGGGAGTTGAGTGATGTCCTGGCGGAACTGTTATCCGCGCTCTTCAATCTTTCCCTAAGTACAGGAAGAGTCCCATTGGATTGGAAAATGGCTAATGTCATTCCACTCCACAAAAAGGGATGCAAGACGAAGGCTGAGAATTATAGACCGGTGAGTCTCACATCGATAGTGAGTAAACTTATGGAAACACTAATCAAATGCCAATTGGATACGATCCTGAACGAGGAGAATCTATGAGATCCCCATCAACATGGTTTTACGAAGGGAAGGTCCTGCCAATCAAATCTGATCAGCTTCTTTAACTGGGTAACAAGAAAGCTGGATACAGGGGAGTTCCTAGACGTCGTGTACTTGGACTTCAGCAAAGCATTTGATAGCGTCCCACACCGCAGGTTATTGAGCAAGATGGGTTCGATGGGACTGGGTGAAACATTAACCACATGGGTTAGGGACTGGCTTAGAGGTAGACTTCAGAGGGTAGTGGTAAACGGTACCCTCTCCTATATGACGGAGGTGATCAGCGAAGTGCCGCAGGGCTCGGTCTTGTGCTCGATCCTATTTAACATCTTCGTAAGAGACTTGGCTGAGGGGCTTCGAGGTAAAATTACATTATTCGCCGATGATGCCAAACTATGCAACATAGTAGGCAACCGCACAACAGATGAAAGCACAGTGCCCGACAAAAGCTCAATGCCCGACAGTATGACGCAGGACCTACTCCTGCTGGAGCATTGGTCAAAGACTTGGCAACTAAGTTTCAATGCCAAAAAATGCAAGGTCATGCACCTTGATGGCAAAATTCCAAGCAGGACTTACACCCTAAATGGTGAGATCCTAGCAAGGACTGTAGCAGAATGTGACTTGGGGGTGATTATTAGCGAAGACATGAAGACTGCCAATCAAGTGGAGAAAGCTTCATCCAGGGCTAGACAAATCATGGGCTGTATCCGTAGAAGTTTCGTCAGCCGTAAGCCCGAGGTCATAATGCCATTGTACAGATCCATGGTGAGACCCCATCTCGAATACTGTGTACAATTCTGGAGGCTGCATTATCAAAAAGATGTGCGGAAAGTTGAGTCGGTTCAGCGAATGGCCACCTGGATGGTCTCAGGACTCAAGGATCTCCCGTATGAGGAACAGCTGGGTAAGTTGCAGCTGTACTCACTCGAGGAACGCAGAGAGAGGGGAGACATGATCGAGAAGTTCAAATATGTCACGGGCCATATCGAGGTGGAAGAGGATCTCTTTTTCATTAAAGGACCCACAGCAATAAGAGGGCATCCGTTGAAAATCAGGGGTGGGAAATTTCATGGCGACACCAGAAAATATTTCTTCATCAAAAGGGTGGTTGACCACTGGAATAATCTTCCACAACAGGTAATTGAGGCCAGCAGCGTGCCAGATTTTAAGAAAAGATGGGACTGGCATGTGGGATCTCTTCATGGAGGTAGTTAGGGGGTGGGCCATTAGTGTGGGCAGACTAGATGGGCCGTGGACTTTTTCTGCCATCATTTTCTATGTTTCAGGTCTGACTCAGCAGAGGCATTGCTTATGTTCTTATGTTCTTAATCCCTTCTTGAACCCCAATATCGTACTTTGTCCTATCACTCCCTCTGGAAGCGCATTTGGGTGAAGAAGAACTTCCTAGCATTGGTTCTGAATCTATCCCCTCTTAATTTTTCCGAATGCCTTCTCGTTCTTGCATTTATCAAAAGTTTGAAGAATCTGTCCCTCTCCACTTTCTGTATGCCCTTCATGATCTTCAAGTTTCAAGTTTCAAGTTTAATACAGATTTGATTAATCGCTTTATCTAAATTCAAAGCGATGTACATAATGATAAAATTACAATATAAAAGCAAAATCACAATAAATAAAACTAACAAGGCTAATGACAAATTTGACAAAAACTAGAAACAAAGGGAAAAAGGATGGGGAAGAAGTTACAATTTAAATAAGGGTTGAAGAAACATGTAGGGAGGGCACATAAGGAGAGGGTAAAAATAATAATAATAATAAGATAAAATGTAAAAGATGATAAAAGTCGAAAGTGAGACTTGAAAGAATAATTTAGAAGATTTTCGTGAATGTTATAAGGGTCACATTAAAGCAAGTTAATTTATGAAGGCATCATTAAAAAGGAAAGTTTTTAGTTTACATTTGAATTTTTCTACATTAGTTTCTTCCCTTAAATGACTAGGTAGAGAATTCCAGGTTTGAGGTGCAGTAACTGAAAAAATAAACTGACGACGCGTATTTATTATTTTAAGAGATGGAATCGTTAATAATCTTGTAAGTTTCTATCATGTCCCATCTAAGTCTCCGCTTTTCCAGGGAAAAGAGCCCCAGTTTCTTTAATCTTTCAGCATATGAAAGGTTTTCTATCCCTTTTATCAATCGCATTGCTCTTTTCTGAACCCTCTCGAGTATCGCCATATCTTTCTTAAGGTACGGCGACCAATACTGGACGCAGTACTCCAGATGCGGGCACACCATCGTCCGATATAGCGGCAGGATAACTTCTTTCGTTCTGGTTGTAATACCTTTCTTGATTATACCTAGCATCGCTTCGTAGTTACCTTTCTTGATGTTAAAAGTTGTCGCTGTGGTTCTCTTTCCCTTCGTTATTCCTACTTCAGCTTTGAACTTGATCATGTTGTGATTGCTGTTTCCCAACGGTCCCACTACTTCCACTTTCTTTGCAGGTCCTCTTAGCCCATTAAGGATTAGATCCAGAGTGGCATTCCCTCTCGGTTCTCTGACAAGCTGCTCCATGAAGCAGTCTTGTATAGCCTCCAGGAATTCGGTCTCCCTAGCGCATTGTGAGATTCCAAGATTCCAGTCTATCCCGGGATAGTTGAAGTCTCCCATAACAATTGTGTTTACCGCTTTTGCATTCTCGCTTTATCTCGGCATTCATTTCTTCATCGGTTATTTCAGTTTGCCCAGGAGGACGATAGTACAGGCCCATCTTTATCTCGGGCCCTTTCCTTCCCGGTATTTTAACCTATAGTGATTCCAATTTGTTGTTCGTCGCCATTGTGTCCACTCTGGTCGAGTGTATGTTATCCTTTATGTATAGGGCTATTCCTTCTCCTTTCTGACCCGACCTGTCTTCGCGAATAGAGTTTATATTCCGGCAGTGCTATTTCCCATTTGTTCTCTTCATTCCACCATGTTTCAGAGACCCCAATGATGTCTAGGTTGTCTTTTTTGGCCATGACTTCTAACTCTCCCATTTTATTTCTTAGGCTCCTTGCATTAGTATACATGCAGTTTAAGTCCTGGTAATTTTTTTGTCTGCATAGTCTTTTTCTGTGTTACAATCTTTATTTTCTTTTCCTGTGCTACGATCTTCTTATCATCCTCTTCTTGGTATGTCAACTCTTGTTTTATGCCCGTTGTGCCTTCCCAGCATTTATCCCACTCAGTTTCCTCAAGGGATACCTTCTTCCAAATCGTCGACTGTCGGCTTTCCCCTTCTTCTTAGTTTAAAGCCTTCCCTCCCTCCTTCCTTCCTATATTCTTAGTGCTCCCAGTGCTTCCTTCCTATGTCCTTAGTGCCCCTTACTATGTTCTTAGTGCCCCCAGTTCTTCCTTCGTATGTCATTAGTGCCCTCAGTGCCTCCTTCCTATGTCCTTAGTGCCTCCTTCCTATGTCCTTAGTGCCCCCTTTTCCTCCTTCCTATGTCCTTCACTTCGGGAAGAAGGCTTCTGGGTGGCGATTATGAGCAGCAGCAGGGAGGTAAGAGGTCAGCAGTGGCGGCGGGTCGGGGGAGGGTTTAAATTGGGCACTGGAGGCTTTTTTTTGGCGCGGCAAGGAGGGACAGGAAGCGATCGCCTGTCCCGTTGTCCCCGCGCATAGCTTCGGGATGCTGTCCCTGAAAACGGGACATTTTGGCACCCCGAAGCTGTGTGTGGGGACAACGGGTCAGGGGATCCAAAAACGGGACATATGGCCACCTTACCCATGGAGAATAGTAGCAGATAAACCTGACGATACTAGCATGACAATTTTATATGTGTTACCACAATTATGCTTAGCAATGAAGGTAAAAAAAAAAATAAAGACAGAACTAGAACAGTGAATTCTATTGTAAAAGGCTAGCAGTAATAGAAAGAAAGGGGAGCAGGGATAGGGCATATGCTCCTAATGGTGTGGGGACATGAATCGAGAACAGAAGAGAAATGAATGCAATTTCTGACAGGGAGAACGCTGTTGTAAAGGGCTGCAAGGAAGAGAAAAGAGATAGAAGGTGGATTTCACCAGTAAAGCCTGAGGAGAACATCTACTAAAGATAAGCATCTCTTTAAGGCAAAGTGAATCACCAGGAAAAATCTAAAGAGAAACACAAGAAAGAGAAGTTACTTCTCTGCAGGTTCTCAGGATCCATCAGACAAAGAAATGACATCATTCAAGGTGCTGACTCGCAGGCATATGAAGTAGCTCTCTCAGAACTCAGTTTCTGTTCCAGTGAGGCTGTGTCCATGCTAGCACCTCAGTTCACATGTAGGATCTCGAGACAGACATTGGGGAAACCACTGCTTGCCCTGCGGCTGCTATTTGGGTTTTTGCTAGGTACTTGTGACTTTCCGTGAAGACGGGATACTGGGCTAGATGAACCACTGGACTGACCCAGTAAGACTATTCTTATGTTCTTATTTAGCTTAAAAACAAAAATTTATGGTAGGTGTACAGGTTTCTGTGTCTTATTTATCCAGATCAGCAACTTCAGCTACACAAGCAAGACCACCAGAGAGCATTTGGAAGTATCAGAACTGCCTTGAAGGGAATGCTGTATATGAGATCCACATTTACTAGTAATCATGAGCAACCCTGATTTTTTTTCTTCCACGAGAACTGATCAGCCATGAGGCTTCCTGCACCAATCAGAGCCCCTAAAATAGCTCTCTCCGACCGTGAGCATCCTGCCACAAAGCCTGTCTTCAGATTCATTCCTTGATCGAGTCTGGCAGATCATATTAACCACCAGAGATTGAATCTTGCCTCCCATGGCAGAATCACCAGTGTATACATGTACAGCTCCTGCAACTGAGGTGGTCAATGGGAAAACCAAGCCCTCTGCAAGTGTCGCATACAGGCCCTCACCCCTACCTTGCCTTTGAGACTGTCATCATATTTTTCATGTTTCATTTATACATTGTCATCTTTTGCTCATACCTGACCTGAATAAGGTGATTTTCCATTTTGAAAGCTTGTCAAAAAATGTACTTATTAGCCCAATAAAAAAATGTTATCACCGTATTTTCCTTTTTTTAATAAAACTTAGATTGTGAGCCCATTTGTACAGTGCTGAGAACTCTATATAGTGGAACCATGCACACCACAGAGTGTTAAATACATCAGGTAAATTAAGCAGTATATAAAACTTTATAATAAACATCAACACGTACACGCTACAGGATAGCAATCATCTTTTTTTGACTCGAGAGGGAGAGGGTGGAAACATCAACATAACATGCACGGCATGTCAGAAGGAGCCTTGTTCAAAAGAAGGTGGACAGCAGGCATCAGCGCTGGTGAAGGTTCGGTTGTTACCTGGTACTGGGGCAGCATCCGCAGCAGGAAGCAGGCTAGCACTTCGTCACAGTGAAAGGTGCCGTTGTGGGTGCCGATCCCGGGACGCATGCTCTCGTGCTGCTCCTCGCCACGCCTGTGGCCTTAGCGTGCAGCTTGGCTTCCAGTGTAGCTGTGCAGCGCAAAAGGGGGTTTACCAATTGCTGCCTGGCTGTCCCGGAATGTCCTCTCCGACATCAGAACTGACGTCAGGAAGAAGGTTTCTGGGCAGCGATTAGGAGCAGTAGCAGGGAGATAAAAGGGCAGCAGCGGCGGCGGACCGGGGGAGGGATTAAATCGGGCGCTGGAGGGAGGCTTTTTTTTTTGTGCGCAGCAGGGAGGGACATTTCGGCGTCCCGAAGCTGTGTGTGGGGACAACAGGACAGGGGATCCAAAAACAGGACGGTCCTGTTCAAAACGGGACGTATGGCCACCTTAGTCATGAGCCATACTCGCTGAGGATACCCCCTGTCACCTATGAGAGATAGAGAAACAGAGAGAGAGAGGAAACAATGATGAGTGGCAGTGATTTGCAGGTGCAGGAAGAGAGTGTTGGGATGGGGGGAAATAGGGTAGCCGTGTCCCTGAGGTGCTTACCAAGAAGCCAACCGCCATTGAATTCCCCTTGGGTTGCTCTCCTGTGGAGGCCAAAATGCTGGAGGATGTAGGTGTCGTGTGTCAAGCCAGGGTATCTGGCACACACATCCAGGATCTCTCCCTGTGCATTGCACACCATCTGCATGTTCATCGAGTGGTAGGCCTTTCTATTCCTGTGACTGGCCTCATCTGCCCGAGGGGGTCTGAGGGCAATATGGGTGCAGTCTACCACCCTGATGACGGAGGGGAATTGTGCCACATTGTAGAACTGAGGGGTGGTGGGGAGGGAGATGTAGTCATGGGTGTGGGTAGGAAGGTACGAAGAAATTGGGTGAGGCAGTTTGAAATGGCAGGCTGAGTGAGGCCAGTGTTGGCTGCCAGGACAGACTGGAAGCTCCCAGTTGCCAGGAAAGTGAGGGCTGCTGTTACTTTTAAATACACTGGGATTGAGTAATTGCGCTGAGTGCGGGCCTGTAGCAGGGGGTGCAATTGGAGGCAGAGATCCTGTATTGTGGCCTTGCTGAAGTGGTATCGCTCCAGGCACTGCTGGTCTGTCAGGTCAAGGAAGCAGGAGCGAGGTCTAAACACCCTCCTATGGTGGGCTCGGTGAATGGCCTCTCACTCCCGCTCCTCTTCCTGCAGAAGAATTTCCACCACAGCCAATGCATTGAGCCCTTCCATTGCCCACAAAGGTGCAGGCCACTACCACCTGCCAAAGAAAGCAGAGCTCATTAGAGTTTAAACATTCCCTAGCCAGGCAGTCACCCGACACCCCCCTCTCTCCCAGGGATTAAGCCAGGTGCTAAAACAGAGCACTCACTCCTGTGCAGCTCCTGGCACACGATAGAGACCACAGTGAATGAGAAAGATGAAATAAATGCCTAGAACCGCAAGGCACAGGCGGAATAGAAATCCGTAATGGAATGGAATGGAATGGAATGGAATGGAAGATAAAGAGCTGGTGATGCTGATAGGAGGTAAGTGGGATGAGAGAGGGTTTTTTGCAGAGGTCAGTGAAACGTGAGGAGACAAACGGCAGTGAGAAAATAAGAAGGGAGGTTCAGATAGAGATGGTCAGAGTGAGGGGGTACACACACGAAATTACACACTCTTCCATTACCTGCACACACTCAGGAACAGCTTAGACGTTATGGAAGTAGGTCTAAGTGGAAATGCTATTTAGAATGCACAGAGCAAACTGATTTAGTTTTGGTTATCATATTTGTATGTTTGGGGCCTAAACCCGCCCTCGGAACGCCCCCATGTTGTACAACTTACGCTGGACGTATTGCGGCGTAGGACATACAGCTGGTCGACTTTTGATTATGGTCACTTGTATGTTTTGCCGGGTAAAACGTCCAAACTCCGACTTGTGTAGTTTTTTTGACATCTTTGCTTTTTGATTATGAACCCCTAAATGTTTGACTCTGACCTGGGAAATCAGAAATAACTTGAGCCATCTGAGAAACATGTACAATCTATATGCATGGTACCAATTTGGGGGGACTTATAAGTTTATCATATATGTAGAGTCCCTGATATTCAGATATTCATGTATACCTATACCTCTAACACTACTGACTATAGGAATAATCTGAAATATTATGATTAGAAGTTTCCAATTACTTCCAAAACATTATACTGAAAATTGATCAGGCTCTTTTCAGAGAGAAGATGAAAACTGTGCAAAGTTGTGAAGACTTTTGCAAGACAATTTAGCTCTTTTAACTTACCATGTGTTCTCCAACTTCACTTATATTTTCCATCCTGAAGAAGTTTGACATGTGGCTAGTACACCAGACCCCACTGGTGTTCAGGTGGCTTAGACAGGCTTTCTCCATTTATAAGCAGCAGGTCCCATATCATCCTTTTCCCCTTTGCGTTCCAGTACGTTCTTCTGAAGGGGGGGGGGGTCAAGGATGTCTCTAGTTTTAACCAATTCTGGCTGGTAAATTAAATTTCTCATCAATGAGTCCTCTTCCATTTCCACCTTTTGAATAAAAGGATCCTCCCCGTGATTTTGGGAGTGTTCTCTATTCCAGCATATACAACATAGATCAGAAGACAACATCTTCCAAATCAACACATGGGAGTCACAGCAAGGAGACCTTCTTTATTAGTAGCAGTACAAAATATGTAATATTTTTCATAAGAAATATTCATAAGGATAATTAACCATAAGCAAATTTATACACAGGCGTAAAAACTCCTGTGAAACAGAAACTAGCAGGAAAGAAACCCAAAATCTAGAACACCCAACATGTTTGACATTTATCAAGCAAATTTGCATGATTCAAGTTTCGTATGTATGATGAGATATTAATCCCCATTTATCACCTGATATATGGCATCTATCCCTATCAGAGATTCCCCAGTCAATGGGAATTCAGTCACTGAGATGTCACGACTGAAGAGGCCATTATCAAAGGGACTCCACACACGAGGGGAACCCTGTCAAAGACACTTCCCAGATACAGAGATTGCTTGAACAAAGTGAAGGAACCCTGTTATAGAAACTGACCAAATAAAAGGAACTTTCTCTCAGGGACTCTCCCAACAAACAGAGAGAGTTTTGTCACAGACTTCCCAGACAAGAGGGAGAGACAGATAAAGAGAACTCTGTCATAAAGAATCCTCAAATTGAGCAAAACATGTCGCACGAGTACCTTGTCTCAGTCTTCAGAGAAAGAGGGAGAACTCTGTCAGAGTTTCCCACACTAATTGCTTTGCTTCAGTTCTTTGATTACAATACAGTGAAGGTCCAGAACCCCATGTCAGACATAGTTCTATGTTTCTATCTCTGTCGGAGGGCCCTGACTCACACAGCTTTCCTGTCTCTCACTGAAGGCCCAGCTCACACATACTCTGTCTTTCTGAGGGCTCTGTCTCACACACAACTCTCCCTGTCTCTCTGAACAAAGACCCTGTCTCACACACATCTCTTAGTGAGGGACCTGTCTCACATACAGCTCTCCCTGTCTCTCTAAGCGAGAGCCATGTCTCACACACCTCTCTATCTTTTTGAAGGATTTTCCTCACATATAGTTCTGCCTCTCTCTCAGTGAGGACTCTGCCTCACACAAAGCTCTCTCTCTCTCTGAGGGCCTTTCCTCACTCATAGCTCTTTCTCTGTGTATGTCTCACTTAGGATCCTGCCTGTCTATATGAAGACTCCTTATCTCTTGTCCCTTTTCTTTCTCTCCCACATGTTCCACCTTACTTTTTGTTCATCTGCATTATTACAATCAGCATTTCAGGGCACATAAGCATGACTGGCCTGGTGTTTCATAGAGAAACCAGAAGTCCACATCTGAAGAGGCATTAGCACAACCCACCACAAACTGACTGAGCCTCTCCTCGATTAGAAGTCGTCCTAAATCTCTAACACCATCACCTTTTCACTTTCAACATCTGCTGAAAAGGATACTAGGTATATGTTCACTCTGGCATACACAAAACATACATGACAAAGTATCCATATGCAATAGTGTGTGTATAAACACATGTAGGGACCAGTATACCCATATGGAAATACATGTGCACCAATCACAAAGTATGTGCCCCATGCACTTACACAGATACATACTGCTTGCAGAAGTGCACACTCAGATATATTGAATGCCCTCTACACATCAAACATGCCAGAAGAACAAGAATGCATATATAAGCAGGTATAGCGCCATCCACACAAGCACACATATCCATTGTTTCCAAAGATCAGACATCAGATAGCACAAACATCCATGCAGAGGTATAGTGAGAAAAGTACTCAGACAAGCCTGAATTACAAGTACACATATGCACACATGTGATGTCAGAGAATAACGCCAGCTTGTGAAGCATAGTCCAGGAAGTACTTCTCTTGTGTTGACTTTTACACATAAATGCAAAGTCCATTAAGAATGCAGAGAAGAGTTGAGTTCCCTGTAAGATAAAACTGACAAGATCCTGATCCCCATTCATGGCTGAGCTTCTGCAACAGTCTCCCAGCAACTGCTATATCTGCAGCAAAAGAACACATAAAAACATGAGCCACCATATGATTACCCGGGCCACAGTGGTGTACCTAGCATATGTAAAAACAACACTTTCAATGGGAGACTAGTGTGGTCATAAGATGTTATAGTGGTACAAATTTTTTGCAGAAGCAATGAGAAACCAGTGCCAGCTCTTAATTGCTCAAAAAGAAGGAAAAAACCTCAGAAAAGGCCCTCCCACCGCCACAATAGTGGATGTAAGGTGACTCACTTCCGGTGGTGACGTTTCCCACCGTGAAGATTTAAAATCCGAAATCCCGGAGCCGCTCCATGGGAGCCATTTTTTGGACTTTTTTTGAAGCGTTTGTATTGCTCTTCATAAGGTACGTTCTAGTTTTGTTATAGAAAGAAGTAAACTTATTGTGAAACGGCTAAGTTCCTTTGTTTTTCTTCTTTGTTTTGCAGACTGATCGGTCGGGTCACACCCTGATGTAGCCTGTCGGTGAAACGCTGGCCTCCGTCGGTGTGCCGATCAGCCTCAAGATAAGTGGTTTTTTCCTCTATCTATAATTCAGCATTTATGTGAAGCACAGTTTTTTACTCAATTGCTCACTTCTGAATGAAGGTTTTGCCTATGAGGTTATCGCTTAACCACCTTACATCCACTATTGTGGCGGTGGGAGGGCCTTTTCTGAGGTTTTTTCCTTCTTTTTGAGCAATTAAGAGCTGGCACTGGTTTCTCATTGCTTCTGCAAAAAATTTGTACCACTATAACATTTTATGACCACACTTGTCTCCCATTGAAAGTATTGTTTTTACATACATTGGTTTTCAACACATCTGAGTTGTTTATAGCTGTACCTAGCATATGTGACACCCGGGGCCTATCATTTTTTGACTTCCCCCCATCTATATGAAAAATATGATTTTTAGTAACAATCCACATATCGCACAACAAGAGTGTACCTACGAAAAGGCAGCATCTTAAACACTGCAGTGAGCACTAGAACACCAACACATACATTGTAAAACTAAACAAGCCAGATCCCGCACAGTCAATTGATCCTGCAGTCAATGCCAACTGAAAACGATGTTTTTTTCATACATACAGAACAGAGATACACCCTCGCCCAATATGGAATAATCACAAACTAAAAATAGAAATATGTAGACAACAGTTAAACTGAACTGCCAGGAAACCAGACTCTGCATACAATGCAACACCATAAAAACAGTAACACATGTCCTCTAATACTGTGCAAAATATAAAGACAGTAGATGTAAATTTGAAAAAACTGATACATAACAATCACCACTTTACAAATTAACAAATAAAAATAAAACAAATAATGAGAAATAAGAAAATACCATTTTATTGGACTAATCCATTTTTCAATTAGCTTTCAGAGGCCAAATCTTTCTTTAGAACAGTACTGTTATGGTATCCTGTCCTGACCTGAGAAAAAGAGAGTTTAGTCCAAAAAATTGCCTTATTTCCATTTCCTATTTATAAAATTTTATCAATACAGTTATAATACTACTTGATTCTAAATAAAGCAACAAAAAAATCTTTCTACCTTTTGTCGTTTCTGCTTTAATCAACTTCTCTTTGCTCTCTTTCTATACAGCGTTTGTCCTCTCTCCCTTCCATGCAAGATCTGCCCTCTCTTTGCCCCTTCCACCCAGCTTGTGCCCTCTCTCTCTCTGCCCCATGCATCCACTGTCCACCCTCTCTCTGTTCCATATGGCATCTTCCCTCTTTCTATGTCCTTTTAATAAACTGTATATCCTGTGCCTTTTCTCTCCTTTGTACATGATTCATTTTGGCTTCACTCCCTTCCCTATGCTCTGGCATCTCTCTCTTCTCCTTTCCTTCCTTCCTTCCCACTCCATCCCATGGTCTGGCATCTCTATCTCCTTTCCTTCTCTCCCCCCATATCCTGGCATCTCCCTCCTATCTCTCTCTCTGGCACCTCCTCTCCTTTCTTTCCCTCTGGTCTGGCATTTTGTCTCTAGTTTCCATTCCTTCCCCCATGCCCTGGCATCTCTCTCCTCTCCTTCCGTCTCCACCTCCCACTCCATTATCTAGCATCTTTTCTCCTTCCTTCCACCTGGTCTGGCATCTGCCTCCTCCCCCTCCCCCCTGACATCTCCCCCCCCCCTCCATGGTCTGGTAGCTCCTTTCCTTTCCTCCCATGGTCCTGGCATCTCTTTCCTCTCCCTTCCCTGGTGTTCCTTCTCCCCACTCTCTCTTCCCCATTTCCCTTCAGCGTCCTCAGCCCACTCTCTCCACTTTCCTTCAGCGCACGCACATAAAAACAAGCAAGTAATTTTATATCAATTTCATTCTATTCATTCATAGAAATTAAAGTCTAAATAATGCTAGTCACATAACAAAACATGATTTTACAAAAATAATTCCCTGCACAGTCAAGCCTGCAAGGATTACTAGATGTCTTTCAGCAGCTCCCCTCCCTCCCTTCCCCTTACCTTCATGGCCAAGTCAAAATGATCTACCAACAATAAAATTTTAAAAACACAAAGCACACTGTACGCAGAGAAAATGTTAATTATCATTTATATTACGTGGATTTTCAAAGAGGTCAAGGCAGATGACTTTATGCAATGTTACCTCAGTAACAACTATACAAAAATAGACAAATATACCCCCTCCCTTTTTACTAAACCGCGATAGCGGTTTTTAGCGCAGGGAGCTGCGCTGAATGCCCCATGCTGCTCTCAATGCTCATAGGCTCCCTGCGCTAAAAACCGCTATTGCAGTTTAGTAAAAGGGGGTCATAGTGCTAAATATAGACAGCATATATAAATTCTCAAAACGGACACATTTTGATCACTAAATTGAAAATAAAATCATTTTTCCTACCTTTGTTTGGTAATTTCATCAGTCTCTAGTTGCACTTTATCTTTTGACTGTGCATCCAATATTTCTTTCCTTCTTTCAGCCTCCTGTATGCTTCCTTTCCTCCAGACCTCATTTCCTCCCCAAACTTTTTCTTTATTTCACCCTGCCCCCTTCTTTATTTCTCTCTCCATGCCCCCTTTCTTTCTGTATGTCTGTCTTTCTCCCTCTCTCTCTGAGCCCCATTTCTTTCTCTTTCTTTCTTTGTTTCACTCTGCCCCTTCTTTCTTTCTCTCTCCATGCCCCCTTTCTTTCTCTATGTCTGTCTTTCTCTCTCTCTCCGTGCCCCATTTCTTTCTTTCTTTCTTTGTTTCACCCTGCCCCCTTTCTTTCTTTCTGGCTCCCTGTCCCCCCCTTACTTTCTTTCTTTCTCCCTGCTTTCCCCCATGCCACCGCCATTGGGAAACATGCTGCCACCGCCACCGGGGAATAGGATGCCACTGCTGCCATCGGAAACAGTCCAGCGCCGAGTTCTCTCTGCTTCTCTTCCCTGCGGGGCCGACCAACTCTCGCCACCCGACATCAATTCTAACGTCGGAGAGGACGTTCCGGGCTAGCCAGGCAGCAATTGGCTGGCCCGGAACATCCTCTCCGACGTCAGAATTGACGTCAGGTGGCGAGAGTTGGTCGGCCCCATAGGGAAGAGAAGCAGGGAGATCTGGCCTGTTCACTGATGGCGGTGGCTTGGAGGAGGGCAGTGAGAAGGGAAGCAGGTTGGGCACCCCTGCTGTAGACGAGCCGCGAGCTGCACTCAAGTGGCTATAAAGCCGTATGCGGCTCGTGGGCGCGACCACTGCCCTAGGAAGAACACTGGAGGGTGGCCAGCTGTGCACCCCCTTGGGGCTTGCACCTGGGGTGAACCGTCCCCCCCTTTGGTACGTCACTGCTGGGCCATGTGCTTTCTACATTCCTGCTACTGGGCTATTAGCTGGTGGAGCTCGGCAACCTTCTCTGGGAGCAGGTTGTCTGAAAACTCCAGTACACTGATCACTGAGTTCTGCAAGTACATGCTCATAAATTGGTGATAAGAATGTATGTGAGAGAAAAACTCTTCCATGACAAATTGAAAACCTCTCTCAAGGAGTGAGTCTTGGAACTCTTGGCTCTATACACAGTCCATTCAGTTGAATCTGGCACTCTGAACAGGTTCCACAAACCGTAGAAGTCTGCCCGGCACTGGTCCTATTTTCCAACTACTGGAGTTCTCATTGAAACCCATTTCAACATTGAACCTGATCTGTTTTTGCCGTTTGTGGGACCCAGACTGTAGAAGTCTGCCTGGCATTAGAATTACTTCCCACCCTCTGAAGCTGCCATCAAAACTCACTCCAATTATGAGGTCATATACATTTTGCTTCCATTGGATTCTATCCTTTTCCCTATAATATTCTTGAATTCTGTCTCCACTTTTGTCTTCACAACCACTTGCGAGAGGCCATTCTAGGCATCCACCACCCTTTCCATGAAAAACTATTTCCTGCTCCTAAGTTTCCCACTCTGCAACCTCAACTCATAAACTCTAGTTCTACTGAATCCCCGTCTCTGAAAAAGATTAGTTTGCATATTAATACCGTTTAAGGATTTAAACACCCTTATCATATCCCCTTTCCTCTATAGTATATACATGTTGAAGTTTTCAAGTCTTGTCTTATACGTCTTTTGGGAGAGACATGATCAAGACGTTCCAGTATCTCACGGGCCTTATCGAGGTGGATGAAGATATCTTCTTTTTCAAGGGTCCCACGGCAACAAGGGGGCATCCGTGGAAACTCAGGGGCGGGAAACTGCACGGTGACACGAGGAAATTCTTTTTCACTGAAAGGGTGGTTGATCGCTGGAATAGTCTTCCACTTCAGGTCATTAAGGCCAGCAGCGTTCCTGATTTTAAGGCCAAATGGGATAGACATGTGGGATCTATTCAAAGAGATAGGTAGGGGAGGGTCATTGGGGTGGGCAGACTAGATGGGTCGTGGCCCTTATCTGCCGTCTATTTCTATGTTTCTATGTTTTGGCACAAGCCTCAGATTTTTATGCCGTCCTCTGAATTGCTTAAAGTCTTTTGATGTTCTTAGTGAGATATAGCCTCCAAAACTGGACACAGTACTCCAAGTGGGGCCTCACCAACAACTTGTACAGAGGCATCGACACCTACACCGGATGGTATACATCCCAGAATGCTGATAGAATTGAAAATTAACTTGCAGAGCTACTGTTAGTATTTTTTCTTTAAAATCCAGCATAGTACTAGAAGACTGGAGGGTGGCCAAAGTTACACCAATTTTAAAAAAAGGTTCCAGAGATTCCGGAACTTGGAGGCTTAGCAGATGGCAGGCTAACTGCTGAGCTCCCTCCTATGGGCACGAGGCAGAAGGAGACAGTGAGAACAGAGGGGAGAGCAGGAGAGGCGCTAGGGAGAAAAAACATAGTAACATAGTAACATAGTAGATGACGGCAGATAAAGACCCGAATGGTCCATCCAGTCTGCCCAACCTGATTCAATTTAAATTTTTTTTTTTTTTCTTCTTAGCTATTTCTGGGCGAGAATCCAAAGCTTTTCCCGGTACTGTGCTTGGGTTCCAACTGCCGAAATCTCTGTTAAGACTTACTCCAGCCCATCTACACCCTCCCAGCCATTGAAGCCCTCCCCTGCCCATCCTCCTCCAAACGGCCATGCACAGACACAGACCGTACAAGTCTGCCCAGTAACTGGCCTAGTTCAATCTTTAATATTATTTTCTGATTCTAAATCTTCTGTGTTCATCCCACGCTTCTTTGAACTCAGTCACAGTTTTATTCTCCACCACCTCTCTCGGGAGCGCATTCCAGGCATCCACCACCCTCTCCGTAAAGTAGAATTTCCTAACATTGCCCCTGAATCTACCACCCCTCAACCTCAAATTATGTCCTCTGGTTTTACCATTTTCCTTTCTCTGGAAAAGATTTTGTTCTACGTTAATACCCTTTAAGTATTTGAACGTCTGAATCATATCTCCCCTGTCTCTCCTTTCCTCTAGGGTATACATATTCAGGGCTTCCAGTCTCTCCTCATACGTCTTCTGGCGCAAGCCTCCTATCATTTTCGTCGCCCTCCTCTGGACCGCCTCAAGTCTTCTTACGTCTTTCGCCAGATACTGTCTCCAAAACTGAACACAATACTCCAAGTGGGGCCTCACCAATGACCTGTACAGGGGCATCAACACCTTTTTCCTTCTACTGACTACGCCTCTCTTTATACAGCCCAGAATTCTTCTGGCAGCAGCCACTGCCTTGTCACACTGTTTTTTCACCTTTAGATCTTCGGACACTATCACCCCAAGGTCCCTCTCCCCGTCCGTGCATATCAGCTTCTCTCCTCCCAGCATATACGGTTCCTTCCTATTATTAATCCCCAAATGCATTACTCTGCATTTCTTTGCATTGAATTTTAGTTGCCAGGCATTAGACCATTCCTCTAACTTTTGCAGATCCTTTTTCATATTTTCCACTCCCTCTTCGGTGTCTACTCTGTTACAAATCTTGATATCATCTGCAAAAAGGCACACTTTTCCTTCTAACCCTTCAGCAATGTCACTTACATACATATTGAACAGGATTGGCCCCAGCACCGAACCCTGAGGGACTCCACTAGTCACCTTTTCTTCCTTCGAGCGACTTCCATTAACCACCACCCTCTAGCGTCTGTCCGACAGCCAGTTTCTGACCCAGTTCACCACTTTGGGTCCTAACTTCAGCCCTTCAAGTTTGTTCAACAGCCTCCTATGAGGAACTGTATCAAAGGCTTTGCTGAAATCCAAGTAAATTATATCTAGCATATGTCCTCGATCCAGCTCTCTGGTCACCCAATCAAAAAATTCAATCAGGTTCGTTTGGCACGATTTACCTTTTGTAAAGCCATGTTGCCTCGGATCCTGTAACCCATTAGATTCAAGGAAATACACTATCCTTTCTTTCAGCAACACTTCCATTATTTTTCCAACAACTGAAGTGAGGCTCACCGGCCTGTAGTTTCCTGCTTCATCCCTGTGACCACTTTTATGAATAGGGACCACATCCGCTCTCCTCCAATCCCCAGGAATCACTCCCGTCTCCAGAGATTTGTTGAACAAGTCTTTAATAGGACTTGCCAGAACCTCTCTGAGTTCCCTTAGTATCCTGGGATGGATCCCGTCTGGTCCCATCGCTTTGTCCACCTTCAGTTTTTCAAGTTGCTCATAAACACCCTCCTCCGTGAACGGCGCAGAATCTACTCCATTTTCTCGTGTAACTTTGCCGGACAATCTCGGTCCTTCTCCAGGATTTTCTTCTGTGAACACAGAACAGAAGTATTTGTTTAGCACATTTGCTTTCTCCTCATCACTCTCCACATATTTGTTCCCAGGATCTTTTAGCCTAGCAATTCCATTTTTTATCTTCCTCCTTTCACTAATATATCTGAAAAAATTTTTATCTCCCTTTTTTACATTTTTAGCCATTTGTTCTTCCGCCTGTGCCTTCGCCAAACGTATTTCTCTCTTGGCTTCTTTCAGTTTCACCCTGTAGTCCTTTCTGCTCTCCTCTTCTTGGGTTTTTTTATATTTCATGAACGCCAACTCTTTCGCCTTTATTTTCTCAGCCACTAGGTTGGAGAACCATATCGGCTTCCTTTTTCTCTTGTTTTTATTGATTTTCTTCACATAAAGGTCCGTAGCCATTTTTATCGCTCCTTTCAGCTTAGACCACTGTCTTTCCACTTCTCTTAGCAGCCCGAAGCCAGCGAAGAGAGGGAACAGGAGAGGACACATCGGGGCAGCGGCGAGAGTAACTCCGCCCACCCCTATCACGTCAGCAGCCAGCGTCCGGGCTCCTCCATAAAAGGAGGTGGGTCAACGGGTGCTGCTGCATGAGGCAGAAGGAGACAGTGAGCGGAACGGAGAGGCAGGGGAAAGCAGGAGAGGCGCTAGAGAGAAAAAACTAGCAGCCCGAAGCCAGCGAAGAGAGGGAACAGGAGAGGACACATCGGGGCAGCGGCGAGAGTAACTCCGCCCACCCCCATCACGTCAGCAGCCAGCGTCCGGGCTCCTCCATAAAAGGAGGTGGGCCAACGGGTGCTGCTGCATGAGGCAGAAGGAGACAGTGAGCGGAACGGAGAGGCAGGGGAAAGCAGGAGAGGCGCTAGGGAGACAAAACTAGCAGCCCGAAGCCAGCGAAGAGAGGGAGCAGGAGAGGACACATCGGGGCAGCGGTGAGAGTAACTCTGCTCACCCCCATCACGTCAGCAGCCAGCGTCCGGGCTCCTACATAAAAGGAGGTGGGCCAACGGCACGCAGCTTTTCAGCGTGCGGCGAAGGCGAGCGGCAAAGGCGCTCGCCTTAGCGAGATCGCCTTTGCGAAGGAGCCTTAAGAAGGGCTGAGCGAATACAGCCAAGGACTCAGCGACTCAGCAAAACACAGGAAGGTAAGGAAAAAGAGGGCACAAGAGCAGGGAGAGCACTCACACAAGGCATAGAGGGAAGGAGAGACACTAGGATCCAAGGACAAGACAGGGGTAGACCCGAGGGAGGACAACACTTACTCACAACAGGGGAAGCGGCAAGACAGGAACACACACGCAAGACAAAGAGAAGCAGAGAGGCAGACTCCAGGAACAGAAAAGAGGTAGACCCACCAGAGGACAACACTACTCACAGGCAATAAAGGAGACAACAGACAAGCAGGTGAAACCAAGCCGAGCCGAGCATAAGAGAGAGCTAGCACAGACACATACAAGCAAAGGGCGCTTAGTGAATCAAATTGAAGAAGGAACAGAGATGGAAGCAGCAGGAACCCAGAGGAGCTTCCCAGTGTACTGCATGGAGTGTCATATGTTCGACTACCTCCCCTCGGGGAGACAGGCGTACATATGCGGTCGGTGTCAGGAACTGGACAGCCTGAAGAAAGAAGTCAGTCGACTGCAGTGCAGGATTCAGGAGCTGGAAGAACTGCACTTTTTGGAAGCCCCCTCCAGCACAGTTAAAGACCCCGCAAGAGAGAGCCACTTCGAGGAGCAGGTAAGGGAGCTCGAGAGGTTCCTTGAGGAGGCCTACAAGAAGGTGGAGGAACACGATCAGAGGCAGCGCTGGAATGAGGAAGCTACTCCCATGCGAAATGGAAGACAGGAACCAACAGACACCGTGGATAAAGGAGCTTGTGGAACAATCGTGCAAGAAGAGGAGGTGAAGTCTCAATGGAGCCCTGAGGGAGAAGTAAAGAACCACACCGTGAACACGGACTTGCGACCAGTGAGGAAGCTGAAGAAAGGGAGATCTGCAATCATAGTAGGAGACTCAATCCTGAGAGAAGTGGACAGTCACGTAGCGGGAGGGAGAGAAGACCAGCTAGTGACCTGTCTCCCAGGAGCAAGAAAAAAGGACATCACTGACAGAATTGAGAGGATCCTGGAAGGAGCGGAGACAGCAGTGATAATCCACGTTGGGACAAATGATGTCAACAGAAGCAACTACAGCAGGACTGTGCTAACTGAACAATTCAAGACCCTGGGGAGGAAATTGAAGCTGAGGACACAGAAGATAGCGTTCTCAGAGATCCTGCCAGTACCGAGGGCAGATGTGAAGAGGCAGATGGAACTACACCGTATAGGAAAGAAAGGAGGAGGCCTAGCAGTATTATTTAACCATTCTTCTTTATTTAAAGTAGATCAATCATTAGCCAGTATACCATTAGAATATATACATTTTAAAATAAATACCTCCCCACAAACTGATTTTCTATTGTTATATGCTCCTCCTCCAATGGGAAGAGATACATTTGATTCATTACAATCGTTATTATTCAATTTTAATTCTCTAGCTACCAATACAATAATATTAGGAGACTTTAATATTCACCTAGATAATTTAGACAACTCTCACAATTGAATTTTCTGAACTAATTTCTAATCTTAATCTTTCTACTCTATTCAATAATCCAACACACACTGCGGGACATACCTTAGATATGATTCTTGCCCCCACCTATCACAAAGATAATTTTACAAAACCTACTCTAACTCCAGTTCCTTGGTCAGACCATTATTTAATAACTACTAATTACAACTTTCAAATCAATAAGAACATTACCACACCAAAAACAATTTCATATCGAGACTACACTAAAATAGAAACCCCAATGATAGCCACATCGTTTAACATTAAAATTGAAGAATTCAATCTCTTACCAATAAAGGAACAAATAAAAGCTTGGCACAAACCAACAGAACAACTGATAGAAAATATAGCTCCAATACGCACAAAAACCATCAGTAATAAAAAAATGGAAAATCCCTGGTTCACAGACGAACTACTATTAATTAAAAAACAACTCAGATCCGAAGAAAGGAAATGGAGACATACTAAATCTAGACAACATCAAACCAAATACAAACAACAAATGCAGTATTATAAAAATAAAATAAATGAAGCAAAAACTACATATTATTCAAATAAAATAACGAATGCAAAAAATTCATCTGCTCTCTATAGTATCCTAAAACAGCTTACAATACCCAAAATTATCGAAGATCCATCCTTACAAGCTAGACCTAGTGCACAAAACCTCACTGATCACTTTATAAATAAAATAAGAAGCAACATCAAACCAAATACAAATTTTTGCCAAGAAGAAACACAAATACAAACAATACCTACGTCCAAATGCACCAATTTCATTATACCCTCTATTGAAGATCTTAAATCTCTTCTAGGAAAAATTAACGCAAAAGGAACAGATATTCATACTATTTCCCCTTTTATATTTAAACAACATTTTTCTTTTTTTGGCCCTTTTATCTGATGCATGATAGAATCTAGTTTAACAAAAGAATGGAAAGAAGCTATTATTCGACCAAAGATAAAAAATCCCAAAGAAACAACCTTAGAAATATCAAATTATCGCCCAATAGCCAATTTGCCATTCCTCACTAAACTAATAGAAAAAGTCATTTTTAATCAGATAACAAACTTCATAGAAAAAACTCATATACTACACCCAAATCAAACTGGATTTAGAGCAAATCACTCAACCGAACACACAATGATAGGACTCACAACTAACATACAATACCATTTAGATCACCATAAATCAATAATTCTGATTTCACTTGATTTATCTGCAGCTTTTGATACTATAGATCATCATCTACTCATTAACAGACTTTCTTCAATTGGCATTTCAGGACAGGTGCTAAGTTGGCTTAAATCATATTTCCAAGATCGCTCAGCAAAAGTAGTGTTCAATAATTCAACATCTAATAATTTCACCAATTCATTCAGAATTCCACAAGGTTCAATTCTTTCACCGCTTCTATTTAATATTTTTTTGGCACCTCTACTGACGCTCAGTCAATCTATTGGATTTTCTACATTTGCATATGCAGATGATATTCAATTGCTTCATCCTTTAAATCCATTAGATTCAAATGAGATAATATCCATAAATAATAAGTTAATACAAATAAGCCAATGGCTTAAAGACAATATGTTAGCACTGAATCCAACAAAATCCTCAGTGATGTTCTTCCCTTGGAAAAAAGAACTAAAGGAACAATTTTCATCTCAGATACTACTAAACAATATTCCCCTTCAGCAAGTAAATACAACAAAAATATTGGGAGTAACCTTAGATCAAGAATTTAGCTATCATAATCAAATCAGCACAGTTGTCAAAAACTGTTTCAATAAATTGCGACTTATCAGATCATTAGCAAAGGTTCTTAAACCAGAAGCACTTAATATTCTTATTCACTCCCTAATCATTTCTAGGTTGGATTATTGCAACTCTTTATACTGTGGCATAACTCATAAAGAAATAAGAAGACTACAAATAATACAAAATACAGCAATAAAAATTATAACAAATTCAAAAAAGTATGATCATGTTACACCTCTCCTACAAGATGCACACTGGCTACCTATTATACACAGAATAACGTTTAAAATCATATTACTAACATTTAAAATCCAACAATCACATGAGCCGTTATTTCTGGACAGACTACTAATACCTTACTCTTCACTTAGGACGCTGAGATCGACGCAACAAAATTTATTAACCATTCCTTCTTTAAAAATAATTGGGACAAGAAGAGCAACCATATTTTCAGTACAAGCACCCCAACTGTGGAACAATTTACCAATTTATCTACGTAATGAACCATCATTAGTCAAATTCAAACGCGGTCTGAAAAGCATTTTTTATAAAGATGCATTCAATACATAGATAGATAATTCCAATAAACACAGTGCTTATTCCCCAAAGAATCAAATGAGTAGGACATCAATATGGAAATTACAAGTGCTTTTATAATCTTAATCCTCTTATTTTTCTCTTCTTTCAAAAGATCATTAATATTAATCTGGGTCTTTCTTACATTCTTCATGTTAAAAACTATTTACTTTTAAACTGATTAATCATTCTTAACATTACCTCTTTCCTTGAATCATTTTAAAATAATTAAAGCTTTTTCTATCAATTAATTTTCTTTATATTCTTTCTTAATTGACCCTATCCTTGTGTACAAACCTTAAATGTTCCTTTTTCTTTTTTTAATTTTATTTTATAAATTGTATTTCTCCCCTTTACCTACTTGTTCCAGTTTGTATTAATAGAACATAATGATTAGTCTGTATAATTTTGTCTCATTTGTATTTGTCATCCCTGGCTTTTATTGTACATTACAATTATGTAATACGCATTGAAATATTGGATATTGCGTAAAATCAAAATTTAATAAACTTGAAACTTGAATAAACACATGGTTGCGAAGATGGTGCGAAGAAGAGAGATTCCACTTCATGAGATATTGAACAACTTTTTGGGGGAAGAACAAGCTCTTCAGTAGGGACGGACTTCATCTGAGCACAGCAGGAACAAGACTTCTAGCAAGCAACGTTAAGAGAGGAATAGAGCAGGCTTTAAACTGAAAGGAAGGGGAAAGCCGACAGTCGACTGGAAGTCAATGGTTCGGGTGAGAGTATCCAAAGAAGATACTGTTCGGGTCAGACTAGCCAAAGAAGATACTGGGCAGGAAAAATGCTGGATAGAAACCAAAGGCAAACAGCAGGCGTCCAAGGAACAAGAGAAATTGATGAACAAAGGAAAGGGAAATCAACAAGGGCTGGAGGATCAGGCAAATTTGAAGAAACAAGTTGAGGAAGAAAAAATTGAGACAAAGAAGGAGGAAGAAATGAACAGAACTCAGGGCCTGGCAGCCCAAAAAGGGGACGACAGGAGGAACATAACACAGGGAAAAATAACAGAGAAAGGAAGTAACTGGGACCTAAATTGCTTGTACACAAATGCAAGGAGCCTAAAGAACAAAATGGGAGAACTAGAAATCACGGCCACAAAAGAGGCCCTGGATGTCATCGGAATCATGGAAATGTGGTGGACCGAGGAAAACAAATGGGACATAGTACTGCAGGGTACAAACTCTATCAAAGTGACAGGACACAAAAGAAGGGTGGAGGAATAGCACTTTATATAAAGGACACCAATCACTCGACAAAGTGGATAGGGCAACAGAGACGGATGGATTAGAATCATTATGGGTTAAGTTACCAGGAAGAAATGGACCTGATATAAAATTGGGACTGTACTATCGTCCACCTGGGCAAACAGAGGCAAAAGACAAAGAACTGGAAGCAGAACTAAGGAGAGAATGCAAGAACGGAATTGTCACGGTAATGGGGGACTTTAACTACCCCGGGATAGACTGGAGTATTGGAAACTCCAAGAACGTGAGGGAAATGGAATTCCTAGAGGCTGTGCGGGACTGCTTCATGGATCAGCTCATCAAGGAACCAACGAGAGGGAATGCAACTCTCGACCTACTACTCAATGGGCTGGGGGGACTTGCAAAGGAAGTGGAAGTAATAGGACCACTAGGAAACAGCATGATCCAGTACAAACTAGAAGTAGGAGCATCAAAAGGGAAGAGAACCACAGCGACAACACTCAACTTCAAGAAGGGGAACTATGACGCTATGAGAGCAATGGTCAGAAATAAACATAGGAAAGGCTCGGGAAAAACAAAGACCGTGGAGCAAGCTTGGTCCCTATTCAGGGACACGGTACAGGAAGTACAAAACCTGTACGTCCCCAGATTCAGAAAAGGGTGTAAAAAGAATCAAACAAAACACCCGATGTGGATAAACAATGCAGTGAAGGATGTGATATGGGACAAGAAACATTCATTCTGGAAGTGGAAAAGGGACAAAACCAAGGAAAACTGGAAAGAGCACAGGGAACATCAGAAAGAATGTCACCGAGTGGTCAGGAAAGCAAAAAGAGAATTTGAAGAGAAACTGGCCAAGGAAGCAGGAAATTTCAAATCCTTCTTCAGATATATTAAAGGGAAACAACCGGCGAGGGAGGAAGTGGGGCCGTTGGACGATGGAGACATCAAAGGAGTGATAAGGGGGGAAGAAAAGGTGGCTGACAGATTAAACATTCTTCTCGTCAGTCTTCACAAGCGAGGACACATCAAATATACCGGAAACCGAAGAAATCTTTAATGGAGACCCAGAGGAAAAGCTATCTACATTAGAGGTAAGCCTCCAAGATGTCCTCCGACAGATAGACAGGTTGAAAATTGACAAATCCCCAGGCCCGGACGGGATCCACCCAAGGGTACTAAAAGAACTGAAAACCGAAATAGCGGAGATACTCCAAAAAGTCTGCAACCTGTCCTTGAAACAGGGGTGATCCCGGAGGATTGGAAAATAGCAAATGTCACACCTATCTTCAAAAAGGGCTCGAGAGGTGATCCAGAAAACTACAGACTAGTGAGTTTGACTTCAGTGCCGGGCAAGATGATGGAAGCACTGATAAAAGACAGTATTTGTGAGCATATAGAAAGAAATAGACTATTGAGAGCAAGCCAGCATGGCTTCTGCAAAGGGAGATCATGCCAAACAAACTTACTACACTTCTTTGAAGTGTAGATGGACAAAGGGGACCCCATACACATCATATATCTCGACTTTCAAAAGCCTTTGACAAGGTATCTCATGAGCGACTACTTAGGAAACTGTGGAACCACGGGGTGGAAGGGGACGTACATAGATGGGTTAAACATTGGTTGGCAGACAGAAAGCAGAGGGTTTCAAGTTTCAAGTTTATTAAATTTTGATTTTACGCAATATCCAATATTTCAATGCGTATTACATAATTGTAAAAGCCAGGGATGACAAATACAAATACAAATAAAACTATTATACAGACTAATCATTATGTTCTATTAATACAAACTGAAACAAGTAGGTAAAAGGGAGAAATACAATTTATACAATTTTTAAAAGTTTAATATAAAAAAAAAAAATTTAAGGTTTGTACATAAGGGTAGGGTCAATTTAGAAAAAAGAGAAAAATTGTGAAGGAAATTAATTAATAGAAAGAGCTGAAGGAAATTAATTGATAGAAAGAGCTTTGGTTATTTTAAATGTTTCATGAAGGAAGGTAATGTTAGGAATAATTAATCTATTTAAAAGTAGAAATTTTTAATATAAAGAATAAATAAGGATCCAGATTAGTATTAATAATTTTTTTGAATGAAGGGAAAAAAAAAGAGGATTAAGATTAAAATTAAAATAAAAAAAAAACAAAAAAAAAACACTAATAGTTTCCGTGTTGATGTCCTACTCATTTGATTCTTTAGAAAATAAATACTGTGTGTTGCAGTGAAGAGCCACTACTCGGGCTGGAGAAGGGTAATGAGCGGTGTCCCACAGGGGTCTGTACTCGGGCCGCTGTTCAATGTATTTATAAACGACCTGGAAGCGGGGACAGAATGCGAGGTTATAAAGTTTGCAGATGACACTAAACTCTGTAGCAGGGTTAAAACTATAGGGGAATGTGAAGAACTGCAAAGAGACCTGACAACATTGGAGGAGTGGGCAAATAAATGGCAGATGAGCTTCAATGTGGAGAAATGCAAAGTCATGCATATAGGGAAAAAGAACCCGATGTTCAGCTACAAAATGGGGGGGTTGGTACTGGGGGAAAGTAACCTTGAAAAAGACTTGGGAGTGTTGGTGGATACAACAATGAAACCAACGGCGCAATGCGCGGCAGCCTCGAAGAAAGCAAACAGAATGTTGGGTATTATCAAGAAGGGTATTGCAACAAGAACGAAGGAAGTCATCCTGCCACTGTATCAGGTGATGGTGCGCCCGCACCTGGAGTACTGTGTCCAATATTGGTCTCCGTACCTTAAGAAGGATATGGTGATACTTGAGAGGGTCCAGAGGAGAGCGACACGAATGATTAAGGGTATGGAGAACCTTTCATATGCTGAGAGGTTAGAGAAGCTGGGGCTCTTCACCCTGGAAAAGTGGAGACTCAGAGGTGACATGATAGCGACTTACAAGATTATGAAAGGTATAGAGAAGGTGGGGAGGGACAGGTTCTTCAGCGTACTAGGGTCTACAAAAAGAAGAGGGCACTCAGAGAAATTGAAAGGGGACAGATTTAGAACCAAAGCTAGAAAATTCTTCTTCATTCAGAGGGTGGTGGATACCTGGAATGCGCTTCCAGAAGATGTAATAGGACAGACTACATTAAGGGGTTTCAAAGAGGGACTAGATAAATTCCTGAAAGATAAGGGAATTGAGGGCTACAGATAAAGGAGGACACAAGAGCAAAAAGGGCACAGATAAGGGGGAAGAAGGGGGTAGGAACCGAAGGGTTAGACAAAAGATCACTTACAGGTTATGGACCTGATGGGCTGCCGCGGGAGTGGACCGCTGGGCTCGATGGACCCTTGGTCTGACCCAGCAGAGGCAAATTCTTATGTTCTTAATAAATATTCTCCAGATTCATTTAAAAGCTGAAAGAATTTGAAAGAATGGTATCAACAAAATTAAAACTATAAGAAACTCCTGCTAAATCAACTGGGAAGGCTAAGAGATTAAAGGAAGATTCACCAACTGCCAGTGGAGTTCCATTACCTTTGGACGCTCTGGACATTATTGAGGTAATGGAAGAATTAAGAAATATTAACTTAAACCTAATGGAAATTAAAAAAGAAGTGAATCTCATGAACAGTAAGTTTGATATTTTAAACAGAATGGACAAATTGGAAGACAAAGTTGGGAAAATTGAGCACATACAACTAACTTACAAAGAAGATCATAATATCTTGATGGAATTGAATAAGGAAGTAATAGATATGGAAAACAGATCTAGAAATCAGAACATTAAAATTATTGGAATAAAGGAGGGAGCTGAGAGGAAGAATATGATCTTTTTTTTTTGAGGATCTAATACCAAAAATTCTTCCAATAAAAATAAAAGGTAATTTAGAAATAGAAAGAGCACATAGAATTGGAAAGAAAAATTCTCAACATCAAGAAAAACCTAGAACTGTAATATTAAGACTTTTTAGATTCCATCAAGTACTGGATATTTTAAAAGCTGCAAAAGAGATTAAAAATATAACATACAAAGATTCCAAATTGATCTTTCTCCCAGACTTTGCAAAAGAGACTGTTCAGGTTAGGAAACATTTTTTACAACTTAGACAATCTTTGAAAGAAATAGGAGCTCAATATGGTTTATATTATCCTGCGCTAATGAAAATTACATACAAAGGAAAATACCATCAGTTTAGTGATCCAGAAAAACTTAAGGATTTCCTTTCATCACAAGAAACATCTATGAATTAGAATTTAATTTACTTCATGATATGAAAAGTTGACTAAGGGATAATTAATGAAAGTTATTAGTTAATTGAATATAAAAAGTTTGGCTAGGGGAAAAGAAGAATAAAAGGAAAAAGAAAAAGGAAATTAATTTTTTTTCATATACTTTAATGGACATTAAGATGGCTGCTACAAATGACTCATTAACTGTAATAGAACGATTAGAAAGTTTAAAATTACCTAAAAATATCATTATCATTGATAATAATATCATTGGTTCTTATGTTATTACTATATGCAAAATAATGTAATTATTGAATGATAGTTCTGTTATCTATATAGATATTAGTATTATGACTGAATGCAATAATATACTGTTCTTTTATTTATATAACACTGTTCTTGTTTAAAAATCAATAAAGAATTATTAAAAAAAAAAGAAAGTTTAAAATTAAAACTGAAAAGGATTCTAATACAGAATTGAAAACAAATGAGATGATGAATATTCATAAATTCATATTTACATGACATCATAGGAGGGAGGGCGGAGCATCGAGGGAGATTCCTGAGACTAATCCCTGGAGGGTAAATGCTGTGGAACTTTGTGAATGGACAAAGGTTGAGTTGTAGGTGAGCTGCTGCTGCTCTGTGGATTGAATTCCCCTTGTAGAGGTAAATAGTGGCTCGCCTCCTTCCTATGGTTTTTGGTGCGGTAGTTTCGCCTTGAGTACTAGGGTGCAAGAAGATTATGCGCTTCAGTAGCTCCTGTGGCATTATGAAACATTTTTGGACTGCAAATTGTTCAGCAGACTTCCTGGTGTCAAATAACTTCAGCACTTCTGGTTTCCAGCGTCTAATAATGCTAAAGGGAGCAGCCATTTGTCACTGCTCCGGAGCCTAGATCTGAGAAACTATGTGCTGAAGCGATACCCTATGGGTCCTCCACTCCCCGCAGCTCATCCTTAACCTGGACAAAAACAGCTGGCGTCAGATAGTATCAGCGCTTTTTGTTTAAGGGGATAAATAACGGCGAAGGAAGCTGCCAATGTCCAAATGGCAGCACAATCAAATATGGCTTCAAAGACAGAATCGGAAGAAATGTCTGAACCCAAGGAGGTGAAGTTTAAGGATGTTGGAGTGTTTGGATTTACAATATGGATGGATCGTTGTTGGCACCAGCCGCTCCTGAAAATATAGATGCTGCCAGATTCGGTGCCTCAGAGAGAGTTATTATACAGACAAACCAAGGGACAAGAATACTTTACTGAGGGTTTGTTAATTTCAGTTTTAAAATTGTAGGCCTTTTCTATCATAATTCATATAGTAGCAAATTAAAATGATATTGATAAACATAAGAACATAAGAAGTTGCCTCCACTGGGTCAGACCAGAGGTCCATCCCGCCCAGCAGTCCCGCGGTGGCCCATCAGGTCTGCGACCTGTGAAGTGGTTTCTGACCTCTTCTATAACCTACCTCAAGTTCTATCTGTACCCCAAAATAATGAGTTATGTTAAGTATATTCGATTTTACTTTTAGGAAAGTGATAGAGGTTAACAGAAATAGATTTATTATAGAAAGTGTAATGTTACAATAGTAATTCTTAAAATAGTTTGGTCCAGCTACATAGACTGGAGGGCTCTCTCACACTGCTCCGGACTTGGGGTTTAGAGGTTGGCTTGATTTTGGGAGGGAGAGGAGGAGGGAAGGTTATGGTGGGTAGAGGGGGGAGGTGTGCAATGGGGCCATTTTTTTGGGGGGGAGGGTTGTGTGGAATGGTTTGATGGGTTCTGATGATAGGGGTGTATTCTTGTAGGGAATCTCTTATTGGGGAAGGTTGGGTGGAAGTTTGATTTTCCTGTTAATTAGCTTTGTAATAGGAGGCTGGGGAGAGCAGATGGGGTTGGTCTGTGGGTTTTGGGTGGCTATTGTTCACCATTGTACACTGTTGAATATGTTGATATTAGCCTGTTTATTTTTGCCGGTGTTCACTTTGGGGCTATTGTATTGAGCTGTTCCTCAAAAAAAAACAAACAGCCTTCTTCGGCAGAGCAGCTCCACTTTTCAATCGGCTCCAGCCACCGCAAGGGGAGGAGTTGGCCAGGTGTGGGAGACCAACTCTGCCCCCAACAGCCCTTGCTGAGCCGTTCCTCCCAAAAAAACCAGCCTTCTTCGGCAGGGCAGCTCCACTGCTATTGGGAGCTGCCCCAACTCTTCAATCGGCTCCAGACGCTGCAAAGGAAGAAGCTGGCCAGGCATGGGAGACCAACTCCGCCCCCAACAGCCCTTGCTGAGTCGCTCTCCACATCTTTAAAAAAAAAAAAAAAAAAAAAGAACAGTCTCCTGCTGTAGGGCAGCTTCACTCAGCTTTGCATTCTCATCTCGGGTCCCTGCTACATCGGCTCTGTTCAGAGCCATATACATATATATATTTATATACTTTCTCTTTTGAACCTTACCAGCGGGAGCGCTCCCCTACTCCATCTCAGGACTTTGTTACATTGGCCCTGTTTAGAGCCATTATCACTCTGGGCGTGCGATCCTGCTCTGCCTCACTCAGATCCACCTGTGCACTAACCCTTTAAACCAGGGGTTCCCAAAACGTCGGTCGCGATCGACCGGTAGCTCAGGAAGGCAACATGAGTCGATCACAGAGCCCATCCCGGGCTCCGTGATAGACTCGTGTTGCCGTCCCGATCTACCGGGCCTATCAGCCTTCCTCTCCCCGACGTCAAAGACGCCGACGCTGAGCATTAGGCTGTTTTTGTCATTTCGGGGGGGGGAGGGGAGCGTGGCAGCGGCAGTAGCAGCCTGAAAAAGAAATCATCCTGGCCGGAGTCGGTGTCATGCTCCGGAGCTTCTACAGCCTTCCTATCTCCCTCTCCCTTCTACCTGCTTCCGGCCACACCCCCTGCTCCGCGGCTCTCTTCGGCAACTCAGCAGCAGCGATCGACACAAGCTTCTGACGTCGTGGCCTACCCTCTGCGAGTCCCGCTTGTTTCAACTTCCTTTTTCCACAAAGGCGGGACTCGTAGAGGGAAGGCCTCGATGTCGGCAGCCTGTCTTGATCACCGCTGCTGACGAGTTGCTGAAGAGAGCCGCGGAGCAGGGGGTGTTGCCGGGTGCAGGTAGAAGGAAGAGGGCCAGATGTAGTACTCGTGGGTGAGGGAGGGGAAGAGAGAGAGAAAGAGAGAGGGGAGGGAAACAAAAGGAAATATTTCATACAGGGCTGGGCCTGAGTGGAGGGAGGGTGGAAAGATTCTGGCTACAGGGTGCAGTAACAAAGGAAAAGGGGGGAAAGCAGAAAATGGAGATAGTGACACAAAGAAGAGAAAGGGTAAGCAGGACCTACTGAATAAGGATAGAGATACAGAGGGGACATGGAGAGGAGGTGAAATAGAGACATAGAAGTAATGCTGAAAAAGTTGGGGGGGGAGATAAAGACATTGAAAGGGCAAATGGTGAACATGGGGTAAAGACAAGGACAGAGACAAATGAAGATTCTGAAAAAGTGGTGAGATAGGGATATAGGTGAGATGGACACAAAGGGTGATGCTGGAAAATAGGTAGAATGGTAATTCTGACAGACACAGAAGGGAAATGCTGGATCAAGGAGAGATGGGGCTCAGGCTGGATGGAATGAGGAGAAATGCCTTGTTGGCCCGGAACTTCCTCTCCTACGTCAGAATTGATGTCAGGGAGCGGAATGCTGGTCAGCGCGACGCTTCTGCAGGGAAAGCTTGGGACGGCGGTGGCAGCAAACCGAGTGGCTTGGGAGAGGGCACGTAAAAAGAAAGAAAGGGGGCAGACAGGGAGGCAGAAAGAAGGGGGAACAGGGAGACAGAAAGAAGGGGGAACAGGGAGACAGAAAGAAAAAGTTGGGGGAGAGAATGAGGTCTGGAAGAGAGGAAACATACAGGAGGCTGAAAGAAAGGAAGAAAGATTGGATGCACAGTCAGAAGAAGAAAGTGCAACCAGAGACTCATGAAATCACCAAACAGCAAAGGTAGGAAAAATGATTTTATTTTCAATTTAGTGATCAAAATGTGTCTGTTTTGAGAATTTATATCTGCTGTCTATATTTTGCACTATGGCTCCCTTTTACTAAACCGCAATAGCGTTTTTTAGCGCAGGGAGCCTATGAGCATTGAGAGCAGCGCGAGGCATTCAGCGTAACTCCCTGTGCTAAAACATACTATTGTGGTTTAGTAAAAAGGGAGGGGGTGTATTTGTCTATTTTTGTATTTTGTTACTGAGGTGACATTGCATAGAGTCATCTGCTGTGACCTCTTTGAAAAAACCCAGAATATGAATAATTAACATTTTCTCTGCCTTTCAGTGTGCTTTGTGTTTTTTTTAAATTTTATTGTTGGTAGATCATTTTGACTTAGTCATTATAAAAGTAGCTCGCAAGCCCATAAAGTGTGGGCACCCCTGCTTTAAACCTATCATCACCTCACAGTGCTCAGCCATCCGGTGCACCATTGAAGGCGCACTTCACGAAGCATCTGCGAGAAACGACAAGAGGAAACGACTATACATCCTAAAACCTGACCAGCCTTACCTAATTAAAAAAAAAAAAAAAGATTTAACCTCTGATTAAGCTTTTATCTTGATTCTAATAGGTGCTAAGTTTTATCTCTGATCTAATATTCTACAAGGAACAAACAAACGTTAAGTTATCTCTTATTAAGTTTTCAACATCAATCAAATCTGATCTGATTTAAGTCGTTATACAGGGAACAATCAAGTGCTAAGTGATCTACTACTATGTATTCAACCAAAATCAATTAGGCGACTAGTGTCACCTCTGATTAAGCTTCCATCTGGAACAAACAGATGCTAAATATTACCCCTGACTAAGTTTTTATACTGAAACCTAACAGGTGCTAAGGTCTATCTTTGATCAGACACCAAGATACACCTCTGTTTATACCCTACAATGAAACAATTAGGTACTAAGCTATCACACCTGATTTAAGTCCTTACATAGGGAACTAACTGGTTCTAAATTCTACCTCCGATCAGTTACTAGTCCTTCCTCCGATTCCAGATCTCTACACGAGAAACAAACAGGTTCGACCTTTTAGCCCCCTTACAGGTTTCCCCTAAATCTCAAAATGAAGCCACCTCTTTGGCTCCTTCTTCTCTTCTGCTTATTTACCAACACCACTCTCTGCTTATTTACCAACACTACTCTCTGCTTGAAACTTCTCCCCTCCTTGCCCTGGCCTCAGAATCCCCGTGCTGGTTGCGCACCAGAAACTACCCCTTAAAAAAAAATCCCGAGGAGTTAATCACTCCTCTTTAAAGCCTGTTCCTTCAGCCAATCTACCCAACCTCGCCTCTGACTCTCTCACCCCTGTCCCGACACTCTATTGTAATGCCAGATCAGCTTGCAACAAGACCCAAATGCTAAAGGGCCTACTTAGGAACTTCGATCCTGGATTCCTGTGCATCACAGAATCATGGATCGAAAAAGATGATTTATTCACACAAAACGAACTCTGCTCCCAAGGAGGCTTCTTCTCCCCCAGAACTAACCGGAAAGGAGGAGGCCTGGCACTCCTCTACAAATCATTATTCGACGTTCAGCTCCTCCAAAAGGGTAGCTACACTTTACTAGAATTTATGTTAGCTTCAGTCAACGACAAACTCCACCCTCAACCATTGGATAGCTTGCTATTATACTGACCACCAGCCCCTGGAATAAATCCTCTGACTCATCCTCAAGACCATAACAAGCGCCTTCCTAAAATTTCATAGACTACTGATCATTGGTGACATCAATCTCCACCTAGATGATAACACCAGCAAGAATACAACCAAATTCAACACCTTCCTCACTTCTCTAGGTTTCCCCTCTCCTGCATCCTCTCCAACCCACTAAAAAGGGCATACTGAAAAAAACCAATCTTGACCCTTCCTCACCTTCTAACTATCGCCCCATAGCTAACATCCTTCTCCTGACCAAAATGCTAGAGGCCATTATATCTACTCAACTCTCATCTTACCTATAGAGATTCTCCATTCTCTTACCTTACCAATATGGCTTCAGACCCAACTTCAGCACCCAATCCCTACTGGCCTCAATAATCTCAAAAGTGCAACAACTACACTCTCATAATAAGTTTGCTGTCATATTACAATTTGATCTTTCTGCAGCTTTTGATGTTGTCCATCATGATATTCTAATTTATCAATTCTCTGAGATAGGCATTGACTCCACAGTTTTAGAATGGTTCTCAAAATTCTTACAATCCCGCTCCTACACTGTTAACACAAAGGGCACCATGTCCTCCCATTGGAAACCGATTTGCAGAGTTCCGCAGGGATCACCTCTATCTCCTATTCTCTTCAACATCTATATGTCTTCCCTGAAACTCTTCCAACTATCTCCCATTGAAACACTCTACACATATGCTGATGACATCCTTGTCCTCCTTGAGACAGACTCGAAACTTACCAACCTCTCTGAGAACACAACAGCATGCATAACGAAACTCCAATCCCTCACAGTACAAATGAAACTGAAGGAATCCAAAACAAAACTACTGTGGCTTGGCCCAAAATTAGAACACCTACTCATCCTCATTTCACTGCCTTCTGGCTCCACACTGCAGCTTGAGTTCTCAAGCAAAATTCTAGGCATCATTATCGATTCTTCTCTTTCTTTCAATGACCATCTTAACTCCTTGGTGAAGTCATGCTTTTTTAGCCTCCACATGCTGAGGAAAGTGAAATCATGCTTCCATCAACAACATTTTGCCGTCCTTGTACAATCTGTCATCCTCTCCAGACTAGATTATTGTAACTCCATCTAAACTAAACTAAACTAAACTAAACCATTAGGTTTGTATACCGCACCATCTCCGCATGCGCAGAGCTCGGTACGGTTTACAGAGGTTAAGAGGAAAGGAATTACAAAGAAGGGATATAGGAGAGGGACTGAGAGGATAGAGAGGGGAGGGTACTAGAGAACGGGAGTAGAATTAGATTTTTGAGAAGAGCCAAGTTTTCAAGCGTTTACGGAAGGATTGGAAGGAGCTAGAATTTCTGAGCGGGGATGAGAGGTTGTTCCAGAGTTCAGTGGTTCTAAAGGGGAGGGATGTTCCAAGTTTTCCTGCGCAGGATATATCTTTTATAGATGGGAAAGATAGTTTCAGTTTTTGGGAGGGTCTAGAAGAGAGCGGGTTTGATGAGTTCCAGAAGAGTGGGATAACGGGAGGAAGGATGCCATGTAGAATCTTGAAGGCTAAGCAGGCACATTTATAGAGGACTCTGGAGTATACTGGGAGCCAGTGAAGCTTGGAGAGGAGTGGGGAAACGTGATCAAACTTGCCTTTTGCGAAAATAAGCTTGGCAGCGGCGTTCTGAATTAGCTGAAGTCTATGGAGGTTTTTCTTAGTTAGGCTTATATAGATGGAGTTGCAGTAGTCTAGTCTAGAGAGGATGGTGGATTGGACGAGGATGGCGAAATGAGAGTGATGAAAGCAAGATCTTACTTTTCTTAACATATGGAGGCTAAAGAAGCATTTTTTTACCAGGGAGTTGAGGTGATTGTTGAAGGAGAGAGAGGAGTCTAAGATGATGCCTAGGACTTTGCTTGAAAATTCAAGATGAAGAGTGGAGCCGGAAGGTAGAGGGATGGAGGTGGGTAAATGATCTGAAATTGGGCCGAGCCAAAGGAGTTTGGTTTTGGACTCATTCAGTAAGTCTAACCAAAAAAGTCTTCAAAGACTTCAGCGAATTCAGAACACTGCAGCCAGGCTGATCTTCGCATAAAGCAAATATGATCATGTTTCCCCACTCCTGTCCAAACTTCGCTGGCTTCCAGTAATTTCCAGGGTTCACATTAAATGTGCCTGCCTAGCTTTTAAGATCCTACACAGCATCCTCCCTCCCCTAATTCCACTATCTTGGAACTCCTTGAGTCCTGATTCCACCATATCCACCCAAAAACTTAAACTATCCTTCCCCACGCTAAAAGGTATCCACTAGTGGGAAAATTAGGGAAATCTCTCTTCTTCAGAATCACTGAGCTCTGGAATAACCTTACTGCCCCACTACGGAATCTGGGCTCCTTCCAACTATTCCGAAAGCACCTGAAAACTAGGCTATTCACAAAAATGTAATGTTCTCTTCCCTCCTACACTCATCCTCCTACCTCATTATGCTGTTTCTTCCGTACATTAAGCTCTTGTAAACTGCGCCGAGCTCCATAATTGTGGAGAGGATGCAATATATAAACTTAAGGTTTAGTTTAGTGTAGTCCCTTGTATTTTGAAAAATTTAATAGAGATTGCGGAACTTGGAGACATAGTAAATGGCTGTGTAGCTGTTGAGCTCCCTTCCCTGGGAACTCTTTACTGATTCACGGCTTAACAATTTTTCTCCTTTTAAGACAGAAAATATGAAAACCTTCAACTAATGGCTTCCGTTAAACAATATAAGCCTGAAACTGCTGCAAAATCTGCTGGGAAGTCAAAAAGGCTAAAAGAAGACCCACCCTCCCCTGTCAAGACTCCTCTGCCTGTAAATGCCTTGGATATGATTGAATTATTGGAGGAGCTGAGAATCATCAGATTAGCTCTGAATGGGTTGAAGGATGAGATGGCAAATATGAGTAACAAAATGGATATGGTTACCAACAGAATGGATCAGATTGAGGTCAGAGTGGAAAAAGTGGAACAAGAGCAGCAGCAATGGAAAATGGATCATAAGATCCTAAAAGCAATGGAAAAGCGAATGAGAGACTTTGAAAACTGCTCGAGAAGACAGAATGTAAGAATTTTGGGTTTAAAGGAAGGGGCAGAAGGAAAAAATATGACATTTTTTTTTGGAGGAAGTAATTCCAAAAATACTTCCCATCAAGTTAAAAGAGCCACTTGAAATAGAAAGGGCACATAGGATCCCGGAAAGGAGACCTCAAGACCAAGCAAGACCCAGGCCAGTAATTTTATGTCTACTGCACTTCCAACATGTTTTGGAGATCCTAAAGGTGGCAAAAGAAACAAAAAATATATCTTATAAGGATTCAAAAATTCTGTTCGTTCCAGACTTTGCAAGAGAAACAGTGCAGCTCCATAAACAATTCCTTCAACTGAGGCCACCATTAAGAGAGCTTGGAGCAAAGTATGGATTATATTACCGTGCCCTGATAAGGGTTATTTACAAGGACAAGTTTTACCAGTTTGAAGACCCTGAAAGACTAAAAGAGTTTTTGTCTAATCAAGAAACACCAATGAATTGAATGGACAATCCTGTAAATGGAAACAGTGTTTTTATTTTTATATTTATTTTATTTATTTTCTATGGTTCCCTGAATTTAAGAAAATCAAAAGAAGAATTTAATGTTTTTGGTTCTACATGATTTAATAAATGGAATTTGACGTTTCAACTGTCTACAGTTTTTTTAACTGTAAAAGAACTTTGTGAGCAGTTTTTCTCATTTAAACAAGGAGAGGAGTCTAAATCTAAAAGAAAGTTCAAACTCATTAGCCTAATTACATGCAGATTTATACCTGATGTTAGGATAGGTTGATGATGATGAGAGAGGTGGGAGGAACATTCGGTGCGGCCTTCGTTCCAAAGTGAGTCCTTTAGTCCTGCGGGCCATCTCTTGAGGCCTCTGCCGTTGTTGACTCATTTGCTGTGCCGTTGAGAGCTGCCTCCGGTGGGGATCCTGATTAAAAGCACAAGAGTGGCTCGGCGCGAGAGTTCGGAGACAGGCCTGGAGCCAGTGGCGTACCTAGGGTATGTGGCACCCGGGGCCCATCATTTTTTGACACCCCCCCATCCACCCTCCATGTAAAAAATATTTTTTGTAATAACCATGAAACGGTATAAATGGTCAGAATAGAAACAGGGAGTGAAAATATTCTTTTATTGAACCTCATATATGTTACCATTATTCCAAACATAACATAACATAAATTATGTCTGAATTGTCATGACATCAGAAGTACGTATGGAGTAGTTGCAGGTGATGCTTGGGACAGTTCTGATTATGTTAGTTCGGTTTTATGTGTTTTTTGAATAGAAGGGTTTTTATTTCTTTTTTGAAGGTTTTGTAGTCTGTGGTCGAGGTCAATAGGTTGTAGAGTTGGGGGTTGAGTGTTAGGAGGTTGTCGAACAGTTTTTTTCTTTTGACGTTTTTGGTTGGAGGGTGTGTGAATGGTGTGCGAGTTCTCCTATGTCAGGTGGAGGTGGATTTAATTATTTAGCTGAAGAAATTAGTTACTCCCCCCCCCCCATTCCACACACATTAATTCTCTTCCATTTTTGTTCCCATTATAAAAAACACTGATAAGTTCCCAGAAAAAAAATACATTAAAATAAGAAGTGAAACCAAAGGCCCCTACAGATGAGAACATAAGATAAGAATAGCCTAACTGGGTCAGACCAATTGTCCATCATGCCCAGTAGCCCATTCTCATGGTAGCCAATCCAGGTCACTAGTACCTGGTGAAAACCCAAAGAGTAGCAACATTCCATGCTACCAATCCAGGGCAAGCAGACACTTCCCCATGTCTTAATAACAGACTATGGACTTTTCCTCCAGGAATTTGTCCAAATCTTTCTTAAAACCAGCTAAGCTATCTGCTTTTACCATAACTTCTGGCCACTTCATTTTTTAGCTTAGATCTTTCCTTCCAAACAGAGACCTTGCTAGATGTCAAATACAACACAAGGGAACTTCACACGGACATAGCTGTGCAGGAAATGTGAATCTCCTCATACACCCACCTATAGTGCAAAAATGTGCAAAGGTCTGTTTTTTTTTTCTTTCAATCACTAAATAGCCTAATGCCACACAAGCAGCACTGTAACAAAAGGTCAATGCTAAGGTTAACAAAGTTTCCTTCCTTGGACCACAAGGAGATACTGACAAACCACTGGAAGAGATCCCAAAACAACTACCTAGGCACAATACCCAAAGACCCACTCAGTGTGTGAACCAGTTGAGTGGAGTGGACTAACTGGGGGGTGGAAATGGGCCCGGAGTTTGCTCAGGAGAATTTCCCAAACCACCTCTTCCTCTCAACACATTGACACACTGCCACCACCATCACCACTAGGAACACCTCACTGGGTAGGCCAACAATGCTTATAAACTTTATAAAACACATTATTATATTTTTTTTATAAAGCACATATTTTAACTGAACTCTCTGACATCCTCAGCCTTTCCATTCACAAAAGTAGAAGGAAGAAAAGTTCCCATTTCCTGCTGTCTCATGTCCCCGGCCTATACAATATTTTTCTTCTGCAGACCCTTCAAAAGTCTGACCAAATCCTCATTTCACTTGCATTATAAAGTACTGAGGATGCCATCTCTCCCCAATCCCAGGTCCTAAAGTCTGAGACAGTAGCACAAACTGCCCGATTCAGGAAGAAAAATTTTGATTCAGCCTATTTAATTGGTTTTTCGATTCGATTTTCCTGCCCAGTTGGGTGATTTTTTTCAAAAATCCTGGTGGGTTTTATAGCTTTTTCACCCCCTTTGGCTTCTCCTAACCACACTGGCGCTGTGGTGTAAATAAAATAAAGAAACAAAAAGGACTTTTCCTCTCTCTGTTAATTCCTAGCTCACGTTTGCGATCTAACACCAGCTCTGGCAGGATACACATTTTAAATCTGACATATTGTAATCACAAAACAGAAAATAAAATTAATTTTTCTACCTTTTGTTGTCTGGTTATTTTTCAAATCTTGTTGGTCCCAGGCTCTGGTTGTCTTCTGATAACTTGCTTGCAAGGGTCTCCTTCTTTCTTCATGCTAACCATCTATCTGCCATCTCTGTCCTCCCTTTCCATTTCCCTTCCCTCCCCAGGAAGTCTGGTATCTTTCCTTTTTTTCATCTCCCTCCACAGATCCACCTTTTCTTAACTACCCTTTCATCCGGCATCTCTCCCTCCTTCCCCACCACCCCAGGGCCCACCATCTCTCCCTTTCTTTTCCCAATTACCCTCCTATCCAGTATCTCTATCCCTCCTCCAAACCATCCCTTGTGTTCAATTTCTCTCCCTTTCTGTTCCTTCCCTCCCTAAATCCCATGGTCCATCATCTCTCCCTCTCCTCTATTTTCAGACCCATTATTTCTTCCCCCCCCCAAAGTCTGGCATATGCACATCTCTTTAAACACCCTCTTCCCTCTGTGTACTTCTACACCAGGATCCCCCCCAAAGGCCTGTCCCCCCCCTTGAAGGCCTGCACCCCCCCGAAGGCCTGCACCCCCCCTTGAAGGCCTGCCTGCCTGTCCCCCCCAAAAGCCTGCCTCCCCCATGAAGGCATGTACCCCCAACCCCTTTAAGGCCTGCACCCCCCCGAAGGCTGCATCCCCCCAGAAGGCCTGCACCCCCCCAGAAGGCCTGCACCCTCTTGAAGGCCTGTCCCTCCTTGAAGGCCTGTCCCACCCCCCTGTTCCCCCCTTAAAGGATTGCCTGCCTGTCCCCACCGAAAGCCTGTCTCCCCCCATGAAGGCTTGTCCCCCCCTTTAAGGCCTGCATCTCCCCCTGAAGGCTTGTCCCTCCCCTTGAAGGCCTGCACCCCCACGAAGGCTGCACCCCCCCAGAAGGTCTGCACCCCCCCCGAAGGCCTGCACCTCCTTGAAGGCCTGTCCCCCCCTTGAAGGCCTGTCCCACCCTCTGTCTCCCCCCCCAAAAGCCTGTCTTCCCCCATGAAGGCTTGTCCCCCCCCCCCTTTAAGGCCTGCATCTCCCCCTGAAGGCCTGCCTGCCCGCCCCAACCCGAAGGACCGCTCACCCCCCCCCCCCCTCCATCCAGACGTCCGGTTCTTCACCTCTGGCCTCCCCGCACCATTTAGAGTAGAAGCAGCCTGCAGCAAGATCGCGATGTCAGCGATCTTGAGCTGCTTGTGCTGTCCTCTGCCGCGGACCCGCCCCCCTCCTCTGATGTCAGTGGAGGGGGCGGGACCGCGGCGGAGGACAGCATGAAGCAGCGCAAGATCGCTGACATCGCGATCTTGCTGCAGGTTGCTTCGGTACTCTTAATGGTGCGGGGAGGCCAGAGAGGAAGAACCAGACATCGGGGAGGGGGGGGGGGAACGGACGCCGGAGCACCCCCTCAGGGCTTGCACCTGGGGCGGACCTCCCCCCCCTTTCCCCCACCTTGGTACGCCACTGCCTGGAGCTGTTCTGGTTCCCCATTGTTGATGGGTCCCACCCCCTGATGGGAGATGCATCTTTTTTAGTGGAGAGAGGGAGGGGCCTGGTGCCGCAGTGTCCGAAGTCTTCATAGAGCCCAGGACACCGTCCGGCGGATGTGCAAGAGAGAGAGAGAGAGATGTTGAACGAAGACTACATTTGGATCTGCAACGGAGAGGTTGTCACCGGATTGAGGGGAGACACGCTGAATTGCCGGTTCGATTGCTGTCCTTCTGCACAGAGAGAAGGGGCGAACATTGATGATGGATCTTGTGCTGGCACCAGGCTATTGTTGTTTATGTGCCCTGAAGATTTGCCTCCTCTGCCACCACTGCTTCTGGTGGAGAATTTCCACAGTGACCCCCGGACAACTTTTGTTGCCTGCTTCGTGCCTCATAACTGACAGGGACCAGCATATGGAGAGAGACAGGGAGCCAGTGTGCAGTGGCTGGAGGTATCGGGAGTGCTTAAGAGAAATGAATGGGATGTTGGTGTTTGAACAACAGCTCAGCATAGACTCCAGGAACACCCGAAGCTACAGGAGCACGCGAAACGCTTGTAGAGACTATATGCATGGAGACGGATCCTGTACTGGAGAGGGGATGCGCCAATTGGGATTTGTTCTGAGCCCAGGCTGGGCGAGAGGAGGCTCAGCGGAGGGAAGGGGAATGCTGGCAGCTACAAGAGGAGAGAAAGTGCTGGGAGCAGGAGAGGATTAAACAGAAAAAGAGGGAGTTCGAAGAGAGGGAGAGAAGGATCAAAGAGAATGACATCGAAGAGAAATCTCACAACTCACAAGAGATCCATGAATAATTTAGAATATAATGTAATCAGAAGAGAGAATGGGGAGACACTGGAGGATTAGGCAGCCATGGAGAATGAAACTGACATATTTAAATACGTAATCATCTATGAGACAAACTTGGTTTTTTCTGTTACATAGAGCATTTTGGACCGTGGTTTGTTTGCAGAAGTTAGATAGCTCTAAATCTAATAGATGCTGGCACTGTCATCTTGAAGCTGGGACATTAGATCATTTGTTATTCTATTGTCCATTGATACTTGCTTTCTGGAAATCAATATGGGGTCAAATAATTTGTTAGATAATCTGGTGGCATTATCCTATGACACCTATTTGTTTGGCATGTCAATGAGGGCTAAAAGCCAAATATCCTCTAATAATAAGCTTAGAAACATAGAAATAGATGGCAGATAAGGGCCACGGCCCACCTAGTCTGCCCACCCTAATGTCCCTCCCCTACCTTTGCCCTGTGAATAGATCCCATGTGCCGATCCCATTTGGCCTTAAAATCAGGCACGCTGCTGGCCTCAATCACCTGCAGTGGAAGACTATTCCAGCGATCAACTACCCTTTCAGTGAAAAAGAATTTCCGGGTGTTACCTCGTAGTTTCCCGCCCCTGATTTTCCACAGATGCCCTCTTGTTGTCGTGGGACCCTTGAAAAAGAAGATATCTTCCTCTGCCTTGATGCGGCCCGTAAGATACTTGAACGTCTCGATCATGTCCCCCCTCTCTCTGCGCTCCTCAAGCGAGTATAGCTGTAATTTGTCAAGCCGTTCATCGTATGGGAGATCCTTGAGTCCCGAGACCATCCGGGTGGCCATTCTCTGCACCGACTCCAGTCTCAGCACATACTTGCGATAATGCGGCCTCCAGAATTGCACACAGTATTCCAGGTGGGGCCTCACCATGGATCTATACAATGGCATAATGACTTCCGCCTTATGGCTGATGTTTACCCCTTCGTATGCAACCCATGATTTGTCTTGCCTTGGTTGAAGCTTGCTCCACTTGATTGGCAGTCTTCATGTCCTCATTGACGATTACCCCCAAGTCTCGTTCTGCTACCGTTTTTACTAGGATCTCGCCATTAAGGGTATAAGACTTGCATGGATTTTGGCTGCCCAGGTGCATAACTTTGCATTTTTTGGCATTGAAGTTGAGTTGCCAGGTCCTAGACCAGCGCTCCAGTAGGAGTAGGTCGTGCATCATGTTGTCGGGCATTGAATCTTCGTCCGTTGTGCATTTGCCCACTACATTACTTAGTTTGGCGTCATCGGCGAATAATGTTATTTTACCTCGAAGCCCTTCTGCCAAGTCCCTTATAAAGATGTTGAATAGGATTGGGCCCGAGCCCTGTGGCACTCCACTGATCACTCATTATGACAGGGGTTGCCATACAACAGATTATGAATAATTGGAAAAACTGGGAAAGGCTGAATTATAGCTTTTGGTGGAACTCTTTGTGTCACATATTCAAAATGGAAAGGATAATTGTTATGCAGCAGGGAAATTTTAAGAAATTTCAGGTTATTTGGGAGCCATTAGCAAGATACTGTAAAGACTGAAATTACTCCATAGAATACATATTAATTTTTCCCTTTTGTTCATACACGTCAAGGGTGGGGTGGGGATGAGAATATTTCATGATTTCTTTTTCATATGAATAATTGTTGGGTATAAGAGAGGGGGAATATTTGATTAGAGTTCGAATTTGATGACATATTAAGTGATGTTAAAGTATAAAATGATTGTATTTTATGTTACACTTATTGTGAGTTTTAAAAATGAATAAAGATTTATAAAAAAAAATTTAATAAACATTTATACAACAACAAAAATAAATAAATAATGCCCTGGAAGTCTTTAAAAAGGTTTCCTTATCCATGCAAGATGACCAAGTCTTATGGACGCCCTTATCCCTCCCAAAACATGCTTCTAACACCCCCCCTTAAGATTTAGGTCTAGCTCTGAACGTCTAAATCACAGGTGTCGAAGTCGGTCCTTGAGGGCCGGAATCCAGTCGGGTTTTCAGGATTTCCCCAATGAATATGCATTGAAAGCAGTGCATGCAAATAGATCTCATGCAGATTCATTGGGGAAATCCTGAAAACCCGACTGGATTCCGGCCCTCGAGGAGGGACTTTGACACCCCTGGTCTAAATGATGCCCTGGACTTCTTCAAAAAGGTTTCATTATCTTTGCAAGAAGACCAAGTCTTATGGTCGCCCTTAACCCTCCCAAAACACGCTTCTAACACACACCCTTAAGATTTAGGTCTAGTTCTAAACGTCTAAATGGCACCCTGGATGTCTTCAAAAAGGTTTCCTTATCTATGTAAGATGACCAAGTCTTATGGATGCACTTATCCTTCCCAAAATATGCTTCTAACACCCCCCCCCTTAAGATTTAGGTCTAGCTCTGAATGTCTAAATGACGCCCCAGATGTCTTCAAAAAGGTTTTATTATCCATGCAATATGACCAAGTCTTATGGTCGCCCTTATCTCTCCCAAAACATGCTTCTAACACACCCCCTTAAGATTTAGGTCTAGCTCTGAAAGTCTAAATGACGCCCCAGATGTCTTCAAAAAGGTTTCATTATCCATGCAAGATGACCAAGTCTTATGGTCGCCCTTATCCCTCCCAAAACATGCTTCTAACACACACCCTGAAGATTTAGGTCTAGCTCTAAACGTCTAAATGGCGCTCTGGATGTCTTCAAAAAGGTTTCCTTATCTATGTAAGATGACCAAGTCTTATGGATGCACTTATCCCTCCCAAATAATGCTTCTAACACCCCCCCCCCCCCACTTAAGATTTAGGTCTAGTTCCGAACGTCTAAATGATGCCCTGGACGTCTTCAAAAAGGTTTCGTTATCCATGCAAGATGACCAAGTCTTATGGCCGCCCTTATCCCTCCCAAAACACGCTTCTAACACACACCCTGAAGATTTAGGTCCAGCTCTAAACGTCTAAATGGCGCCCTGGATGTCTTCAAAAAGGTTTCCTTATCTATGTAAGATGACCAAGTCTTATGGATGCCCTTATCCCTCCCAAAACACGCTTCTAACACACACCCTGAAGATTTAGGTCTAGCTCTAAACATCTAAATGGCGCCCTGGATGTCTTCAAAAAGGTTTCCTTATCTATGTAAGATGACCAAGTCTTATGGATGCACTTATCCTTCCCAAAATATGCTTCTAACACCCCCCCTTAAGATTTAGGTCTAGCTCTGAACGTCTAAATGACGCCCCAGATGTCTTCAAAAAGGTTTTATTATCCATGCAATATGACCAAGTCTTATGGTCGCCCTTATCCCTCCCAAAACATGCTTCTAACACACCCCCTTAAGATTTAGGTCTAGCTCCGAACATCTAAATGATGCCCTGGATGTCTTCAAAAAGGTTTCATTATCTATGCAAGAAGACCAAGTCTTATGGGCGCCCTTATCCCTTCCAAAACATTATTCTAACACACACCCTTAAGATTTAGGTCTAGCTCTGAAAGTCTAAATGACGCCCCAGATGTCTTCAAAAAGGTTTTATTATCCATGCAATATGACCAAGTCTTATGGTCGCCCTTATCTCTCCCAAAACATGCTTCTAACACACCCCCTTAAGATTTAGGTCTAGCTCCGAATGTCTAAATGATGCCCTGGATGTCTTCAAAAAGGTTTCATTATCTATGCAAGAAGACCAAGTCTTATGGGCGCCCTTATCCCTCCCAAAACATTATTCTAACACACCCCCTTAAGATTTAGGTCTAGCTCTGAAAGTCTAAATGACGCCCCAGATGTCTTCAAAAAGGTTTCATTATCCATGCAAGATGACCAAGTCTTATGGTCGCCCTTATCCCTCCCAAAACATGCTTCTAACACACACCCTGAAGATTTAGGTCTAGCTCTAAACGTCTAAATGGCGCTCTGGATGTCTTCAAAAAGGTTTCCTTATCTATGTAAGATGACCAAGTCTTATGGATGCACTTATCCCTCCCAAATAATGCTTCTAACACCCCCCCCCCCCCACTTAAGATTTAGGTCTAGTTCCGAACGTCTAAATGATGCCCTGGACGTCTTCAAAAAGGTTTCGTTATCCATGCAAGATGACCAAGTCTTATGGCCGCCCTTATCCCTCCCAAAACACGCTTCTAACACACACCCTGAAGATTTAGGTCCAGCTCTAAACGTCTAAATGGCGCCCTGGATGTCTTCAAAAAGGTTTCCTTATCTATGTAAGATGACCAAGTCTTATGGATGCCCTTATCCCTCCCAAAACACGCTTCTAACACACACCCTGAAGATTTAGGTCTAGCTCTAAACATCTAAATGGCGCCCTGGATGTCTTCAAAAATGTTTCCTTATCTATGTAAGATGACCAAGTCTTATGGATGCACTTATCCTTCCCAAAATATGCTTCTAACACCCCCCCTTAAGATTTAGGTCTAGCTCTGAACGTCTAAATGACGCCCCAGATGTCTTCAAAAAGGTTTTATTATCCATGCAATATGACCAAGTCTTATGGTCGCCCTTATCCCTCCCAAAACATGCTTCTAACACACCCCCTTAAGATTTAGGTCTAGCTCTAAACATCTAAATGATGCCCTGGATGTCTTCAAAAAGGTTTCATTATCTATGCAAGAAGACCAAGTCTTATGGGCGCCCTTATCCCTTCCAAAACATTATTCTAACACACACCCTTAAGATTTAGGTCTAGCTCTGAAAGTCTAAATGACGCCCCAGATGTCTTCAAAAAGGTTTCATTATCCATGCAAGATGACCAAGTCTTATGGTCGCCCTTATCCCTCCCAAAACATGCCTCTAACACCCCCCTTTAAGATTTAGATGTACTGGAATGAAAATAACCTGCAAGATGTTTAAAAAGTCTGTTTCAAAAATTGGTACTTGGACATTTTGGAAATTAAAACATCTTTATGCTGTTTTTTGGGCATCTTTCTGTTTTGAAAATAAGCCCCATGGTCTTTTATAAAAACACAATTGCAATTTTGTTATCTTGATATTTAAATTGATTACAATTTTTTCTATTTACAAATAATTTTTTCTCTTCTATTTCTATGGTTTATGCTTTTTTTGAACTTGATATCAAAAAGTACTTTAGTTCTATATTTAAGAACATAAGAATAGCCATCCTGGGTCAGACCAATGGTCCATCTAACCCAATATCCGGTTTTCATGGTGCCCAATCCATGTCACAAGTACCTGGCAAAAATCCAAATTTGGATTACAATTGTATCATTTATTAATATCCTTCATTTTGTAAATATATTTGTATGATCTTTTCATACTGACATGTATGTTATAAATAATAATAATAATTTTATTCTTATATACCGCCAAAGCCATAATAGTTCAAGGCGGTTTACAACAAGAAGTTCTGGACAATCAGGTTTTATATGTTTTTATTGTAGACCCCTGTCGCAGGCACATTGTTAAAACATAGCCTGTGTTGGGTCCTCTAATAAATAGTTGCTTCACCCCAGTTCTTGGGGTCCATTGTCCTTTATTCCTTCTGTGCTCTGTTCACATTTGATTCCCATTCTCCTGTCATTCACGCGTTCCAGTTCTTGTTAATATTTTTGTAAGAGATACTGTGGAAGGGCTGTTGAGCAGTTTGCCTCTCTGTCGGTGAACAAAATCTGCAACAGGGTGGGTGCTCTGGAAGGTGTGAATAACATGAGGTTTTAGACAAACTTGAAGAATACTCTATAATTTGACAACTAAGAATTAATGCTAAAACATGCAAATTCAGGCATTTCTGCTACAAAACCCCAAGGGAAGAGTACAATATAGAGAGCAAAGTTCTTCTGTGCACAAAAGAAGAAAGGCATCTAGGGTCGAACTTACAGTGGTCAAACAGGTAGAAAGGGCAAGGGCAAAAGCTAAAGTATACTTGGGTACAAATAAAGAGGAATGGCCAGCAGGAAAAGAGAGGCAATAGTGCTTCTGTATAAGTCTTTGTACTGAGGGGATTCATAGGATGAGGGTGAAAGGATGGTTGATGTGTGAAATGGTCTCCCAGTGGAGAAGGTGGAGACAAGGATGGATTTGAATTCAAGAATGGGCAGACAGGATATGTCATGTGGTCTTTATCTCTTATCATTTTCTATGTTTCTACAATAAAGAGGATTCGAGGAACAGCAACAAAAACCAAAAGAAGAAAAATATTTAGTAAGTACTGAACCATTGATTTCATTGGGAAAAATCTAATACTAAATTAGTGAATCTATGTTTATTAGAAAATTGCTGGAACAACTGAAAATATGCTGTAAAAGATCAAAAGTAAAGAAAAATCACCTTTACAATTCAGTGGTTGCAAGGGAACTTCTACGCATGCTCAAAAAAGAGTTTCTTTGCAGTGAACTTCCCATCTCCAGTCTATATGGACAGAAAAAGATAAAACAGTGTACTGTATTTAGATTTGGAAAATTAAGGAAAGATTAGCTTCTTTCTAGTAGACAGACACTCTATTCCTGAACCTGTGTAGTAGTCAATCTCTTAGGGCTAGATTCACTAAACCTACCGATCCTGTAACGATGATCGCAAAGCCAGTTTTACTGGTTTTGCAATCGTTCCCCAATCCAATTCACTAAACTGCTTTCCTATCAATCTCCCATCCAATCCGATCCACCTATGCAAATGAGCAAAACCCCATGCAAAATAGCCAAGCAATTGATTCACTAACAATTACTTGGCTATTTTGCATCAGGTTTTACTATTGTAAAACCCAACTGCTGCAGACCTGTCAGTAACTGTGTTACCGGCAGGTCTGCCTGTTCTTTTTCATGACACTGATAATTTGCGAGTATTACACATGCAAAATAGCTGGCCACTTAAACACCCCCCCCCCAACAACTGCGGCCCCTTCCCCGAACCACGGCCCTCTCCCCCGAACTCCCCACAGAAAAAGACAGGAAGGATGCCCACTCCTGCCATCACCGGCTTCCCGACCAAAAGACAAACAAACCCAAAACGGCAGGAGGGATACCCATTCCCTCCTGCCAGCAAATACCTCCCCCCCTGAAAAAAACAAGCAGGAGGGATGCCCACTCCCCACTGCCACCAATCCTGGACCCCCTTGCCCTCCCCCCTCCCCGTACCTCAAAATGTTGGGAGCATTACAAGATGGGGGGATCACCGCTAGGGGTGAGCAACCTTGAAAGAGACCTGGGAGTGATGGTGAACACAACATTGAAGGCGTCGGCGCAGTGCGCCACAGCCTCAAGGAAAGCGAACAAAATGTTGGGTATCATTAAGAAAGGTATCACAACCAGGACAAAGGAAGTCATCCTGCCACTATATCGTGCAATAGTGCGCCCGCATCTGGAGTACTGTGTCCAGTACTGGTCGCCGTACCTCAAGAAAGACATGGCGGTACTTGAGAGAGTCCAGAGAAGAGCAACTAAGCTAATAAAGGGTATGGGGGACCTCTCATATACTGACAGACTGAAAAAGCTGGGGCTTTTCTCCCTGGAAAAGCGACGACTCAGGGTAGACATGATAGAAACCTTCAAGATCATGAAGGGCATAGAAAAAGTGGACAGGGGCAGATTTTTCAAACTAAGGGGAACCACAAGTACAAGGGGGCACTCGGAGAAATTGAAAGGGGAAAGGTTTAGAACAAATGCCAGGAAGTTCTTTTTCACCCAGAGGGTGGTGGATACATGGAACGCGCTGCCGGAGGATGTGATAGGCAGAAGTATGCTACAGGGCTTCAAAGAAGATATGGACAGGTACCTAGAGGACAAAGGGATTGAGGGGTACAGATAGGAGTAGAGATAAGGTTATAGGGACAGGATTAGAGGTAAATTATAAAAATTAGTCAGAGACCACTGTTCAGGCAGTGGACCTGATGGGCTGCCGCGGGAGCAGACCGCTGGGCAGGATGGACCTCTGGTCTGCCCCAGCGGAGGCAACTTCTTATGTTCTTATGAGGGGTGCTCAGTCCCTCCTGCTCCGTAGACTTGCTGCGCTGCAATGCGGGCCTTAGGCCCCGCCTCGGTGTATCATGTGATGCACAGGGAGGGGCCTAAGGCCCTGATTGGCTCAGGTGCCTTGGGCTTCTCCCTTGGGATGGGCCTGAGGTGCCTAAGCCAATCAGTGATTTCCTTAGGTTTGAGCCTAAGGAAGTCCCTGATTGGCCATTGCTTTGGAGGCCTATGGAGCAGGAGGGACTGAGCACCCCTCCTGCTCCCAACTTTTTGAGTTACATGGAGGGGGGAGGGTAGGAGGGGGTCCTGGGTCAGTAGCAGGAGGGAGCGAGCATCCTTCCTGTGGGATTTTCTGGAGAGTGGGGGGAGGTATTTGCCGGCAGGAGGGAGTTGGCATCCCTCCTGCCGTTTTGGGGGGGGGTTTGGGTCGGGAAGCCAAGTGATGGCAAGAGGGTGGGAGCATGCCTCCTGCCTTTTTCTTCAGGGGATTCAGGTGAGAGGGAAACGGTTGGGGTGGACATTTGTCAGGGGGGGCCGCGTGTGTTGGGGGGAGGGGGCTTTTTTTTTTAAAGTGGCCAAATATTTTGCATGTGTAATACATGCAAAATATCTGGCCCATTTTTAAAAAAAAAAAAAAGAAAAAATGCTGCTGACAGCAGTAACAGGACGCTGCTTCTCCTGTCACTACTGTCAGGGCTGCCCTGACTCAATCGCTCACTGAGCGATTGAGTCGGGGAGTTTGCATGCAAATGATTTGCAGGGAAATACTTTTTAAACCAATAGGAGGAAATTTTTTCACACAGAGAATAGTTAAGCTCTGGAACACGTTGCTAGAGGATGTGGTAAGAGCGGATAGCGTAGCTGGTTTTAAGGAAGATTTGGACAAGTTCCTGGAGGAAAAGTCCATAGTCTGTTATTGAGAAAGACATGAGGGAAGCCACTACTTGCCCTGTATCGGTAGCATGGAATATTGCTACTCCTTGGGTTTCACCACCATGAGAACGGCTACTGTGATTGATGGACCATTGGTCTGACCCAGTAAGGCTATTCTTATGTTCTTGTTGACTACCAATGCCATCAGATCGAATGCTGGGCACAACTACCAATTTACAATGAAGGTGAAGGCTTCCTGAGAAAGTGATCACTTCCCAAGATCCAGGGTATTCTGGCTGAGGAAATCCATTTGAACACTGTCCACGCCTTCCACATGTGCCACCGAGAGCATCAAAATATGGGCCTCCATCCATCGAAACAGCATCTGGGCTTCCAAGTGTACAGCGACACACTTGGTGTCCCACTGGCAATTGACATAGGCTACTGCTGTTGAGTTTTCCAAGAAAATTCGTACAGCTTTGCTCTGCAATGTGCTTCCCAAATGCCTGAAGGAGTGTGCTTCCCAAATGCTGGGGAGTGTGTGGCGCAATGGTTAAAGCTACAGCCTCAGCACCCTGAGGTTGTGGGTTCAAACCCACGCTGCTCCTTGTGACCCTGGGCAAGTCACTTAATCCCCCCATTGCCCCAGGTACATTAGATAGATTGTGAGCCTGCCAGGACAGACAGGGAAAAATTCATGTAAACCGTTCTGAGCTCCCCTGGGAGAACAGTATAGAAAAGTGAATAAATAAAAATAAATAAAAAAAATAAATAAAGCACCATGTTCCAACAGGAACTTCAACGACTTCCTCTGAGAAGGGGACTAGCATCCCTGAACTGGATGCCCCTTGCAATGTGTCCCCAGCCATAGAGGTTGGTGTCTGTTGTCAGTATCACCCATGCAGAGATGTGAAGTGAGAGATTGCGGCTCCAACCACCAGGTTAGACTGTGATGAGCTTCCGCTGTCCAAGGTAGCTGCTGGTGGAGTGCATCCCTCTGCGGGTACCATTGGGAGAGGAACACATCCTGGAGAGGACGCAAGTGCACCTGGTCACAGGGCACTATATCCATGGTTGCAACCATTGATTCCAGGCCCTGTAAATAATGCCAGGCCGTTGGAGCATTCTGGTTCTGAAACTCCCATATCTGACACAGAATATTTTCACTGCGGGTTTCCAGGAGAAAAATCACAGTTACAGGTTTTATCCAAGGACAGCAGGCAGATATTCTCACATGTGGGTGACGTCATCCATGGAGCCCCGATGCGGACAGCCTTGCAAGCAGACTTGCTTGTAAAACTTTAAGAAAGTTCACAACTGCTGCACTGCACATGCGCGAGTGCCTTCCCACCCGACGTAGGGCGTGCATCTCCACAGCGTCTCCTCAGTTCAGGAAACTAGCTAAGAAGCCAACCAGGGGAGTTGGGTGGGTTGTGAGAATAGCTGCCTGCTATCCCTGGATAACACCTGTTACGGTAAGTAACAGTGCTTTATTCCAGGACAAGCAGGCAGCCTATTCTCACATGTGGGTGACCTCCAACCTAACCAAAATGGGATGGTGGGAGTGTTGGCAATTTAGGAGAATAAATTTTGTAAAACTACCTGGCCAAAATGGCCATCCCATCTAGAAAAATAATTCAGACAATAATGAGAGGTGAAGGTATGAACCGAGGACTAAGTGGCAGCTTTGCAGATTTCCTGAATAGGAGTAGATCTAAGGAAAGCTACTGATACCGTCATGGCTCTGAATTTATGGGTTGTGACTCGACTCTGTAGATGTAGTTCAGCCTGAGCATAGCAGAAAGAAATGGAAGCAGCCAGCCAGTTGGAGATGGTGCGCTTGGAAACTGGATGTCCCAACTTGTTTGGATTGAAGGAGACAAAAAGTTGAGGAGCAGATCTGTGCGGCTGAGTCCTTTGCAAGTAGAAAGCCAAAGCACGCTTACAGTCCAGAGTATGAAGAGCTGTTTCTCCAGGATGAGAATGAGATTTTGGAAAAACCACTGAAAGTACAATAGATTGATTGAGATGAAATTCTGAAACCACTTTAGGTAAGAATTTAGGATGAGTTCGGAGGACCACCTTGTCATGATGGAATATTGTGAAAAGTGGGTCTGCAACTAAAGCTTGAAGCTCACTAACTGCAACAGGGGCGGGACGGGGCGGACCGCCCCCCTCCCTTGGTAGCCACTCGAACCGCGAGGCTACTCTCCTTCTCCTTACCTGCCCTGCCTGCAGCACAGAGCCGAACGGAAGTCTTCCTGACGTCAGCGCTGACGTCGGAGGGAGGGAGGGCTTTGTTTAAGCTTTGTTTAAGCCCTCCCTCCCCTCCGACGTCAGCGCTGACGTCGGGAAGACTTCCGTTCGGCTCTGTGCTGCAAGCAGAGAAGGTAGGGAGAAGAAGAGCCGCGCGACTGAGTACATCCAGCCCCGCAGGAGCCCCGCGACCCTCGGAGGCGTCCCCATGGGATCCCCGTGACCCTAGGGGGCGTCCCCACGGGATCCCCATGACCCGAAGGGGGAACCCGCGGGATGCCCGCGGGTCCCGCGGGATTCCCGTCGTCCCCGTTCCCGTGCAGCTCTCTAGATTGAGGCTCCTTGTAATGAGTGGAGCACCAAGCAGAAAACCTAGTCCATTTCTGGTTGTAGCACTGTCTAATGATAGGCTTTCTAGAAGCCTCTAAAATGTCCTTGACAGGTTGAGAAAACTGTACAGGGACAGTTAGGTTGAGAGGTGTAAAGACTATAGGTTGGGATGAACTAGAGACCTATTACTCTGTGTAAGCAGAGAGGGAAAAACTGGTAGAAGGAATTGCTCCCTGCTGCTGAGTTCTGTGTAAGCAGAGATGGAAAAACTGGTAGAAGGAATGGCTCCCTGCTGCTGAGTTGAAGTAGAAGGGAGAACCAAGGTTGTCTGGGCCACCGAGGAGCTATCAGAATCATGGTGGCATGTTCTTGTTTGAGTTTGACAAGTGTCTTGAGAATGAGTGGGAATGGAGGGAGCATCTGCCTCCAGTCAGTGAGGAGAGTATATCCTGGAGCAGAATTGAGGCAGTTTATTGTTGTGGGGAGACACATAAAGGTCTATCTGAGGAGTCCCCCACTGACAAAAAATGTGATGGAGAGGCGAGGAATTGAGTGTTCATTCATGAGGTTGTAGAACATGACTCAAATTTGTATGCCACATAGTTTTTCTCGCCCTGAATAGTAACATAGTAACATACATAGTAACATAGTAGATGACGGCAGATAAAGACCCGAATGGTCCATCCAGTCTGCCCAACCTGATTCAATTTAAATTTTTTAATTTTTTCTTCTTAGCTATTTCTGGGCAAGAATCCAAAGCTTTACCCTGTACTGTGCTTGGGTTCCAACTGCCGAAACCTCTGTTAAGACTTACTCTAGCCCATCTACACCCTCCCAGCCATTGAAGCCCTCCCCAGCCCATCCTCCACCAAACGGCCATATACAGACACAGACCGTGCAAGTCTGCCCAGTTCTGGCCTTAGTTCAATATTTAATCTTATTTTCTGATTCTAGATCCTTTGTGTTCATCCCACGCTTCTTTGAACTCAGTCACAGTTTTACTCTCCACCACCTCTCTCGGGAGCGCATTCCAGGCATCCACCACCCTCTCCGTAAAGTAGAATTGCCTTTGAATCTACCACCCCTCAACCTCAAATTATGTTCTCTGATTTTACCATTTTCCTTTCTCTGAAAAAGATTTTGTTCTACGTTAATACCCTTCAAGTATTTGAACGTCTGAATCATATCTCCCCTGTCTCTCCTTTCCTCTAGGGTATACAAATTCAGGGCTTCCAGTCTCTCCTCATACGTCTTCTGGCGCAAGCCTCCTATCATTTACGTCGCCCTCCTCTGGACCGCCTCAAGTCTTCTTACGTCCTTCGCCAGATACGGTCTCCAAAATTGAACACAATACTCCAAGTGGGGCCTTACCAATGACCTGTACAGGGGCATCAACACCTTCTTCCTTCTACTGACTACGCCTCTCTTTATACAGCCCAGCATCCTTCTGGCAGCAGCCACTGCCTTGTCACACTGTTTTTTCACCTTTAGATCTTCGGACACTATCACCCCAAGGTCCCTCTCCCCGTCCGTGCATATCAGCTTCTCTCCTCCCAGCATATACGGTTCCTTCCTATTATTAATCCCCAAATGCATTACTCTGCATTCCTTTGCATTGAATTTTAGTTACCAGGCATTAGACTATTCCTCTAACTTTTGCAGATCCTTTTTCATATTTTCCACTCGCTCTTCGGTGTCTACTCTGTTACAAATCTTGGTATCATCTGCAAAAAGGCACACTTTTCCTTCTATCCCTTCAGCAATGTCACTCACAAACATATTGAACAGGATTGGCCCCAGCACTGATCCCTGAGGGACTCCATTACTCACCTTTCCTTCCTTCGAGCGACTTCCATTAACCACCACCCTCTGGCGTCTGTCCGACAGCCAGTTTCTGACCCAGTTCACCACTTTGGGTCCTAACTTCAGCCCTTCAAGTTTGTTTAACAGCCTCCTATGAGGAACTGTATCAAAGGCTTTGCTGAAATCCAAGTAAATTACATCTAGCATATGTCCTCGATCCAGCTCTCTGGCCACCCAATCAAAAAATTCAATCAGGTTCGTTTGGCACGATTTACCTTTTGTAAAGCCATGTTGCCTCGGATCCTGTAACCCATTAGATTCAAGGAAATACACTATCCTTTCTTTCAGCAACACTTCCATTATTTTTCCAACAACTGAAGTGAGGCTCACCGCCTTCAGAAAGGTGTTGTGAAGGATGGCCAAATTCCAAACCTTCTGAGCTTCTTGGCAGAGGGAGAGATCCTGTTCCTTCCTGTATGTTGACATAGTACATGGCGACTTGATTGTCTGTCCAAATAAGGACTACTTGTTCATGGAGAAGATGCTGAAAAGCTTTGAGAGCATTGAAGATTGCTCTGAGTTCCAACAGATTGATGTGACACTGATGATCTGTGGTGGACCAATAGCCTTGAGTACGGAGACCATTGAGATGAGCCCCCCCCTAGCGTAAGCTGAGGAATCTGTCGTGGGTACCTTCTGATGAGGAGGTGTGTGAAACAGTAAACCTCTGGAGAAATTTGAAGAGAGCATCCACCAGTGAAGAGACTGTCTCAACGCAGGAGTCACTGTAATAGAAACATAGAAATAGATGTCAGATAAGGGCCACGGCCCATCTAGTCTGCCCACCCTAACGACCCTCCCCTACCTTACTCTGTGAATAGATCCCACGTGTTGATCCCATTTGGCCTTAAAATCAGGTACGCTGCTGGCCTCAATCACCTGAAGTGGTAGACCATTCCAGCGATCAACCACCCTTTCAGTGAAAAAGAATTTCCTGGTGTCACCGTGCAGTTTACCGCCCCTGATTTTCCACGGATGCCCCCTTGTTGCCGTGGGACCCTTGAAAAAGAATAATAATAATAATAATAACTTTATTCTTATATACCGCCAACAATCTTGCGACTTCTAGGCGGTTTACAGTGAGGTGAAACTGTACAGTCGGTGAATTACAGAGTATAACAGTGACCATCTGATATTAACAACATTAATAATAACAACAGTTTATATACTGCCGGACCGGGAAGTTCCGTGCTATTTACAATGAGTTAGAAAAGTTTCATTAATTGATTGGGACATTCATAGTTTAGAGATTAGAGGTTAGAGATTAACAGTTTGCAAGATCAGATATGGGTGGAATTACGAAGGGGGCTATTGTCCTTGTTCGTTACCTATGTAATTCAAGAACAGGTATGTTTTTAGGTGTCTCCTAAATTCGCTATAGTTGTTTGAGTGTGTGATTAGTTTTCCTAGGTCTTTGCCCCATAAGGCTGCTTGGTACGATAAAAGTTGTTGATGATGTCTCTTATATCTGCATCCTCTAGCCGGTGGGGAAACAAATTTCAGGTGTGTGCTTCTCTCATGTCTGTTAGTTGGGAATGAGAAGAGGTCTATTATATATTTAGGGGCTAGACCTGATAATACCTTAAAGCAGAGACATCCTAGCTTGAACTTCGTGCGAGCCTCCATTGGCAGCCAGTGCAGGAGTCGGTAGGAAGGGGTTATGTGATCGGACTTCTTCAACCCGAAGATCAACCTGACTGCTGCATTTTGTATAAGTTGTAGTCTCTGCATTTGCTTCCGAGAGATTGCCAGATGGGTAATGTTGCAATAATCAAGGTGGCTTAGTATTAGGGATTGTACCAGAATTCTGAATGCTGAGGTGTCGAAGTATGCTCTAATGGACCTAAGTTTCCAGAGGGTAAAAAATCCTTTTCTGACTAGGGAGTCTACATGGTCTTTCATAGTTAGACCTTGGTCCAGTATTACCCCTAGAACCTTCGTTGTTGGTTGAATAGGGTAATTGAGTTTGTTAATGCGTAGTGATTCTGTCGTGTTATGTGGGTGTGGCGAGGCTATAAAGAATTTAGTTTTATCTGAATTGAGCTTGAGTTTGAATTCTGTGGTCCATTGTTCCATCAGGTTTAGTGCTTCTGTTGCTGTGGGGGTGATTTCGGAGGGAGACGTAGTAAACGGGATAATGATTGTAAAGTCATCCGCGTAACTGAATACTTTTATACCTCGCTGGGCCAGCTGCATGCCTAGTGATGATATATAGATGTTGAAGAGTAGAGGGGATAATGGGGACCCCTGTGGAACGCCTGATGGGTTTCTCCATGTTTTAGAGAGGTTGCAGTTGAAGCGTACCTGATAGGTGCGGGCCGTAAGGAATTCTCGGAACCAGTCAAGTACCTCACCTCCAATGCCGATCGCGTCTAAACATTGTAGTAATTTTTTGTGGTCCACTAAGTCGAAGGCCGAGCTCATGTCAAATTGCATGATTAAGGCGTTATGGCCCTTGGTGAATAGGTTGCGTAAGTGTTCTAGGATCGCTGCTATCACCGTCTCAGTGCTAAACAAAGGTCTGAAGCCGGACTGGGTTTCGTGTAGTAGAGAAAACTGGTCAAGGTAGTCCATCAATTGGGTATGTACTAAACCTTCCATTATTTTTACGAAGAATGGAATGGACGCTACCGGTCTGTAATTGGTTACTGATGTTAGGGAGTGTTTGCGATTTTTTGGAATTGGGGTGATTATAATGTGACCGTTATTCGTTAGGAATTTCCCGTTTTTGAACCTCTTCCACCTCAATGCGGCCCGTGAGATACTTGAACGTCTCGATCATATCTCCCCTCTGTCTGCGTTCCTCGAGTGAGTATAGCTGTAATTTATCTAGCCGTTCCTTGTATGGAAGATCCTTGAGTCCTGAGACCATCCAGGTGGCCATTCTCTGCACCGACTCCAGTCTCAGCACATCCTTGCGATAATGTGGCCTCCAAAATTGCACACAGTATTCCAGGTGGGGCCTCACCATGGATCTATACAATGGCATAATGACTTCCTCCTTACAGCTGACGAAACCCCTTCGTATGCAACCCATGATTTGTCTTGCCTTGGACGAAGCCTGCTCCACTTGATTGGCAGACTTCATGTCCTCACTGACGATTACCCCCAAGTCTCGTTCTGCTACCGTTTTTGCTAGGATCTCGCCATTAAGGGTATAAGACTTGCATGGATTTTGGCTGTCCAGGTGCATAACTTTGCATTTTTTGGCATTGAAGTTGAGTTGCCATGTCCTAGACCAGCACTCCAGTAGGAGTAGGTCGTGTATCATGTTGTCGGGCATTGAATCTTCGTCTGTTGTGCATTTGCCCACTACATTACTTAGTTGGGCGTCATCGGCGAATAATGTTATTTTACCTTGAAGCCCTTCTGCCAAGTCCCTTATAAAGATGTTGAATAGGATCGGGCCCAAGACTGAGCCCTGTGGCACTCCACTGATCACCTCCGTCATTTCGGAGGGGGTGCCATTCACCACCACCCTTTGAAGCCTACCTCCAAGCCAGTTCCCAACCCATTGCGTCAATGTGTCACCTAATCCTATAGAACTCATCTTGCTCAGCAACCTGCGGTGTGGTACGCTATCGAATGCTTTGCTAAAGTCCAGGTACACGATGTCTAGGGACTCCCCAATATCCAGCTTCTCCGTCACCCAATCAAAGAAGCTGATCAGATTGGATTGGCATGATCTCCCCCTAGTAAATCCATGTTGTCGGGGATCCCGTAGATTCTCTTCATCCAGGATCTTATCCAATTGGTGTTTGATTAGAGTTTCCATTAGTTTGCTCACTATCGATTTTAGACTCACTGGTCTGTAGTTTGCTGTCTCCATCTTTGAGCCTTTCTTGTGAAGTGGAATGAAGTTAGCCATCCTCCAGTCCAACGGGACGCTGCCTGTACTAAGGGAGAGGTTGAAGAGCGCAGACAGTGGCTCCGCCAAGACATCACTCAGCTTCCTAAGCACCCTGGGGTGCAGGTTGTCCGGCCCCATTGCTTTGTTAACCTTGAGCTTTGACAGCTCACCGTAGACACTGCTGGGCGTAAACTCAAAGTTACTAAAAGGGTCAACTGAGCCAACCCTTGTCTGTAGCTGAGGGCCAAGCCCTGGCGCTTCTCAGGTGAAGACTGAGCAGAAGTATTCATTTAATAGTTGGGCTTTTTCCGAATCCTTTTCCACATAGTCTCCGTCTGGATTCCTAAGACGTACAATCCCGCCTGAGTTTTTTCTTCTGTCACTGATATACCTGAAGAAGGATTTATCTCCCTTCTGGATGTTCTTTGCCAGAGACTCTTCCATGTGGAATTTAGCCTCCCTGACTGCTGTTTTGATGGCTTTTGATTTGGTCAGGTAGTCTGCTCTAGAGTCCTGCTTCCCCGATTGTTTGTAAGAGATGAATGCTTTTTTCTTCTCCTTGATGAGATCTGAGATCTCCGCAGTAAACCACTGTGGCTTATTGTTCCTTCGCCATTTACTTACTGATTTAACATAGCGGTTTGTTGCTTCTTGTATGTTGATATAATAGGCCAAAGCACATTTACAGTCCAGAGTGTAGCGCTGTTTCTCCAGCATGATAGTGAGGCTTGGGGAAAAAAAAACTAGAACAATCGACTGATTGAGATGGAACTCCGTAACAACTTTAGGAAGAAACTTTGGGTGAGTGCGCAAAACTACTTTGTCATGGTGAAAAACTGTGAAAGGTGGATCTGCCACCAAGGCTTCTAACTCACTGACCCTCCGTGCAGAGGTAAGGGCAATGAGAAAAACCACTTTCCAGGTGAGAAACTTAAGATGAGCTGTAGACATTGGTTCAAATGGTGGCTTCATTAAGCTGGAAAGAACTACATTAAGGTCCCGGACTACAGGAGGATGCTTGAGAGGTGGTTTCACATTAAAAAATCCTTTCATGAATCTGAAGACCAAAGGATGGGAAGTAAGAAGTTTTCCCTCGACTGGCATGTGAAAAGCTGTAATAGCACTAAGATGGACTCTGATAGACGTAGACTTGAGACAGAATCAGACAGATGGAGAAGATAATCCAAGACCAACTCCACTGACAAGGAAGTTAGATCATGATGATGATGACAGAGACACCAGGAAGAAAACTGAGTCCACTTTTGTTGGTAACATTGTTGAGTAGCCAGTTTCCTGGAGGTGTCAATAATAGTGTGCACAGGCTGAGAAAGATATAATGAAGTCAGCCCGAGAGAAACCAAGCTGTCAGGTATAACGATTACAGGTTGGGATGAACAAGAGTTCCTTGATTCTGTGTAAGCAAAGTAGGAAAAATTGGAAGAGGTATGGGCTCCCTGGTGCTGAGTTGTAGTAGAAGGGAGAACCAATGCTGTCTGGGCCACCGAGGAGCTATGAGTATCATGGTGGCTGATTCCTGCTTGAGTTTGAACAAAGTTTTCAAGATGAGAGGAGTGGGAGGAAACGCATAGAGAAACATCAGCGTCCAATCCAGGAGAAACGCATCCGCTTCCAGACAGTGAGGACAGTATAGTCTGGAGCAGAACTGAGGCAACTTGTAATTGTGGGGAGCCACAAACAAGTCCACTTGAGGAGTGCCCCATTGTGAGATAATGGACCGAAGGGCGTCGAGCTGAGTGTCCATTCGTGAGGCTGAAGAATTCTGCTGAGGTTGTCTGCCAAGGAATTCTGCTCGCCTTGTATGTAGACTGCCCTCAGGAAAAGGTCATGGGTGGTTGCCCAAAGCCAAATCTTTTGAGCCTCTTGACAAAGTGGAAGAGAGCCCGTGCCTCCTTGCTTGTTTATGCAGTACATTGCTACTTTATTGTCCGTACAAAGGAGGAGGACTTGATAGCTCAGAAGATGTTGGAAAGCTTTCAGTGCATAAAACATTGCTCTGAGCTCCAGCAAGTTGATGTGAAATTTGCGCTCTGTGGCAGTCCAATGACCTTGTGTCTGAAGACCGCTCATGTGCGCCCCCCAGGCATATGGAGAAGCATCCGTCATGAGCACCTGCTGATGAGAAGGAAGATGGAAAAGGAGACCTCTGGATAGATTGGAGGTCATCCAAAAGTGGAGCGACTGCAGAAGAGATGAGGTTACAGAGATATTCTGTGAGAGCGGGTCTGTTGCCTGAGACCACTGAGAAGCAAGGGCCCACTGAGAAGATACAGTCTGATAAGTGGGGTGACATGAACTGTGGAGGCCATGTGGCCCTGAGAACCATCATGTGCCTCACCGAGATTGTTTAGAGTTGAAACATCCGCTGACAGAGATGAAGTAGAGCGGTTAGGCGATCTGGAGGAAGAAATGCCCTCATAAGAGTACACTTCTCCCTCCATATTCACGGTTTCAGCAATCACGGTTTTGATTATTCACGGTTTTTAGCTTGCTGGCTACTCCCCCCAAATTTCATCAGCTTGCATAGAGGAATCATGATTCCAAGCATTTACAGAAAAAATAGCTGATTCCCAGTACTTTCTTCATTGTGTTTTGCCTCTCCTTCAGGAACAGGCCAGTCTCCCACCATGTAATTCGTAGTTTCACCATATTCACGATATTTTTAAATTTAAAAACCAGAGAATAACATATGAAAAAGTTATTCCCGGTTTTTCTGTATCTGCGGTTCTGTTAATCCTCTATCACAGTGAACACATAGGGAGAAGTGTAGTATCCAGAATAACCCCAATGAACTGGAGACATTGAGTTGGCTGCAGGTTGGACTTTGGGAAATTGATTGCGAAGCCCAAAGTTTGAATGAAACAAATGATGCGAGTCATCGCCAGAGCCACCTCTTGAGACGATGAAGCCTTGATCAACCAGTTGTCCAGATAAGGGAACACCTGGAGACCTTGGGATCAGAGGGCTGCTGCCACTACAATTAAGCACTTCGTGAAGACTCTGGGAGAAGATGCCAGGCCGAACGGAAGGACTTTGTACTAGTAGTGAGATTGACTGATCTGAAAGTGAAGGTAATTCCTGGAAGCCAGATGGATTGGTATATGCATGTAGGCTTCCATGAGGTCCAGAGAGCATAGCCATTCGTTCTGAGCCAATAGGGGATAGAGAATGGCCAGAGAGAGCATTTGGAATTTCTCCTTGACGAGATATTTGTTGAGAGCTCTGAGATCCAGAATGGGTCGTAGTCCCCTCGTCTTCTTTGAAACCAAGAAGTATCGGGAGTAAAATCCTTGTTTGTGCTGAGAGGGAGGGACTTCCTTGATGGCATTGAGGAGAAGTAGGGTTTGAACCTCTTGGAGTAGTAGAGAGGACTGTGTTGGGTTTAAAGCAGACTCTCTTGAAGGATGATTGGGAGGAAGGGTGTGAATATGAAGGACATAACCCTGACGAATGATGTTGAGGATCCAAAGATCTGATGTAATGAGCTCCCAGCGATTCATATAAATCTGAAGTTGTCCCCCAATTGGCTGAGGCAGAGATTGGAGCAGATGAATGATGGCTATGCTCTGAAGGAACATGTCAAAAAAGCTGGGCAGGCTTTTGAGGAGCAGCCAGTTGTTTAGGCTGTTGACGGGGCTATTGTTTCTGCCTATGAGGTGGAGGAGGAGCAGGAGCCCTTGCAGTATATCTGCACTGGTATGAAGAAGCAGATTTAAAAGGGCGAACAGGTAGAGGCTTCTTTTTAAGTTTCACTAGCACATCCCATCTGGTTTCATAAGCAGACAGCTTTTGGGTGGCAATGTCAGTAGAGTCTCCAAACAGCTCATCACCAAGGCATGGAGCATTGGCCAGACGGTCTTGATGGTTAACATCGAGGTTTGAAACAAGCAACCACGCAAGACGTCTCATTGCCACCGACATAGCCGCCGCTTGAGAGGTGAGTTCAAAAGTTTCATAAGTGGATCTTACCATATATTTATAAAGCTGTAGGACAGTAGAGACAAGATACTGAAAATCCTTGCTTTACATGCAGGGATGTATTTTTGGAAAGAGGAGAACTGTTTGACGAGATGTTTCAGGTAGCAGAAAAAGAAGAAATTGTAATTTCCCACCCTGTTCGCCATCATTGAGTTTTGGTAGAGGCACCTGCCAAACCTGTCCATTGTCCTACCCTCTCTACCAGGAGGAACTGACGCATACACACTGGCCCAGATTTTTTCAATGTGGATTGGACCACGAGAGACTCATGTGGTAATTGAGGCTAATCAAAGCTTGGCAATGGTACTACTTTGTAAAAAGATTCCAACTTTTGGGGGGCCACTGGCACGGAAAGGGGAGTCTCAAAGTTTTTGTCGATAGTCTCTCTAAGGATGACATGGAGAGGAAGCTTCAGCATTTCCTTAGGACAGAGGTGTGAAACTCAATCACTTAAGGGGCCGAAATCTAAAACATAGACTAAGTCGCGGGCCAAATTTTTTATTAAGATACTTAGGGGTCCTTTTATTAAGGTACGCTAACTGATTTAGCACACGCTAAATGCACACCTTAATAAAAGGACCCCTTAATCTTAGTAGAATATGGTTAGAACCTCTCCAACCCCACGCCGGCTCTGTGATGTAAACAAAATAAATTAAAAAAACTTTTCCTCTCTTTTAGGATCTAGTCTTCCTGAGCCTACTGTGACCCATTTATTCCTGGGCTGTTTTATTCTTTGAGGTAGAGGTAGTAAGTTGGTATGATTTTGTGGAGTGATGGAAGCTGCTTTAATTGTATTCAATTCCTGTTTAAGTTTGCAGAGCTCCTCCTTAATACTAGCAAGTTGAAGACAGATGGGGCAAACCTTAAGCCTCCAAATAGTGTATCTTGGAATTAAAGCACCACAGTGATTGCATAGAATAAAGGTCATCTTGATTGGTTGGGAAGTGACTTGATTTGAGTAGTCCTGATTATTTGGGTCTCTCTCTCTATATACAGTGGTGCCTCGCATAACGGACGCCTCGCACAGCGAACGCTGCGCACAACGAACTTTATGTCTTGATTCGTACAACGAACTTCGTTTCACACAACGAAGTCGCCCGAGCTGCATCCTTCCGCGCAGGCACTGCGCTTAACTGCCCTCTCTCCGCCTGGCTCCCTCTTGCCCCCCCCCGACTCCCCGACACGATCGGGGCAAGAGGGAGCCCAAGCCCTCTTGCCCCCCCGACTCCCCGACACGATCGGGGCAAGAGGGAGCCCAAGCCCTCTTGCCCCCCCGACTCCCCGACACGATCGGGGCAAGAGGGAGCTCAAGCCCTCTTGCCCCCCCGACTCCCCGACACGATCGGGGCAAGAGGGAGCCCAAGCCCTCTTGCCCCCCCGACTCCCCGACACGATCGGGGCAAGAGGGAGCCCAAGCCCTCTTGCCCCCCCGACTCCCCGACACGATCGGGCCAGGAGGGAGCCCAAGTCCTCCTGGCCACGGCGACCCCCTAACCCCACCCTGCACTACATTACGGGCAGGAGGGATCCCAGGCCCTCCTGCCCTCGACGCAAACCCCCCCTCCCCCCAACGACCGCCCCCCCCCAAGAACCTCCGACCGCCCCCCAGCCGACCCGCGACCCCCCTGGCCGACCCCCACGACACCCCCAACCCCCTTCCCCGTACCTTTCTGTAGTTGGCCGGACAGACGGGAGCCAAACCCGCCTGTCCGGCAGGCAGCCAACGACGGAATGAGGCCGGATTGGCCCATCCGTCCCAAAGCTCCGCCTACTGGTGGGGCCTAAGGCGCCTGGGCCAATCAGAATAGGCCCGGGAGCCTTAGGTCCCTCCTGGGGGTGGGGCCTGAGGCACATGGGCCCAACCCGACCATGTGCCTCAGGCCCTGCCCCCAGGAGGGACCTAAGGCTCCCGGGCCTATTCTGATTGGCCCAGGCGCCTTAGGCCCCACCAGTAGGCGGAGCTTTGGGACGGATGGGCCAATCCGGCCTCATTCCGTCGTTGGCTGCCTGCCGGACAGGCGGGTTTGGCTCCCGTCTGTCCGGCCAACTACAGAAAGGTACGGGGAAGGGGGTTGGGGGTGTCGTGGGGGTCGGCCAGGGGGGTCGCGGGTCGGCTGGGGGGGCGGTCGGAGGTTCTTGGGGGGAGCGGTCGTTGGGGGGAGGGGGGGTTTGCGTCGAGGGCAGGAGGGCCTGGGATCCCTCCTGCCCGTAATGTAGTGCAGGGTGGGGTTAGGGGGTCGCCGTGGCCAGGAGGACTTGGGCTCCCTCCTGGCCCGATATTGTCGGGGAGTTGGGGAATCGGCGGGGCAAGAGGGCTTGGGCTCCCTCTTGCCCCGATCGTGTCGGGGAGTCGGGGGGGCAAGAGGGCTTGGGCTCCCTCTTGCCCCGATCGTGTCGGGGAGTCGGGGGGCAAGAGGGCTTGGGCTCCCTCTTGCCCCGATCGTGTCGGGGAGTCGGGGGGGGGCAAGAGGGCTTGGGCTCCCTCTTGCCCCGATCGTGTCGGGGGGGCGGGGGGGCAAGAGGGCTTGGGCTCCCTCTTGCCCCGATCGTGTCGGGGAGTCGGGGGGCAAGAGGGCTTGGGCTCCCTCTTGCCCCGATCGTGTCGGGGGTGCCAAGGACCACACGGAGTCACCCACCGTACCACCCGATTCGGGTAAGCGCAGGTATCGGTGGGTGGCTTATTTGCGGGGGGGTGCCTTATTTTACATTTTTTTCTAAAAAGGGGGGGCTGTCTTATTTGATGGCCCTGCCTTATCATCGGGGAAACACGGTAGAAAAAAAAAAAAAATGAACAGTTAAGTCCCAGTTTTTGCCGCTGAGACTCTGCCCTCTCACTGTAAAATTAGACTCTACTTAGTCTGTCTTTAAATTTAAAAAATGTGTGTTGTTTTAAAAAACAATTATGTTTTTAGATGTATCTAAATAAAAATAATAACCAAAAATTTATCTTTTTTTATGTCATCTTAGCATATTTTATGCTGCAGAACGAATTATTTTTTTTTACATGTATTCCTATGGGAAAACGCGTTTCACATAACGAACGTTTCACATAACAAACTTGCTCCTGGAACCAATTAAGTTCGTTGTGTGAGGCACCACTGTATATATATACGAACAGTGGTCCCTGGGGTGGGTGGGACTATAAGTCTTACCCTTAGTCCTATGAAGAGGAAGAGGAAATAAAATTTAACAAAGGAAAGAGAAGGGTTTATTTTTTGTGTTTTTTTGTTTTTTTTAAAGTAAGAAACAGGGAGGAGGAGAAGAGAAATTAAGCAAATATAATGCTGAAAAACAGTGAAAAGAGCAGAATATGAAATGCTGAGTAACTTAGCTTTTAGAAGTTCACAGGGCAGACTTGTTCACAGCGTTGTCCCAAAGTTAACCTTAGTAGTAAATCAGAGCCCTACCCTTCTCCACCTAATCAGCAGACACAGTGGTTGAAAACTAGTAAGTCAGAAATACATGCTCTATACCACCCTAAAACACAGGATTTTAAACAAAAATGCAGGCTCTATACCACCCTAAAACACAGGATGCAGGCTCTATATCAAATCAGTGGCTACTTTAAAACACAGGATTTATAACAGGATTTTCCCTACTTTAGTCACCCTGTGCCATAGGCACCAGGATTTAATTAGAGTTAATAAAATCTTACCCTTATTCCTATGAAAAGGAAGAGGAAATAAGATTTAACAGAGGAAAGAGAAGGGTTTATTTTTTTGTGCTTTTTTGTTGTTTTTTTAAAGTAAGAAACAGGGAGGAGAAGAAAAATTAAGCAGAAAATAAAATTATTTTTTCTACCTTTAGTTGTCTGGTCATTTATTCAAATATTAAAAAAAAGAGCAAAGCGTAAGATGTAAAAGGAATCACACTGTCATGGAAATTGGATCTACCTTTACCTTGAAGTAGCATAAAACTATTGATCTACTTATGTAATAGATATGCGGTCGATGTCAGGAACTGGATAGCCTAAAGAAGGAGGTCGGGAGACTGCAGATCAAAGTCCAGGAGCTGGAGGGACTCTGTGCTGCAGGGGAACCATGGGAAATCAAGGCAACTGACGATACCACCAGAGAGAGCCACATCAATGAGCAGGTCAGAGAGCTCGAGAGATTCATCGAGGAGGCCTGCAAGATGGTAGAGACACGGGATCACCAGCAGTTCGAAAGGGAACCATCAGATGGAGGACAGGACCCACCACCAGAAGCCGGGGGAGAAGGACCTTGCGGAGGAACCAATCAGGAAGAGGAAGGACTGGAGGGTCAAATCACCGATACAGACCTGAGACCCAAGAGGAAGCGGAGAAAAGGGAAATCTGCAATCGTGGTGGGAGACTCAATCCTGAGAGAGGTGGACAGTCACATAGCAGGAAGCAGACCAGACCGCCTAGTGACATGTCTCCCAGGGGCGAGGACAAAGGACATATCTGACAGAATCGAGAGGATCCTGGAGGGAGCTGAGACGGAGGAGACAGCAGTGATAATCCACGTCGGAACAAATGATGTCAGCAGACGGAACTTCAACAGAACTACACTGACCGAGCAGTTTAAGATCCTGGGGAGGAAACTGAAGCTGAGGACAAGGAAGATAGCCTTTTCAGAGATCCTGCCAGTACCGAGGGCAGATGCAAGGAGACAGATCGAGCTGCAAGCAATAAACGGATGGCTGAGGAGATGGTGCGATGAGGAGGGGTTCCACTTTGTACGGAACTGGACAACATTCCTGGGGAAAAACAAGCTCTACAGGAGAGACGGACTGCACCTGAGTGCGGCTGGGACGAGGATGCTGGCACGCAACATCCAGACCAGCATAGACATGGCTTTAAACTGATAACAAGGGGAAAGCCGATAGTCGATCTGACCTCGACACATCGGACCACAGTATCAAGCAAGGATACTGAATCAGGAAATGGCAATAGAGGGCTCGAGACTGTGTGGACATTTTCTGGACTAAAACCCAAAGACGCCTTGCAGGGATCAAAGGAACTTAAGGAACTAAAGAGCGACAAAATGAAGAAACAGCCGGAAACAGAGGGCTATCCAAAGTCGAAGAAGCGGACGGAGGACGGGATAGACACACCACAGGAGGAAGGTGAACAGAACGAGGCTCGGGGACTGGCAGACTGTGAGGGGATCGACAGGAGCACCAAACCACGAGGAGAACCAAATGAGAAGGTAACCAACCGGGACTTAATTTGCCTATATACAAATGCCAGGAGCCTAAGGACAAAAATGGGAGAGCTAGAAGTTATAGCCAGTAAAGAGGACTTGGACATAATAGGAGTCACAGAGACATGGTGGTCCGAGGACAACAAATGGGATGTGGCCCTGCCAGGGTACAAACTCTATAGGAGGGACAGGACACACAAGAAGGGTGGAGGAGTAGCACTGTATATAAAGGACTCCATTCCTTCAACCAGGATGGAAACGACAGTAAGGGCGGACAGCTTGGAATCAATATGGGTTAAACTGACAGGAGGAAATGGAGCAGACATCAAATTGGGACTGTACTATCGCCCACCAGGACAGCCAGAAACAAACGACCAGGACCTGGAGGACGAATTGAGGCAGGTATGCAAACTTGGAAGTGTGGTGGTTATGGGGGATTTCAACTACCCTGGAATAGACTGGAACACTGGACACTCCAATTGCACGAGAGAAACTAAATTCCTAGAGGCAACGAGGGACTGTTACATGGAACAGCTGGTCACGGAACCAACGCGAGGGGATGCCACACTGGACCTAATCCTCAATGGGCTAGGGGGACCCGCAAAGGAGGTGGTAGTACTAGCACCATTAGGAAACAGCGATCGCAACATGATACAGTTCAAACTAAACATAGGAACACAAAAGGTGAAAAGAACCACAACGACAGCACTCAACTACAGAAAAGGAAATTACGAGGCCATGAGGAAAATGGTGGGAAAAAAGCTCAGCAACAGCTCAATGAAGATGGAGACCGTAGAGGAAGCCTGGGCCCTACTCAAGGGCACGGTGCACGAGGCACAAGACCTGTACATCCCAAGATTTAGGAAAGGGTGCAAAAAGAATCGAGCTCAAAACCCGGCGTGGATAAACAATGCAGTAAAAAAGACGATAAGTGACAAGAAATCATCTTTCAGAAAATGGAAAAAGGACCCAACAAGGGACAACCAAAAGGAGCACAAAAGGCACCAGAAAGAATGTCACCGAGAGGTTAGGAAAGCAAAAAGAGAGTATGAGGAAAGACTGGCGGGGGAAGCAAGAAACTTCAAACCATTCTTCAGGAATGTGAAGGGGAAGCAACCAGCCAGGGAGGAAGTGGGACCATTGGACGACGGAGACAGGAAAGGAGTGGTAACAGAGGAAAAAGAGATAGCTGACAGATTAAACAAGTTCTTCTCGTCAGTCTTCACGAGAGAGGACATATCCAATATCCCAGAACCTGAGGAGATCATAAATGGAGACCACGATGAAAAGCTGGTCCAATTAGAGGCGAGCCGAGAGGATGTCCTCCGACAGATAGACAGACTGAAGAGCGACAAATCACTGGGCCCGGACGGCATCCACCCAAGGGTAATAAAGGAACTGAGAAACGAAATAGCGGAAACACTTTGCCAAATATGTAATCTATCTTTGAAAACTGGGGAGATCCCAGAGGACTGGAAAATAGCAAATGTCACGCCCATCTTTAAGAAGGGATCAAGAGGAGATCCGGGAAACTACAGGCCGGTGAGCTTGACCTCGGTCCCGGGAAAGATGATGGAAGCACTGGTCAAGGACACAATCTGCGAGCACATAGAAAAAAATGGACAACTGAAGGCGAGCCAGCACGGCTTCTGCAAGGGTAGGTCGTGCCTCATGAACTTACTGTACTTCTTTGAGGGAATAAACAGCCAGATGGACAAGGGGGAAGCCATAGACATCATCTACCTCGACTTCCAAAAAGCCTTCGACAAGGTACCTCACGAAAGGCTGCTTAAGAAGCTGTGGAATCACGGGGTGCAAGGGGATGTACACAGATGGATCAGACACTGGCTGGCGGGCAGAAAACAGAGGGTTGGAGTAAAAGGGCATTACTCAGACTGGCAATGGGTCACGAGCGGAGTCCCTCAGGGATCGGTGTTGGGACCACTCCTGTTCAATATATTTATCAACGACCTGGAGACGGGGACGAAATGTGAGGTCATTAAATTTGCTGATGACACCAAACTCTGTAGCAGGGTCAAAACCAAGGAGGATTGTGAAGACCTGCAGAGGGACCTGACGAGACTAGAGGAGTGGGCAAAAAAATGGCAAATGAGTTTCAATGTGGACAAATGCAAGGTCATGCATGTAGGGAAAAAGAACCCGATGTTCAGCTATAAAATGGGGGGAATATTGCTAGGGGTGAGCGACCTTGAAAAAGACCTGGGGGTGATGGTGGACGCAACATTGAAGCCATCGGCGCAATGTGCGACAGCCTCAAAGAAAGCAAACAGAATGCTGGGCATCATCAAAAAGGGTATCACAACCAGGACGAAATAAGTCATCATGCCACTGTATCGTGCAATGGTGCGCCCGCACCTGGAATACTGTGTCCAGTACTGGTCGCTGTACCTCAAGAAAGACATGGCAGTACTCGAGGGAGTCCAGAGAAGAGCGACAAAACTGATAAGAGGTATGGAAAAGTTTTCATACGCTGACAGGTTAAAAATGCTGGGGCTGTTCTCCCTGGAGAAGAGAAGACTTAGAGGGGACATGATAGAAACCTTCAAAATCCTGAAGGGCATAGAGAAAGTGGACAAGGACAGATTCTTCAAACTGTGGGGAACCACAAGCACTAGGGGTCACTCGGAGAAATTGAAAGGGGACAGGTTCAGAACCAATGCTAGGAAGTTCTTTTTTACCCAGAGGGTGGTAGACGCATGGAACGCTCTTCCAGAGGTTGTGATAGGCCAGACCACAGTACAGGGGTTCAAGGAAGGTTTGGATAGGTTCCTAAAGGATAAAGGGATTGAGGGGTACAGATAGAAACAGAGGTAGGATATAAAAATGGTCAAATCACTTCACAGGTCAAAGGACCTGGTGGGCCACCGCGGGAGCGGACCACTGGGCGGGATGGACCTCTGGTCTGACCCAGTGGAGGCAACTTCTTATGTTCTTATATTGCATATTCAAATGTAAGGCACAGAATTAAAGACACAGCCTTTATCCAACTAACTATAACAAGCCTATTAGTACCTACTACAACGGTTGTAACAGTTTCCTTAGCCCACTCATGATCCCTTGTCTGCTGTGATGTTTCCTGACACCAATCCTCACTTCATCCAGGTCTACATAAGGCCTCGCACCTTCCGGGAACATTTCATCCACTGCCAGCTTCATGGCACACGCACCTTCGGCCAAAATAAGAACACCACCGAACTCCAGCGCTCACCGAGCTACAGACACCACGCTCTCTTCCGGTCAGATGACCTCACGCAAGCAAACGCTCCCAGAGTGAAGGTGCGGGGCAAGAAAAACAGAAAGCCTCTGCAGGCTGCTTTAATGTCCGAATCTTCCTCCTGAGTTCCCAGATGCTTGTGAAGAGCAACGGCAGCGGTGATTACGCCGGCGGTAGGCAGGGGGCAGGCAGCTAGGAGAACTAGGAAGCCTGGAGGGAAGGAATGGCGGGCCAAATCGTGGCAATGGCAGGAATTGTCTGGCGGGCCTAATTTTATTACTCCGCGGGCCGAGTTTGCCATGTCTGCCTTAGGAGGGAGGTCATAATCAAGAGTTTCCAAATATTCCTTGCTGTATTTGGAGTCAGCTTCCAAAGGAATATCCAGGTCTTTTGCCATCTGGTGCATAAACCTGGAGAAGGAAAGTTTCTCTGAAGGAGAAGAGGCTCTGGTATGTGAATGTCGAGGGGAACCAGAAGCAGAAGAATCCTCCTCTGTAGAAGATGGTAGTTTTGGCTCAGAATCTCCCAATAAATCAGAATCTCTTAACAGAGAAGATGAGTGGTGGTATCAGTGTCGATGGTTTGGTGTCAAGGTCTCAAGGTGTTTAGACTTGCATGAGACCTTGCCTGACCGTGCCGGTGTAGCCTACTGGGATGTAGCTGAGGAAAACTGGTGCCGAATTGGTGGAATACTCGACTCCCATGTTGAGGATGTCCACACCGGGGGAGTAGTAGTTACAGGAGTGGTCGGTGCCGTGAGCAACTCAGACCGGACCAGTTCCTGGAGAGTCGGTGTTGACAGTTGCACAAGCGGGGTAGGTACCAACAGGTGAAAATGCTCCCCCAGTTCTTCCCATAGCAGGTTGTCAATCTTCTGCTTAACGGAGAGGGTTGCTACCGTTTGCTTTTTTGCCAGTACAGGTGGCTTAACTACACTGTCTAGGGATGAGGAGGCCGAAGTAGAGGCACTCACCGATATTGATGCCGTGCGTTTACGGGACTTATGCAAGGTTTGCATGACTTGGCTCAATGCAGCATTGACCTGCGTCCCAGATGGGGAAGTGGAAGGCTTCTTAGCCGGCTTACCCAGAGACATGATGAATTGCGACACCGGGGTTAAAGTTGGTGGATCCACCATAACTGAAGATCTCGGTGTCGCCTTGGTCGGTGCAGTCGGTGTTGGAGATGAAGACGGCTTCGCTTCCATTGCGGCGCCGAAAAGCTGCTTTTGTTGGAGTAAGCGGTTCTTTAAAGTGCGCTTCTGAAGGGAAGAGCAGCAAGAGCAAGACTCGGGATGGTGCTCGGGCCCCAGACACTAGGGGCACCAGCGATGAGGATCAGTCACAGATATGGCCTGAGCACAGTGACCGCACATTTTGAAACATGTCAGCAAGTGGAATATGGACTGAAAAACCACCATTGAAAAATTGAATTCGATGGTGAAAGGAATTCAGAAGGCCCCGCCAGTCCAAAAGCCCACGATGGCAAAAGAAAAAGAAGGTTCTTCTCACTTTTTTTTTTTTTAGATACGGATAAAAGAGAAAAAAAAACAGTGACAAAAAGTCACAAACTGCGAGAGTGGGAAGGCAGCGAAAATAGAAAAAAAAATTCTCAACGAACGTAGAACATGACTTCTTAGCTCCAGAATATTGCGAGCCATGGAATCGAGGGTAAAATACTCACATGGATTAAAAACTGGCTGGAGCATAGGAAACAGAGAGTGGGGACAATACTCGGATGGAAGAGCGTCACCAGTGGGGTGCTGCAGGGCTCGGTGATTAAATTTGCGGACGATACGAAGTTATTCAGAGTAGTGAAGACATAGGGGGATTGCGAAGATCTGCAACGTGACATAATCAGGCTCGAGTGCTGGTCTTTGACCAGAGGGCCACTGCATGAGCGGACTGCTGGGCACAATGGACCACTGGTCTGACTCAGTAGCGGCAATTCTTATGTTCTTATGGGACTGCACGCCTACGTCAGGCGGGAAGGCACTCATGCATGCACGGTGTGGGTTGATAACGAACTTTCTAAACTTAAAGTTGCGATTCACTTTTCAAGTGTCTGTACTGGGGCTCCGTTGGTGACCTCACCCATGTGTGAGAATATGCTGTCTGCTTGTCATGGGATAAAGGGAGCTCGACTTAGTTTACATAAGTTATAAACAAGATGAATATAGTTGGATTAGATAGAGATTAGAACATAACATAAGAATTGCACTGCTGGGTCAGACCAGTGGTCCATCATGACCAGCAGTCCGCTCACGCGGCGGCCCTCTGGTCAAAGACCAGCATCCTAACTGAGACTAGCCCTACCAACGCACGTTCTTGTTCAAAGGAACTTTAACTTTGTCTTGAATCCCTGGAGAGTGTTTTCCCCTATAACAGCCTCTGAAAGAGCATTCCAGCTTTCTACCACTCTCTGGGTGAAGAAGAACTTCATTACATTTGTACGGAATCTATCCCCTTTTAACTTTAGAGAGTGTCCTCTCGTCCTCCCTATCTTGGAGAGGGTGAACAAACTGTCCTTATCTACTAAGTCTATCCCCTTCAGTACCTTTAATGTTTCAATCATGTCCCCTCTCAATCTCCTCTGTTCGAGAGAGAAGAGGCCCAGTTTCTCTAATCTTTTGCTGTACGGAAGCTCCTCCAACCCCTTAACCATCTTAGTCGCTTTTCTCTGGACTCTTTCGAGTAGTACCGTGTACTTATTCATGTACGGCAACCAGTGCTGGATGCAGTACTCCAGGTGAGGGCGTACCATGGCCCAGTACAGCGGCATGATAACCTTCTCTGATCTGTTCGTGATCCCCTTCTTTATCATTCCTAGCATTCTGTTTGCCCTTTTTGCTGCCGCCGCACATTGTGTGGACAGTTTCATCGACTTGTCGATCAGAACTCCCAAGTCCCTTTCCTTGGAGGTCTCTCCAAGTATCGCCCTGGACATACTGTATTCGTGCATGAGATTTTTGTTACCGACATGCATCACTTTACACTTATCCACATTGAACCTCATCTGCCATGTCGATGCCCATTCCTAGAGCCTGATTATGTCACGTTGCAGATCTTCGCAATCCCCCTGCGTCTTTACTACTCTGAATAACTTCGTATCTTCTGCAAATTTAATCACCTCGTTCGTCGTACCTATGTCCAGATTGTTTATAAAGATGTTAAAGAGCACGGGTCCAAGCACCGAGCCCTGCGGCACCCCACTGGTGACGCTCTTCCAGTCCGATTATTGTCCATTTACCCCCACTCTCTGTTTCCTATGCTCCAGCCAGTTTTTAATCCACGTGAGTATTTCACCCTCGATTCCATGGCTTGCAATTTTCCGAAGTAGTTGTTCATGCGGAACTTTGTCGAACGCCTTCTGAAAATCCAGATATATAATGTCGACCGGATCGCCCTTGTCTATCTGTCTGTTTACTCCCACAAAGAAGTGCAGCAAGTTCGTCAAACACGATCTGCCTTTGCTAAAACCGTGCTGACTGGTCCTCATCAGCCCGTGTCCGTCAAGGTGATCAATGATGCTGTCCTTTATCAGTGACTCTACCATCTTTCCCAGTACCAAGGTCAGACTCACCGGTCTGTAGTTCCCCGGATCTCCCCTCGAACCTTTCTTGAAGATCGGTGTAACATTCGCCACCTTCCAGTCTTCCGGAATCTTTCCCGATTTGATCGACAGATTGGCTATTAGTTGAAGCAGTTCAGCTATGGTCCCTTTCAGTTCCTTGATGACCCTTGGATGGATGCCATCCGGTCCAGGGGATTTATCGCTCTTAAGCCTATCAATCTGCCTACACACCTCCTCTAGACTGACCGTCAATCCTGTCAGTTTTCCGCCTTCGTTTCCAGCATATAGCCTGATGGGTTCCGGTATGCTGTGTACATTTTCTTCGGTAAATACAAATGCAAAAAAATGTGTTCAGTTTGTCAGCGATTGCTTTGTCCTCTTTTAGCGCTCCCTTTATTCCATAGTCATCCAACGGTCCCACCGCTTCCTTCGCGGGTCGTTTCCCCTTAATATATCGAAAGAACGGCTTGAAGTTTTTCGACTCCTTGGCTATTTTTTTCTCGTAGTCTCTTTTGGCCCCTTTTACCGCCTTATGGCACCCGTGTTGATGTTGTTTGTGCTTGTTCCAGTTTTCATCCGTTTTTGACCTTTTCCATTCCTTAAATGAAGTTTTCTTGTCTCTGATCATTTCCTTCACCTCTGCAGTGAGCCACGCCGGTTTTTTGTTCTTTTTCCTCTTGGATATGCAGTATATATAGATTTTGCGCCTTGGTGACTGTGTCCTTAAAAAGGGACCAAGCTTGCTCTAGAGTTTTTACAGTGCTTATCCTCTTCTTAATCTTCTTCCCTACCATGAGTCTCATTCCTTCGTAATTCCCTTTTCAGAAGTTCAGTGCCATGGCTGTCGTTTTGGACCGATGTTTCTCCCCTGCGTCCAGATGAAAGCGGATCATATTGTTCAAAAAGAGCTTTCAACCATCTGTTAAAATAAGTTTCCCTACTATCTAGAGAATTCATTTCAGTATTCCTTAAGAGAAGTCTCTTAAGAACCGTTTAAATAACTGTGTTTTCAAGGACTTACAGAAAATCTGGAGGGAGAAAAGAGTTCTAATACAAGAGGGATGTCCATTCTAAATTGCTTACACCCTCTGGCTGGCAGGTCCGCCACTCCAAAATGGTGGGCCTTCCCCTTCCCAGTGCAATCTGGAATGCACCGGGGTGGGGGGGGCCTAAGGCCCTGATTGTTTCAGATGCCTATGACCCCCTGCCATGGGAGGAAGGGGCATTAGATATCTGGTCAGTCGGAATCCTAGGCCACTCGAAGTGCATCCTGGGATACACCGGGAAGGAGGCCTAAGATTCTGATTGGCTTACAATCGGAACACCCATTTATAGAATCAGCCCCAAAGGGCCTTCAAGTCGGGGCAATCAGACTTAACTTATTGAAACCTGACATGGGCCATATTTCAGCAAGTCTGCTTGTGTCAGGGGTCAATCAATAGACAATCTCTTGAAAGGTATTGGTTGGGTGGGGTTGGGTGTTTTTTATTTTGCTGTGGGGATTTTGATTGATTATAAATGCATATATGAATAATGTTGTTTGTGTAGATACTGTACTGCATTTTTGTTAACTTTGGAAAATTAATAAAAGATTTAAACAGACAATCAAAAGATACATCCCAACCACACTGCCAAATGCAAAAATTGAAATGTTGCAGTTTTTGATAGGCTTTGCGTTTGGCAATGTAGTTGGGATGTACCTGGCTCAGAACTAGGAAGCATTTGATTGTGTATCTTTTGACCTTCTATTGACTGACCCCTGACACATGTGGACTCGCTGAAACACGGCCCGTATCAGATCTCAATAAAATAAGTTTGATTGCCCAGACTTGAAGGCTCTTTGTACTTTTCTTTTTTCTTTGCATGTATTGTAAGATCATAAGAATAGGCTTACTGGGTCAGACCAATGGTCCATCTAGCCCAGTATCCTGTCTTTACAGAGGCCAATCCAAGTCACAAGTACCTGTCAAAAACCCAAATAGCAGAAGCATTCCATGCCACCAATCCAGGGCAAGTAGTGGCTTCCCCCATGTCTGTCCCAACAGCAGATTATGGACGTTTCCTCCAGGAACTTGACCAAACCTTTTTTAAAACCAGCTATCCACTCTTACCACATTCTCTGGCAATGCGTTTCAAAGCTTAACTATTCTCTGAGTGAAAAAATATTTCCTCCTATAAGTTTTAAATGTATTACTTTGTGCCCCTTTGTCTTTGTACTCTAGTTACCGCTCTGTCTTGCTATGTCAATAAAGTTTCCCACATCTGAATTTTATGGACAGGAAGAGGAAGGAAATTTAAAAAGACTGGAGTAAGCAAAGAGAAAAAGGAAGCAGCAAGGGAGAAAAGGAATAGTGCAGATGGAGAGATGCCCCTGTACCTTCTGCACTTGTGGCAGATGTTCATCTTCAGGACCTTCCTCTGAAACAGTCTCAGGCTGTCTTTCTTCAGCCCAGCCCCCCGTTGGCTGATGGGAGAAAGAACCTGGAGTTCTGTGTACTGTGCCTGGATCTAGGGAAAGAACAGCAAAACTTTAGTCACAGCATGAAGCCATGTGGTTGTTCTCTGGGTCTCTGAGGCCCCAGCACCTCCATTTCTGACACTGAAAGACATCTAAAGTGATAAGAAGGTAGAATATGTTGACAACTTAAAGAAAAGAAAGAGAATGCATAGGGCCACAATACCTTTAAGTCCCCCATGCTGGTGCAAAGCCGAGGACTCCTCGGTGAGAGGCTGTGCCAAAGGAAGAGGATAACTGGCAGAACGAGGCATGGAAACATGTGTTTTTAGTGCCACTACATCCTCCTGTATACTGTCAGCACTCTCATCACTATCCTCCCTGTGCCATACATGTCGCTCAGCCTCCATTTGTGTGTGCCGCTGGTGTGCCTATAGAGAGGGATGAAACCTGAATTAGACTTCAAAGACAGGGAGGGAGAGAGACCTGGCACTCTAGCCTCATCCTCACATAAGGTAATTGCAAACTTGGAACAGGTAAGGAAAATCTATAATTAAATTCACGTATTTAGCTGTAAGTCACTTCATTGGTTCACAGTTCAAACCCTTCTTACTGACCTACAAGTGTATTCGCTCCGCAGCTCCTCTCTCATCATATCATACTTACTGTTATGGGCACACAATTATTTGTAAAACCTTAGATATTGGTCCTTGGGGTATGGCTAGATTCTCAGCTCTCAATGAAACAACACATAGCTAAAGTGCACAACTTCACATCTTATTTAGATTAAAACCGGTGCTCCTGCCTTTAGATTTTCACTCTGTCGTTCAAGCTTTATTGCTATCTCAAATTGATTACTGCAATCTTTTGAATCTTGGATTGTCAAAGAAAACATGCAAATCTGTCCAACTTCTAATGAATTCAGCGGCTAGATTGATCATGGGCATTCCTAGGGTTGCCCATATTACTCCAATCTTAAAAGCTCTCCACTGGTTACCTGTTCAACAGAGAATTTGCTATAAAGCTGTGTCTGTTGTTCATCAAATATTGGACTCCTCTTCTCCTACTTGCTTTCAAAGCTTGTGGGAAATCTATCAACCAGCAAGATGTTTGAGATCTGAGGGAGGGATGTTGCTCATCAGTTTAAAAGAAAATGGGCTTCGTTATGTTAAATCTTAGAATATTTATTTTCTCATTTTCCGGTAAGAATCTCTGGAATTCAATTCCAGGTATAATGAGATTATGCAAAGATCGTAAGATGCAAAGATCATGTTTGGTAAATTTATGCAATGACTTTGCTTTGTATCACTCTACATTGTATCATATTGTATTTTATTGTATTGTTTAGCATTGAATTATACTGATTCCTAAGTATCTTGCATCTTCGCTGATATGCCTCAGTTCTCTTGCTGTGAACCTGCCGGATCTTCTGGTTGGGCGGTATATAAGAAATAAAATTATTATTATTATCGTATGTTTTTTAAGAAAATACTAAAAACACAATTGTTTGTGGACGCCTGTCTCTGTGGTTATTATTTGTTTTAGATTTAAAGAATTCTGTATTTGGGAAATTTGTGGGGAAGATTGACTTATTCGTTTACTGCATTTTATAATGTTTGTTTGTGCTTGAAATTGTGGATGTAAATGTTTCGTACATCACTTAGATTTAAGCGATTCATACATTTTTTAAATAAATAAATACTGATTCTTGTATCCCGCAAATGTTGGCTAGGAATCATTGCAGCTAACATAATACAGTACTCCCCCGAATCTTGAAAAACCGCGAATACAGTTTTTTGTGTGGGAGAGTGGAGAGGGCAGCAGGAGAGGCAGGAGAGAGCAGCCGGAGTGCAGGCGAGTGAAGAAAATCACTCGCTGTATGCTCCAGCTGCCTCTTCCTGCACTAAAGTCGGGCCTTACCAGTCAGGAGCTGCGTAGCAAAGCAGCTCCTGATTAGTAAGGTCCGACTTTAGTGCAGGAAGAGGCGGTCAGATCATACAGCGAGTGATTTCCTTCACTTACCGGCTCTCTGGCTGCTTTCTCCTGGTCGGCGGTCACGGTCGGAAAATACTGTGAATGACTGGGATCGCGAACCACCAACCACAAATGACCGGGGGAACACTGTATTACAAATGATATAGAAGTATAGGTTCATACATATGAATACGTTATAATAAGTCAGTGCAGAGAAGTGAAAAGATGAGTTTTCAGTGCCTTCCTGAATTGGAAATATGTGGCAAGCTGACATAAGCTGCATGGTAGTTTGATCCAGATTTTGGGTCATTGGAATTCAAAGATGGCCTCGAAGAGGACTTTTCTCCAGACCTGGCATGGCGAGGGGAGTGGTAGCTTCCAGCATTGAACTGTCCTCGAATCATTGAAAGAATGTGAGACCTGGATAGCAGAACTGAGTCCAGCTGAGTTTTCTACATATATGGCTTTCTGGCTCATTTTGATCTGGACCCTCGTAGCCAACATAACTCCTTAAGTAGTGGACTTGCCCTCTCATATTTGGTTTTGCGCAGGATCAGCCTTGCTGCTGTGTTTTGAGGGGTTCATAGACTAAAACGCGAGGGACAACCGCGCGCCAACAAAACCACTCAAACAAATGCACAAAGGATATCAGCGCGCTGGATTAAAACTTAACTTTAAAGCACTCCGAGGGGCTTGGGGGGGGGGAACCCCCACTTTACTTAGAAGTGTTGCCGCTGCCATTGGGGAAGTTGGCATCTGGAATCCCCAGCGCCATTCTGTGTGCAGTGTGTCTTTGCAGTTTCTGCCTTTGAGTGGTATTATCAGTTACTTATTGCTGAGACAAGATCCCTGACGCAGCTCCGGCGAAACATGGAAGTTCCTAGTTGGGTCTTGTGCTAATAGCATTTGTTTAGCATGAAGCTGAGCCTTTGGTTGTTCCAGGCTTTTGGGGATATTGGCAGCAACGACAGCGCTTTATAACAGCTAAGTGTTTGTGGCTTTTTGGGCATTTTTTGCCTTGGACTGCGCTCTATTGATTAATAACTGTGCCTTTGTGGTACATTGAGTCTTTCTCTGCAAGTATTGAAATAACTCTTTGCATCATCTGATTGGAAGAAGAAATGGCTGATTGCGGCAGCAAAAAGGGCAACTGCGGCGGCAAAAAGGGCGAACAGAATGCTAGGAATGATAAAGAAGGGGATCACGAACAGATCAGAGAAGGTTATCATGCCGCTGTACTGGGCCATGGTGCGCCCTCACCTGGAATACTGCGTCCAGCACTGGTCACCATACATGAAGAAAGACACGATACTACTCGAAAGGGTCCAGAGAAGAGCGATTAAAATGGTTAAAGGGCTGGAGGAGTTGCCATACAGGGAGAGATTGGAGAAACTGGGCCTCTTCTCCCTTGAAAAGAGGAGACTGAGAGGAGACATGATCGAAACATTCAAAATACTGAAGGGAATAGACTTAGTAGATGAAGACAGACTGTTCACACTCTCCAAGGTAGGAAGAATGAGAGGGCACTCTCTAAAGTTGAAAGGGGATAGATTCCGTACAAATGTAAGAACATAAGAATTGTCGCTGCTGGGTCAGACCAATGGTCCATCGTGCCCAGCAGTCCGCTCACACGGTGGCCCTCTGGTCTAACTGTGACTAGCCTTACCTGCGGACATTCTGGTTCAGCAGGAACTTGTCTAACTTTGTCTTGAATCCCTAGAGGGTGTTTTCCCCTATGACACCCAGAGAGTGGTGGAGAGCCGGAACGCTCTTCCGGTGTCTGTTGTAGGGGAAAACACCCTCCAGGGTTTCAAGACTAAACTGGACAAGTTCCTGCTAAACTGGGACGTACACAGGTGAGGCTGGACTCATTTTAAAGCACTGGTCTTTGACCTGGGGGAAACTGTGTGAGCGGACTGCTGGGCATGATGGACCACTGGTCTGACTCAGCAGCAGCAATTCTTATGTTCTTATGATTGTTTGGATATTATTTGAATAGATTCCTAGAAGAAAAAGGGACTGAGGGGTATAGATAGGTATAGACCATTGCTCAGGCAATGGGCCTGATGGGCCGCCGCGGGAGCGGACCGCTGGGCAGGATGGACCTATGGTCTGCCTCAGCGGAGGCAACTTCTTATGTTCTTATTTAAGAAAGTGGAGGTTTTTTAAAACCCATGAAGCCCATCTGAGTTTTTTTTTCTTTTCTATGTTCTCTTCCTTTTTTTGGGGGGGAGGGATGATTGTGTGTGTGATTGGCCTTTCTATATACTTTTCCTCTTATATGCATTGAGTAATTAGTGTTTGTGTGAGTGCAGGGAGGCTTATGGAAATTAGTGACTAAAGAGTATGTATAGTGGAATTTTGTGATTGAACGTACTCTCTCCTGTTAATTTTGTGGGGGACCCCCCCCCCCATTATAAAGGAAAGTGTAAATTTTTCCCTTTTTTAGGGAAAAATTACAATTTCCTCTCCAAGTAGGGGGGTTCCTCCTACCCCCAATGTCAGCGGCAACACTTCCCCACACCCCCTCAGAGCACTTTAAAGTTAAGTTTTAATCTGGCGCGCTGATGTCCTGCGCGCATTTGTCCGAGCAGCTTTGTCAGCGCACGATTGACCCATGCGCTTTTGACTATTACCGTTTTGGAGTACTTGCAGTTTCTTAAGGTCCTCTGCAGGGAGATTGTCACAGGGTAGGCCCTGCAACTGAGCAGGGTAGTGAAAGGACGCCTATGCCTAGGGTTAGGCAAGGGAAAATACTCGCCCAAAGAGATAAAACACTACTCACACCTACACCTCAGCCCAGAACTACAGCCAGGCCGGGAAGGTTCAGTGAAGAGCAAAGAAGTACCTATTTGTTTTTGCCAGAGTTAGAGAAGGGAGAACAATGGGTGAAGGGAACTAAAGGTACTCGGGATAGTGTTCCTAGGGGGAGGATGCACCACACATCACCGGACCTTCATGGGGTCACAATTCCAGGCAACACCAGGAACATTCCAGTCCTCCAGTTAGACAGGAACAAGCTACACCTGTTGCTCATTATCCTGAGGCTTATAGGGCCCAGCAGCAGTGCTCAGAAGGGAGGCTGCCACTGAACCAACCCATGCTGTACCAGAGGGGAAGGCCTGAAGACAGGAGACCCATTCCAAGAGCCCAGAGCAATGTACCTGAGCCTAACACCCAGGTCAGATCCAATTGTTTAGAAGCTGAAATGTTAGAGGAGTGTATGAGAGAAGCTTCAGACAGTGAAGACTTTGTAGACCAGGAAGAAGCCATGGACTATAAAGAATGAAGTGATGATTCTGACCAGTGGGCTATGGAGACCAATGGGGTTTAAAGAAGTTAGGCAGAGTTTGGGTTGTGCGAGTTAATGGGCTAACTGTCTTTGTAACCTTCAAGCCAGAAGAGAGGTTACTGAAAGCCTTAGTGGTTTGAGAGGGTTCCTTGCATTCTTTTGAGCAAGAACCAGAGTTTCTAGGCTGAGGCAATTAGCACTGTCCAGCCTTGGGAATAGTGGGAGACCTTTTTCCTTTTGAAGTTTGGCTTAGACTGGATTGTGGGCCCTAGTTGGGAGGGACCACAGCCAACGGTAATTGTGGGAGGAGGTCCCTTCTGCCCTGAGCTCTGCTCCAGAGAACTCAGAGGCGGGTCCAGTCTAAAGCCGCCAGAAGTGACTGCCGGCAGAGACTGTATCCAACTAAGAGAGAGTATTTTCAAAGTAGTTGGAATCTATGGACTATTATTGCCTTGATGTAATAAAGAGTCAATTTGGTCTATTATTTTGGAACACAAGTTTATTTTTCTTTTGGAACTGTGAAAGCAAATTGTAGATTTGAAAGCTGAAGTTCCTAAGGGAATAAAGAATTTTGTTTGGAAGCAGAACTGGGTGTTTTTTCATTTGATCCACCAACTGATAATCCGCTCGGTCAGCACTGTGTGCCCTGGGCTCTTTCGGTCACTCCCGCTTGGGTGCGGCCCGGCCTAGGTGATACACGGTGACAAGCTGCGCTTTTTGAATCCTACTTCAAAGTTTGCGATCAGATTGGCTACACCCTGAGGCAGCAGAATTGTGAAATTCTGGCCACCGTTGGTGTACTAATTGTCTTTTTGAGATAAGTTGGGTTGTTTTCATCTGTCCTGATCACTTTAAGCTTTTAATGCACCACACAGAGCCTTTTTCAAACACCAGGGGCGGTTTTTTTATGCCAATGAAGTTATTGCTGAACAGCTTGAACCACCATGGTGGGATTGGAGGGTCCGTTTCTGAGGCTTTTTCCTCCCCTTGGTTTATTTTTTTTTGGCCTGTGCAATAGCTTTCTTTCCTACTTTGTACTGTCAGTGTGGAAGAGTTGTACTTCATGATATAAAGACAGAACAGCCTCAGGAGTCTATCCTAGTTGATTTGGAGCCAAATCAAGAGGTTTTGAGGCAGATGGAGGCTTTAGAAAAAAAGATTTAAAATCCAAGATGGCCTCTGCCTGAAAATGTGCACTAAAATAGCCCATGGGGGCTGCCTCGAAATTTTAAAAAAAAACCTCAGGGAAAGGAGTTTTGGAGGTGGAGGGGCCCCATCTCTAGCTCCAGAAACCCTTAAAATCAACTTTTTTTCAGATCCTCTCCCCCCTCCAATTTTTCCATGGAGAAAAATGGGCTGTAATCACTGAACTTTGCTGGTGCCTGACTGAATGGGGAAGACTTTCTGCCTTAAATCCTTGTAGGAAACAGTTCACAACTGGAGATCTTCAGGCTGCCAGTCAGATAAATGCCAACTAAGGTCTTCACCTCCACAGATCTTTGCAGCATGATGTGGGAGATTAAAACGCAGACAGCTCCCATACAGAAGGCAATCTGGCTCCCAGGGGAATGGACCCCGAGCCTTGAAGGAGCATATAGCAGGCTGGCTCAACAGCTATACCTGGGGATTGCCCTATAAGCTGCAGCCCACCCTTGTGGAGTCTGCTTCCTCTCCCAGCTCCAAAAATGGGATCCTATGGCACCAAAGTCTCCCAAAATGGAAGAAAAACACCCAACAGAGCAGATCAGAACACAATTTCTCCATTTGCTTGCAGAAGAAAAACTAGGAGGGCACTATACTCCACTGGTGAAGGAGGAGGAGCTAAAAGATATGATTGAGATCCTTTTGCAAGCAGATTGATGACTTAATGTGCAGACTCCTGTGTTTATATATAATACTGGAGTTGCAGAATCTTCATCAACTAGTAGTCCCCTAAAAAATAAGCTTCCACCTGTTTTCCCAAAGTAAGATAATGAACCCATTTAGCAGATGATTTTGCTGCAAAAAGGGATTAGTTGGCTCTTCCTATGGATCGTACCAACGTTGTTTCTCTATATATGTCTTATAAGCATAATCCATGCGGACTCATTATATGAATAGTTATTCACACAAGACATATGTGCATTAGAGGTGCCAAAAATTGGCAGCTAAGTACACTAGGCACTATTCTATAAAGTTCTCGGCATGTCTCCAAGTGACACTTGCAATGTATAGAATACTATTAGTTATATGCAATGTTCCCTCTTAAGAATGACCTGGTGTGTGCAAATGTTTATTGTGTGTGTGAGCACCAAATTCTTTTTTTTTTTTTTAATTCTTTATTCATTTTAAATCTTACAATAAATGTCTCAGTAAAATAAAAACATATTAACTTAGATACAACACTTAATATTCTGCAATAATCCATTTTAAAAAGTATCACCCTCCCTCCCCTCCCTTCCATATCAGAAATATAACAGATATACCATATAATAAAATATTTCCTAACATTTCTTTCAATTATAAAAAGACCAAACACAATCCCCCCTCCCCCCCATCTTGGACATGTACTATTAAGGGGAAAATGATATCTATTAATTACAATAATTTGTTAAAGGCTCCCAAACATTCTGAAATTTTCTTAAATACCCCTGCTGTGTAGCTATGACATAAGGAATCCCAATTCTTCCAATTACTTGTAATCTGTTGTATGGCAACCCCTGTCATAATACGTAAAAGCTTATTATTTTTTTGAAGATATTTGGCTCTTAGCCCTCATTGACATGCCAAATAATACAGTATCATACGACAATGCCACCGGATTTTCTAATAAACAATTTACTTGGCCCCATATTGATTTTCAAAAGGCCAAAATGAATGGACAATAGAATAATAAATGATCTAAAGTCCCTGCTTCAAGATGACAGTGCCAACATCTATTAGACTTAGAGCTATCCAACTTTTGTAAACAAACTGGGGTCCAGAATGTAACAGAAAAAAACAAGTTCTAAAAAGCAACAATTTTTAATCCCAGTATTAACAATGCATTTCTGTATATAGCACAAAAACTATCACACGAATGGTAATTGATTCAGTTGAATTCATTTTTATAGTTTAATTTTGTTTAAAAGTCAGGTTGGTATTTTTGTGAGTGACCATGTAAATTGTATGAGGGAGCATAAGTTATGTACATCACTTGGCACACGTGGCCACCCCCATTTACCTCACCAGTGATACAAATGGTCACGCCTAAACTGAGGCATGCCTGTCTTGGCACATAGATGCTGTTATCGAATAGGCACTCAGCATAGAGCTTTGGCACGCTTAAATGGAAGTGCCAACTTACAGAAATGTAAAAAGGCATTTAGGTGGTGTAGGCACTAGTTACGGAATAATTGGTTTTACTTTGTACATTATTTATATATGGAATTGCTTAATTTATACCCATTCATAAATAGGAATGGCTAGACAAATCATGGGTTGTATCCGTAGAAGTTTCGTTAGCTGTAAGCCCGAAGTCATAATACCGTTGTACAGATCCATGGTGAGACTCCATCTGGAATACTGTGTACAATTCTGGAGACCACATTACCAAAAGGATGTGCAGAGAATTGAGTCGGTTCAGTGAATGGCCACCAGGATGGTCTCAGGACTCAAGGATCTTCCGTATGAGGAACGGCTGGGTAAGTTGCAGCTTTACTCACTCGAGGAACGCAGAGAAAGGGGAGACATGATCGAGACGTTCAAATATATCATGGGCCGTATCGAGGTGGAAGAAGATATCTTCTTTCTTAAAGGACCCATGGCAACAAGAGGGCATCCACTGAAAATGAGGAGTGGAAAATTTCATGGCGACACCAGAAAATATTTCTTCACCGAAAGGGTGGTTGACCGCTGGAATAATCTTCCACTACAGGTAATCAAGGCCAGCAGCATGCCAGATTTTAAGAAAAGATGGGATTGGCATGTGGGATCTCTTCATGGAGGAAGTTAGGGGATGGGACACAAGTGTGGGCAGACTGGATGGGCCGTGGCCTTTTCTGCCGTCATTTTCTATGTTTCTATGGTAAAAACATATAATTCTTTTCAGTGGCATACCAAGGGGGTGGTCCCGGGGTTGGCGTCATGGTCCGGGAACTTCGCTGCTCTGCCGGCATTGGGCCTCTCTCTCTGCTGGGTCCTGACTTCATGGAAGAAGGAAATAGGCCGGACCAGAAGAGAGGAAGGCCCGACACTGGCAGAGCAGCGAGTTAAGACTGACGATAAAGAGAGAACTCGCATACGTCTGGGGCTGCCTTCTAAAGCAGCAGTGGCAGTAAACAGGCTTCTTGTGGCCTGGCCCGCCAGAGCCTTCCCTCTGCCGCATCACTGATGATGTAACAGAGAGAAGCGCTGGCAGAGCAGGTTGCAAACAGCCCGTTTAGCACTGCTGCTGCCGCCATCGGAGGCCTGAAGGAATATTAAATGGGGGAGGGGGGTAGGCGGTCGGTCGGGTCAGGAGATGCTGCATAAGGGGATGGGAGTGAGCCCCTGAGATCTGTGATGAGAGAAGATGGAAGCCCTGTAAGCAGTGATATGAGCACAATAAAAATTTAAGAAGCATAATTAGTTACTATCAAAAGCAGAAAAACAAAATCAGCAGCGCATAAGGGAATCAAAAGCACAGAGATGACAAGATTGATAACACTTGCAAAGCACCTGAGAAGCTGCTTTCACAGAAATGTAAGAGACCATGTAAAAGCTAAAGATTAAGCATTGTGCAAAGAAGCAGACGTCATAGATAGCAAAATAGAATGATATATATGTAGTAGAGAGAGAGCAGAATTGGGGATATTTATCTCAGGCTTTGGGACATTTACTTCAGCCTAACGAGAAACACTTCCCCCTCGTGCAACTATAGCCAAGACTGTTTGATTGGTAAAGTTTCTAAAGTAATACCAAAGAATAAAGTTATTCCTATACTTGCACAAGCATTCTGATGGTCTAATTTCTTGGGTGGATAGCACGAGGGGGGAGTGTTTCCTGAGATAAACATCCCCCATTGCTGAAGGGCTGTAGGGTAAAATTTGCCTTTTTATGGATGATACCAAAATCTGCAATAGAGTAGACATGTCAGATGGAGTGAATAACATAAAGAAAGACCTGGCAAAGCTTGAAGAATGGCCTGAAATTTGGCAGCTAAGATTTAATGCTAAGAAATAGAAGGTCATGCATTTGGGCTGCAAAAACCCAAGGAAACTGTACAGTTTAGTGGGTGAAGAACTTATGTGCACAACAGAAGAGCAGGACTTGGGTGTGATTGTATGTGAGGATCTTAAGGTGGCCAAACAGGTTGAAAAGGTGATGGTGAAAGCTAGAAGGATGCTAGGTTGCATAGAGAGAGGTAAGGCCAGTAGGAAAAAGGAGGTACTGATGCCACTTATAAAACTCTGGTGAGACCTCATTTAGAATATTGTGTACAATTCTAGAGGCCGCACCTTCAAAAAGATATAAAAAGGATGGAGTCTGTCCAGAGGAAGGCTACTAAAATGGTGCATGGTCTTCATCATAAGGCGTATGGGCACAGACTTAAAAATCTCAATATGTATACTTTGAAGGAAAGGCGGGAGAGGGGAGATATGATAGAGATGTTTAAATACCTATGTGATGTAAATGCGCATGAGTCAAGTCTCTTTCATTTGAAAGGAAGCTTTGGAATGAGAAGGCATAGGATGAAGTTAAGAAGTGATAGGCTCAGGAATAATCTAAGGAAATACTTTTTTACAGAAAGGGTGGTAGATGCATGTAACAGTCTCCCGGAGGAGGTGGTGGAGACAGAGACTGTGTCTAAATTCAAGAAAGCCTGGGACAGGCACATGGGATCTCTTAGAGAGAGGAAGAGATAATAGTTACTGCGGATGGGCAGACTGGATTTGCCATTTGGCCTTTATCTGCCATCATGTTTCTATGTTGGATATGGCAATGGAAGGGAAGGTACAGAGATGGAAGTTGGATGGCGAGCATAGAGAAAGAAGAAACCATCAAATGGGCAGGAGACCCTGGTGAGCAAGTTAACAGAAGACAAAAAGAAACTAGAGCCTGGAACCAACATGATTTGAATAATAAAGTGATCAGACAACAAAAGGTATAAAAAAAGAATGTTATTTTCTATTTTGTGATTACAATATGTCAGATTTGAAATGTGCATCCTACCAGAACTGGTGTTAGACAGCGAGTGTGAGCTAGGACCTATCAGAGGGGTCCTTTTACTAAACATGCGCTAAAACGGCTAGCGTGCCTTAGTAAAAGGACCTCAGAGAGAGGAAATGTCTTGTTTATTTTGTTTACACCACAGCGCCAGCATGGGGTTGGAGAGGCTGTAACCCTATGTAATGTTATATTGTAACACTTTGAACTGTAACCTGTTCTGAGCTCTTTGGGGAGGAGGGGCTATATAAATAAATAAAATTCCTAAAAAAATGTTTTTTTATATTAGGGGAGGGGGGTGTTAAAAAAATGATCGGCCACTAATTCTTCTTATACTTGGCATTGACAAATTTTCTCTGTTGAAGAGTGCTGTATCAGGGTGGAGCTGCAAGATTACTTCATGTGTGAAGGGGGTGGACTCCATGCTCATTTTGCATAGGCAAAGGGCAGAGCTGCAGGTTTTTCAAATGGAATCAGCCCTTGGCGTTCTGGGCTATCTCACTGTAAATCAATGGAGGATATTCAAGCTTACCCCATGCAAGTAGAGGGCATGCAGACTCATCTCGGTTGAGCCATATTCAGAGAAGATCATGCTCTGTAGTTGCCCTTCCCATGCACTGCTTCCGGAACTTGCTGTTCTTGCATCCATTCTGCACAAATAAGGAAGTATTAATGAGGGTTCCCTTGACAAGAATCTGTCAGTTATTTCCTGACATCCCCTCCTGCCCATAAAGTGCTTGTCCCCAAAGAAAACATTTTTTACTTTTCCTTTGTTAAATCAAAAAATTTATGATGAATACAAATTAATATAAACATGCAAGTGTGCTTCTTATAACAATGATGAAACAAAGCTAAAGATTCCATGTGTAGATTTAATACAACCTGTCACGCTCTCTTTACCCTGGTCAAAGAAAGGAATTCTCTCTTACACTTAGTCTGATCTGCTACTATGGTATTTCAACTCTGTCCCTTATCTTCTTATCTTTAGGCATGTGCCTCGCATAAATTTTCTTTCACGGTGCCTCCTCACTGCTATGTTTGTCCTCATACATTCCACCAACCTTTTTCAGTGAATCTGGGTTGTTGTTTTTTTTTTAATTCCTTCAGATTCATGACAAGAACATAGTGAACATTGTAACTCTTTCAATCCTAAACTGAATCGCCATATATGAGACACAGACCATACAAGTCTGCCCATACCAGCCTTGGTTCTTCAATTTATAACATTCATTTTGTAATTGGAGATCCTCTGTGCTCATTCACCTTCTTCAGGAGAGCATTCCAAGCATCCACCACCGTCTCTGTGAAAAAGAATTTCCTCATTTACCCATGGCAAATGTTCTCTGATGGCAGCAGCAGAGTGGGCTATAGAAATAAGTCACATGACTCTCATAATGGCTTGGAGGAGGTTTCCAGAGCTATAAAGGAAAAGTTCCTATGCATCCATAGCATCCCGAGACTTACAGCTTCTCAGTTTACCAGTAAGAATCAGAGAACACTCTTCAAAAAGGAGACCAGTTGGGAGTGTCTGACTTGCTACATTTCTGACATCACTGAACATCTTGCACGAGTAAGCAATTTTGCTTTCTATGATTATGAAGACTAGGGGACACTTGATGAAGTTTAAGAGATACTTTTAAAACCAATAGGCGGAAATATTTTTCACTCAGAATAGTTAAGCTCTGGAACGCAGTGCTAGAAGTTGTGGTAAGAGTGGATAGCGTAGCTGGATTTAACAAAGATTTTGACAATTTCCTGGAGGAAAAGTCCATACTCTGTTATTGAGAGACACGAGGAAAGCCACTGCTTGCCCTGGATCGGTAGCATGGAATGTTGCTACACCATGGGTTTTGGCCAGGTACTAGTGACCTGGATTGGCTACCGTGAGAACGGGCTACTGGGCTTGATGGACCATTGGTCTGACCCAGTAAGGCTATTTTTATGTTCTTAAGCTATGGGACCGGACATGATCGATCACAAGATATTGAAGGAGTTTTGGGAGTTTCTGGCAGGTCTTCTTAAAGATTTGTTCAATAAATCTTTAAAAACTGGAGAGGCTCCACTGGACTGGAGAAAAGCGGATGTGGTCCCTTTTCACAAAAGTGGTCGCAGAGTTGAAACAGGAAAGCCTCATTTCGGTTATTGGAAAAATAATGGAAACGTTGCTGAAGGAAAGGATAGTGAAATTCTTAGAAACTAATGGATTACAAGATCAGAGGCAACATGGGTTTACCAAAGGAAAATCGTGCCAAACGAATCTGATTGAATTCTTTGACTGGGTGACATGAGAATTGGATCAAATATGCGCTCTAGATGTAATTTACTTAGATTTCAGCAAAGCCTTTGACACTGTTCCTCATAGGAGGCTCTTCAATAAACTCCATGGGCTGAAGTTAGGGCCCAAAGTGGTGAACTGGATCAGAAACTGGTTGATAGACAGACACCAGAGGGTGGTAGTTAATGGAATTCACTTGGAGGAGGGAAAGGTGAGTAGTGGAGTGCCTCAGAGATTGGGACCGATTCAGTTCAATATGTTTGTAAGCAACATTGCTGAAGGGTTAGAAGGTAAGGTTAGCCTATTTTCGGATGAAACCAAGATTTGTAACAGAGTAGATATGCTGGAGGAAGTGGAAAACATGAAAAAGGATCTGCAAAAGTTAGAAGACTGATCTAACGTCTGGCAACTAAAATTCAATGCGAAGACGTGGAGAGTGTGCATTTGGGGGGTAGAAATCCGAGGGAACCGTATGGGTGAGAGGCTGATAAGTACAAATGGAGAGAGGGATCTTGGGGTGATTGTGTCTGAGGATCTAAAAACATCTAAACAGTGTGATAAGGCGATGGCTATAGCCAGAAATATGCTAGGCTGCATAGAAAGAGGAATAACCAGCAGAAGGAGAAAGGTGTTGATGCCCCCGTATAGGTCATTGGTGAGGCCACAGTTGGAGTACTGTGTTCAGTTTTGGAGGCTGTATCTAGCAAAGGATATAAAAAGACTTGAAGCGGTCCAGAGGAAGGCAATGAAAATGGTAAGGGGTTTGAACCAAAAGAAGTACAAGAAGAGACTGAAAGACCTAAATCATGTATACTCTAGAGGAGAGGAGGGACAGGGGAGATATGATACAGACGTTTAAATACTTGAAAGGTTTTAATATAGAACCAAATCTTTTCCAGAGAAGGGAAAATGGTAAAACTAGAGGGCATAACGTGAAGTTGCAGGGAGGAAGACTTAGGAGTAATGTGTTTTTTTCCCCCCAATTCTTTATTCATTTTTTCATCTTACATCAAGTGTACAATATTACATCAATTAAATCATACACATCACTTGAAATTATTTCTATTATCATCTAAAATACATAAATTAACCCCCTCCCCTACCCTCCCTTTCCAAAGATATTGTAATCAAAAATGTCATACATGTGTTATATTCATAAATATTGAATAAATGTATAATATAACTATATATCACCCCCTTCCCATTATTATAGTTATACTTTCAGTGTAAAAAAGATGTCTAATCATTACAATATGTTATCAATGGCCCCCAAATCTTTTTAAAATTATAATAATTCCCTTTTTGTATGGCACAGTTCTTTCCATTTTGTATATATGGCACAACGAATTCCAGCAGAAGGTGTAATTAAGTCTAGTGTAATTTTTCCAATATCTAGTGATATGTTGAATGGCAACTCCAGTCATTATTAATAAAAGTTTATTATTGCTTGATGAAATTTGACTTTTTATTCTCATTGACGTTCCAAATAGAATTGTATCATAGGATAGAGCTACATGGTTTTCTAATAAACAATTAATTTGAGACCAAATTGATTTCCAAAAGGCCATGATACAGGGACAATAAAATATTAAATGATCTAGGATCCCTGCTTCCAGATTGCAATGCCAGCATCTATTAGACTTAGAGCTATCCAACTTTTGTAATCTTACTGGGGTCCAAAATGCTCTATGTAACAAAAAGAACCAAGTTTTTCTCAAAGATGCAGACACTGTACATCTCATTCTCCAAGACCAAATTCGTGGCCATTGAGATGCAGAAATTTGATGCTTAATCTCAATGCTCCAAATGTCTCTAGGACCAGTCTTTAGTTTTTTATTCATAAATCCAGATATCAATTTATACCACTGTGCGGCCTGGTGTCCAAGAAATCCGCCTGAAAGCATAAGAATTCCAGACTATACTGATTGCTAAGATTTTTCCATTCAGGGAACCCCTCCTGAATTGCCTGCTTCAGCTGCAACCATTTAAAGCTTTGATTTGTTTAGACCAGTGGTCTCAAACTCAAACCCTTTGCGGGGCCACATTTTGGATTTGTAGGTACTTGGAGGGCCGCAGAAAAAATAGTTAATGTCTTATTAAAGAAATGACAATTTTGCATGAGGTAAAACTCTTTATAGTTTATAAAACTTTCCTTTAACAGTTAAAAGGAAAGATATATAAACTATAAAGAGTTTACCTCATGCAAAATTGTCATTTCTTTTTTTTTTTTCACCATGAAAATTTATTGAAAGTTTATATAACACAAGAAGGGACAGAAAGGTTAACAGACAATGGAACAACAATAGCATCAACAAGCTTCAGAATAAACAAAATAATATCAATGTACGAAATTTAAGAAGCAAGTCAAATAGACGAATTTCAATAATAGAATAATTGATAAAATATCATAGGGGAGCAATAAAGTAGGGTAGATAAGCGAGGGAGGAAAGGAAGGAAATCAAAAGAGAGGAGCAAAGAGGGCAGCAGGTAGGAGGGGACAATCAATCTAATGGAAAGAAGGGAGAAAGAGAAAGGAGAGATCCCTCAGAAGCCCAAGAAGAGGAGAGAAAGAGAAAGAAGAGAGAAGAGAACAGCAGTAAATTAGAAAAATAGAAAAATGGAAAGAGATATAATTATAAAGTGAGAATATGGATCTAAAGAGAATCCAAATAGTCTATAAAAGTGGCCCATTTAGTAGAGAATTTAGAAGACAGGGGCGAAATGGAGGAAATCAATGACTCACGTTTATGTTGAAGTAGTACCGATTGGAACCAGAAATGTACTGAGAGCGAATCAAATGATTTCCAATTGGAAAGAATAAGACATAGAGCGATAATGAGTAGCGTGTCAAATAAAGAGCGCTGAGACGGGGGAATATTCAAATTAGGAGCCTCTGATTTCAGTACGATGATAGCAGAAGAAAGATCAAAGTTGAGTTTAAAGATTGAGCGAAAAATAGCCCATATTTCAGACCAGAAGGTTCGTAGAAGAGGACATTCAGATATCATATGGAGTAAGGTGCCAGGATGGGACTTACAGTTCCAACAGTGATTGGAGGGGAGAAGGCCAGCTATATGAAGTTTTTGAGGTGTCCAATTTGTCCTGTGGTGTAAAAAGAACATAGATTGAATCGAATGTGCAGATGAAATGGTTCTAAGAGTTTTAGACCAGAGGTTTGTCCATTGTTTGTTATGAATTGGATGTCCAAGATCAAGTTCCCAACATTTATGTAGAGCAGCGTCTGAGTGTATCATATGTGAAATAGATAATTTATAAAATTGTGATGCTGTGTGACCACTGGCAAGAAGTTTAGAATAGAGAATGAGCAGAGAGGGGGTTCCTGTAGAAAGTGTAGGTAGGATCTTAGATTTCTTAATGACACTAGTGAGTTGTACCCATTGGTAAAACGCCGAAGGCGGGAGATAAAATTTGTTACATAGCTCTGCAAAAGTGAGAAGTTGCAAGGTCGGTGTGCAGATGTCAGCTAGGGACCAGATCCCAAGTTTTGCCCATTGAGGCCAAAGAAAAGGTTTTTTTGGCTATTAGGAAATGTGGATTGTGCCAAATAGAGATTAAAGGAGATGTAGTAATAGAAATATCTAATGATTTGTCTAATTCAAGCAAACACGACACTGATTGAGAAATAATAAGATTAGTCTTAAGAAGGCGCGCGTGAGATGTCAATAAGGCAACAAGTGAAGGAGAAAAGGTACATAAGGTGTGCTCCAGATCTAACCAAAGAGGACAATAATCAGGGGTCAGAGAGAGCCAGCGGCTAGATTGCTGTAGTATAAAAGCTTTGTGATAAGTGAAAAAGTCAGGTAATAAAACTCCTGCTCTATCTTTTGGGGCCTTTAATTTTTTAAGGGCAATTTTGGGAGGTTTACTACTCCAAATGAAATTGGAGATATGTTTATCAATGGATTTGTAAAATGAGTTTGAGAATAATCTTGGAATCATACTAAGTATAAAATTAATTTTAGGAGCAACAACCATTTTAATAGTTTCTATTCTGCCCCACCAGGAAAGATGTAGAGGGTGCCAAGATTGCAGAAGAGATTTAGTGAAGGAGATAAGGTGATCACTATTGTGATGAATCGTAGCAGACAGAGTAGGATAGAGATCGATTCCCAAATATCGGATGTGAGAGGGAGACCAAAGAAGGTGATAAGATTGAACCATGGCCGGAAGGGAGTGAGCGTTTAGAGGTAAAACTTCAGTTTTATGTTGGTTGAGCTTATATCCAGAAAATATGGAAAAGGTGTGAATTAAGTCAAACAAAGCCGGAAGAGAACAATCAGGATTGGTGAGGTAAAGCAGCACATCATCTGCGTATGCAGACAATTTATATTCAGAATCATTATGAACTATACCAGATATTTTTTCACAAGAATTGATGGCAAGAAGAAGAGGTTCTAGAGCTATATTGAAAAGGTAAGGGGAAAGGGGGGACAACCTTGTCTAGTGCCCCTATGTAACGAAAAGGAGGCTGATAATACATTATTGGTAATTATAGAGGCCTTCGGGGAAGAGTAAAGAATTTTGACATAGTCTATAAATTGGGGTGGAAATCCGAACCAATGGAGAGTTCTAAAGAGATGTGACCATTCAACTCTATCAAACGCTTTTTCAGCATCTAGTGACAAGGCTATGCAGGGGTCTTTAGCAGTATGTGCAAGGGAAGCGAGGTGAAAGAAAAGACGGGAATTATCTGTGATAAGCCTACCCGGCATAAATCTAACTTGATGAGTAGAAATCAGTGAGCTCATAGATTGTTGAAGCCTAGAGGAAAGAATGGTAGCATAAATCTTATAATCTACATTAAGTAATGAAATAGGTCGATAATTTGCAACCAGATGAGGGTCCTTACCAGGTTTAGGAAGGACTGTGATTACAGCATCCAAGAAGCGACTTTTGGAGACACTCTGAGGTATTAGAGAATTAAATAAGGAAGCAAGCGTGTGAGAAAATTTATCTTGGAAAAGTTTATAAAATTCTACTGTTATACCATCAGATCCTAGTGACTTTCCAGAAGAAAGATGCTTAATTGCCTGAAGGATTTCGGAAGAGTCGAAAGGACATTGAAGTGCTTTAGAGTCGGATGCTCTAAGTTTTGGAGGTAGTAGTGAAGCTAGGAATTGATCAGCCACAGAGGAGTGATGCGGAACGTCAGATGAGTAAAGTTGGGAATAAAATGTATGAAAAGCAGAAGAGATATCAGAGTGAGAAGAAAGAATCTTCCCCTCCGAGGTTTTAATAGCGGAAATCTGTACTTTGGTTCTCTTCCGTTTAAGATAATGAGCAAGCATTTTACTACTTTTGTTCATTTCCAGATAATACTTGGTGGAAGTAGTGAAAATATCTTGCTGTGCCGCTACACTAGCTATCTTATTATAAGAATACTTCAGTCTATAGATTTCAGGCAACAGAGTCTTATCGTTAGAATGAAAGAAGTCTCGTTCACGAAGTTTAATTTGAAGGTCAAGATTTTGTTGTTCCAGTCTATCTTGTTTCAATTTGTAAGCTTGACACGAAATTAGCTCACCTCTTAAGGAGACTTTGAAAGCTTCCCAGATAACTAAAGGATCTAATGAATCAGTATTGTTAAAGTGGAAGAATTCATCAATAAATTTGGCGATTTGCTGACGAACTGAGTCATCAGATAGTAAGTGGTTAGGTAAGCGCCAAAGAGGAGATCTAGTTGCAGTCATTGCAGCCCAAGTTATTTCAAAAGAAATAGGAGCATGATCAGAGAGTACAATAGAATGAATGTTAGAGGAGACTAGATTAGGTAATAGCAAAGAAGAGATAAGAAAATAGTCAATCCTTGAGTAGCTATTGTGTGGAGAAGAAAAATAAGTGTAGTCTCTACTATCTAGATGCTGCAACCTCCAAGGCTCAGCTAAGTCATATTGTTTCAGAAAAGAGTGTAAGGTAATATTAGCTTTAGATGGAGTGAGAAAAGAGGAAGAGTGCCTATCCAACCAAATATCAAGGGGCAGATTGAAATCACCTGCCATAATAATAGGAAGAGCATCAAATTCCGAAATGGTATGAAATAGTTGGATAAAGAATTTAGGAGAGTCAATATTAGGTGCATATATATTGATAAGAAGGACCTCTTGAGAAAAGATGTTAGCTCTAACAATCAACCATCTGCCATCTGCGTCATATTTTGTATCTAGGAGTTGTAAAGAAATATTTTTATGTGTTAAGATTGCTACGCCATGTTTCTTACCCATCGCCGGAGCTTCAGCAATAAAAGTTAACCAATCACTGGCACTTATAAAGTGAGAGAGTTGAGAGATATGTGTTTCTTGTAAGAATACAATGGAGGGCTTGAGTTTTTTAAGGTGAGTAAAACAAATTTTCCGCTTAACCGAATGTCGTAAGCCATTAACATTCCAGGAAACAAAGGACAATTTAGAAATCAAGTCATTTGGGGCCATGTTGATATGGTAAGAGGCATATATAATGAAGATACTGCAGCATAGAAGACCAGGAAGAGAAGAGAAAAGTAGGAAAGAGCCTCTGAGGGAAAAAAGTCAGTGAAGGCATAGAGAGCTAGGGGAAGCTCAGCCAAATTGCAGTAGAAAAGAGAAAGGGGGAAAAGCAACTAGGCAAGGGACACCTGAAGAAAAAGACAACCTCCAAAAACTAGTATATAAGTTAGGGGAAGCCAGAAGACAAAAATACAAAAAGAACAAGGGTAGAATTTTGGGAGATTATTAATCCAGATAGTAAGAATAGTAATAGAAAAAGATAGAGGATAATATACTATGTAGAGTATAAATATATAGATATAGATATATATATATAAAAAAGATTTATTTCATAAGTAAAAAGAGAGTGAATTAGGGAAAGTGAACAATTCATTTAGAGCAGTAGCAAATATGCTAAGGAAAAAGCAATTAATGTCAGTCAATAGTATAACGGAAGAAGAAATAAAATAATAAGTATAAAGTATGACATTGTAGTGATTGAGCAGTCAGGAGAGAAGAAAAGGAAGGGGAGAAGAAAAAAGAAAGACAAGAGCAAGTATAATCAATGTGAGAAATTGATTAGGAGAAAATATCAAAATTAATTAAAGATTGTACAAATTAATACAATTCTGAAAGCATATAAGGAAACTAAATAAAGATCACATATTAATAGAATTCATGTTGGCAAGTAATGAAAACAATTTGTATAATAGTATCATGACAAACAATTCCTTTTGGAAGGAGTAGGTAAATTTCATCAGAGTATTGTAAACTAAATAAGGTTATTCCATCCCCTTTTGTTTTTTTTTGTTTGTTTTTCCCCTTTTTTCTCATAAAAAGAAAACGAAAGACAGTGTAATACATAATAATAGGGATAGAGAAGACAAAATATTAAATTAACTCATATAATATACAATAAGGTGGAAGTCATAGTGTAGGAGTTAAAAACAGACAAATTCATGGCAGTAGGCAGTAATAAATCACCTCAGTTTAGCAAAAAAACAGGAAATGGGGTAATATGGTCAATCAGAGCATGTGTCAAAGAAGCAGAAACAATTCATTCGTAAGGAAGTATAAAAATAAGGGTCACTACATTAAAAAGCATGTTAAGAGGCAAGGTTAACAACAACAACAACAAAAGAAACCCATTCAAAATCATGACAGTAAGCAATAGGAAAGCATCTCAACATAGGAAGAAAGTTAATACAATCAATCAGTGCTTGGAGTAAATATACAGGAACAATTCATACTGGGATAAGCATAAAAATAAGGGTCACTATTGTAGAAAGCATGCTAAACAGTAGGATTAAAAACAGTCAAAGCAGAGCAGTAAGCAATAATAAATGTTCACAATATAGCAAGAAGGGTAATATGGTTGATCCGTGCATGGAGGAGATAAGCAGGAACAATTTATATAGGAGGAAGCATAAGAATAAAGATCATTATTGTAAAAGCATGGGAAAACAGCAGGTTCAAAAACAATCAAAGCCATGGCAGTAAGTAAAATGAAATCATTTTGAGATAGGAAGAAAGTTAATATGGATGACCAGTTCTTAGAATATTGGAGGAAACATAAAAATAAAGGTCACTAATTGTAAAAAGCATTCAAAATCATGGCAGCAAGCAATATTAAATCATCTCTATGCAGTAAAAAGGGTAAAATGGTCAACCAGTGCATAAATTAGATTAGCAGGCAAAATTCATACAGAAGGAATGATAAAATAAGGTTACTATTATAAAAAGCTTGCACAATGGCAGATTTAAAAGGAAATCAGAACATGACAAAAAAAGAGAGCGATAATAAACTAAGTAGGAACCAAAAGAGGGAAGACATCGAGGTAACAGCGCAAAGACATAAAATATGAATAAGAAAATTGCAGAATCCAACATGTGTAAGAGAAAAGTATTTCAGGAAAAAACGGAGCAAAAACAAGAGGAATTTATTATAAGCCAGCGATCCTTATAAGAAAAAAAGCAAACATTTCAGGAGCAGCAAAAAGTAAGCACTCCGGAAATAAAAATAATAAGCAGTGCAAGATATAAAGAGAAAAGAACAAACGGAAGAACAGATATAATCAGGAGGAAGTATAGGCTGGTGAGGAGAAAAGCAATCAGTAAACAGATTTATCGAGTACCAGTTTCAGGGCGAGGCACAGACCAACAATGCACAACAGGGCATGAGGAGAAAAGCAATCAGTAAACAGATATATCGATTATCAGTTTCAGGGCGAGTCACAGACCAACAGTACACAACAGCATGAAGGGAAAAAGCAAGACTCGGCAGCAAGGGAAAGGGGAAAGGGGAAAGGAGAAAGGAGATACACGAAAGGATAATAAAGAGGTAACTAGAGACAAGAAAAAAAATTGGATTAAAGTGTATAGATCATGAAAGAAAGGTATTATGGCATTTAAAACATGTAGTGCAGAAAAGTATTGGGCAGAAAATGGAGTCAGGGCAAGCGCGGGAAAAGACATAGAAGACAGGGGAGAGAAAGAGACGGCTCAAAATGGAGGCAGGAAAATACATGTGAACTAGAAAGAAACAATTTTATGAGAAAGGGTAAACACTTTGTAATAGTAAAAACAGTGAAAAGTCCACAACTCGAAGCAGGAACTCGAGAGAACAGTTCAAAGCTCAAAAAAATGTAAACTGGAAGGCAGAACATAAGAACTGAAACGAAAGTCCAGCATCGTGTAATATCAGAGTCTGAAGCAGGGCAAGTAGATCAGGTTCCCGGGTTCTTCATTTGAATCTGGTCCAGGTACTCTTGAAGCAGATCTGGCGAGTCGAACACTTTAGTGGTGTTATTAATAGTAACTATCATACGGGCTGGGTACTGAAGACCGTAGCGGGCTCCCATTGATTTGAGCTTCGGTCTCAGTGCAAGGAAAGACTTTCTTTTCCTGGAGGTTGTTGGAGCCAAATCTGGAACTATAAAAATTTTCTTTCCATCAACGATGAGACCAGGATGTGATCTTGCAGCAGTAAGTAGTTGAAGTGCCTGAGGGAAACGCAGGAGCTTGAGTACAATTGGACGAGGAAAAAGCTGATTTTGTTTCAGGCGGGAGGGCACCCGGTGAGACCGTTCAATATCAATAGTGCATGCAGGGTCCATTTGAAGTACTTCAGGCAGCCATTTCTGTAAGAAAGCATTGATATCATTTCCCTCTTTTCCTTCCTTTAAACCAATAATACGAAGATTATTCCTATGGCTACGATTAGCAAGGTCTTCCAGGTCTTGTTCCAGTTTTTTAATATGCTTGTCAGTGAGGCTTTGATATTGTGCCAAGTCCAAGGCTGCAGAGTCAGCACGTGTCTCCAGCTTCTCTATTCGGAGCTGAAAATTTGATAGGGAAGAATTGATCTCCGCCAGATCATCCTTCAGTTCCTTTGTAGTTTCAAAGTGCTTTGTTGTGAGATCTCCGAGGGCTCGAAGCTCATCAAGCACAATATCACTGGCAGTTGCAGCCTTTTTCTCTGGTGTTAATTTTTCTGGAGTTGGTGGATCAGGTTTAGTGCGTTTTAGACCTGCAGTTGAGCTGGGTGTCACATCCATCTTACACGGCTTCGACGCTGACATTCTCTGCTATCCCTATAACTAAAACAGTATTCACTTTAATTAAATAATATAAGACTGGCTTTCAAAAATAGGAAAATAAAGGAGGAAAACAAGATTCAGGCATCCATCTTGTCTAGAGCTCGGACACGCCCCCCCCAAAATTGTCATTTCTTTAATACGACATTAACTATTTTTTCTGCGGCCCTCCAAGTACTCTATTTTTTTCTGCAGCACTCACATTTAAAGTTCAATATCTTTTCTTTCTCAAAACTGGCATATTTCAATCACTAAATTGAAAATAAAATTATTTTCTTACCTTTGTTTGGTAATTTCATCATTATCAGTACTTTATTCTTCTGACTGTGCATCCAATACTTCTTCCCTTCTTTCAGCCTCCTGTATGCTTCCTCTCTTCCAGATCTCATTCCCTCCCCCAACTTTTTCTTTCTTTCTCTATGTCTTTCTTTCTCTGATTCCATGCCCCATTTCTTGCTTTTTTTTCTGGCTCCCTGTCCCCACTCCACCTTCTTTCTTTCTTTCTTTCTTTCTTCCTTCCTTCCTGCCCTCCCCCATGCCACCGCCGCCACGAAATAGGCTGCTGCCACTGCTGCTATCGGGAACAGGCCGAGATCTCCCTGCTTCTCTTCTGCACGGGGCTGACCAACTCTCGCTGCCCGACGTCAATTCTAACGTCAGAAAGGACGTTCCGGGCAGCCAGGCAGTGATTGGCTAGCCAGAACGTCCTCTCTATGTCAGAATTGACGTCGGGCCGCGAAAGTTGGTCGGCCTCGCAGGGAAGAGAAGCAGGGAGATCAAAGAACACGGTGCCGGCCTGATCCCCGATGGCAGCAGTGAGAAGAGAAGGGAAGCAGGTTGGGCACCACTTCTCTAGACGAGCCACGAGCCGCACTCTAGGGAGAACAGTGGACCGCCCCCCCCCCCCCCTTGGTACGTCACTGGAGCAGCAGCATGTCTGGCCGGCTCGTTCGTTCAAAGCTGCGGGTGGCGGCTCCTTGCGAGATCCGTGCCTGTGTCTGAAGCCTCTCTGATGTTGTGACAGAGAGGCTTCCGATGCAGGAGTGGTTAGTGCAAGGAGCCGCCAACCCGCGGCTTTAAATGAACGAGCCGGCTGCTGCTCCAAAAGGAAGGATCGCCTCCAGACCGCGGGTCGCAAATAAAACCTGGAGAGCCACATGCAGCCCGCGTTTTTGAGACCGCTGGTTTAGACCATATTTATGTTGCAACTGTGAAAAATCAAGCAGTTTACCATATAAAAGAACATCTCCTAGAGTCCATATACCTGCAATAATCCAATGCTTCCAAACAATTTTAAAACCGCCAACTTGAATCTTGGAGTTTAGCCATAAAGATTGATTTGGATTTGGAGTTAAATTGCTGACATAACGCAATGTTTTCCATGTGTCCATCAATATTTTGTTCTCTTTATATTTCCTAGGCATCTTAACACTGAGAATATGAGATAGATTTATAGGAAACATGAATCGCCATTCCAAATACAACCAATCTGGGCTATTTTCCATGAGCTCTGGGAGGACTCAATACATACCCTGGCGTAAAATATAGGCTTGATACCTATAAAAGTTTGGAAAATTTACCCCACCCTCCGCAATTGGTTTTTGTAAAGATACTAAGGCAATTCTGGGTATTTTACCCAGCCAAACAAATTTTGTAAGAATACCATTTAACTTTTTATAAAAGGACCCCTGAAAAAAAACTGGTATCATACTCATTTGATAACAAACCACAGGCAATATCATCATTTTAATAGTTTAAACTCTCCCCCACCAAGAAAGATGTAAAGGATTCCATTGCTCACACATTTCTGTTACTTTTTTTTTTTTTTTTTTTTTTTTTTTTTTTTTTTTGAAGTTTAAAATTTTTATTAAACAAAATGAAAACAATACACAGGCAGTATGCCAACAGCAAAAGTACATTGCCCATATGAAACAACAAAACCCCCCCACCCCCCCCACCGAGTGATACAATATAAGCCTAAAACAAAGGAAGATGCAAAAGAAAAATAAGAAAAGTTTCAAAGTAGACCTCGCCAGGAGCTATAACGAGACCACTGTCGATGAAACGTTCCACAAGAATCATTATTTAAGGCAGTCAATTTGGACATCAAGTAAATTTGATCAACCTTATGTAACAGTTCAGTCCGAGAAGGCAGAGAATCCCGCTTCCAATATGTAGCCACTAAAAGTCTGGCTGCCGTAGCAACCAGGGCCACAAAATGATTCTGATCCACATCCAGACTTCCCAAAGGATAGTTAAGTAAAAATGTGTCCATACGCAATAGAATGGGTAAGCGTAACACATCACTCAGCAGTCGTTGAACCATCTTCCAAAAAGGTACAATCTTAATACAATCCCACCACACATGCCCAAAGGAGCCCAGACACCCACAATTGCGCCAACAGTGCCCGTTCCCACAGTGATAGAAACGATGCACCTTTTCTGGCGTGAGGTACCACTGAAATAGCATCTTATACCCCTGCTCCACTAAGGGAGATGCCAAGGAGACTCTCAGCAGTGTACCATAAAGACAGTCCCATTGTCGATAATCCAAGGCCCTCCCCAGCAAGAGTTCCCAACGATGTTCATATGTGTGGGCCTGTGGTCGAGTGTATAAAAGAGCCCTATAAAGACGGGAAATAAGGCCCACCCCAGATCCCATCCTAAATACTTGTAAGAAAGCAGAGTCTGCCCCTTCCCACTCCGGGACCACCCTCTTCACCATAAAATCTCGAAGTTGGACATAGGCGAAAAAATCAGTCGAGGGGAGATCATATATAGATTGTAAGGCAGCAAAGGGTACCAGTTGTCCACCCACTACCAGCTGACCTAGGACCCTAAGACCCTCCATTTCCCAACGCCGAAAAATCCCAGTATCTTTAGCAGGCAGAAAGTCAGGGGCAAATCTAATGGGAGTAGCATAAAAATAGCGCTGACGTGGGAACCAAGCTCGTCGAACCCGGCTCCACGCATGCAAAGTACATTCCATCCCATAAGATGTCTCAGACTGCAGATCCCGCAGGATATCAAAAGACAGCCAGGGCACTGCTGCCAAAGGGTAAGTAGGTTGTAGGGCCTGTTCTAGTGAGACCCAGCGCTGGGAGGGATATGCCCAATGAAATAGTCCCTGCAGTTGGGATGCATAATAATATGTAGAAAAATCAGGAACACCCATTCCCCCATGTAATCTATCCCAGTACATACGTTCCCTCCGCACCCTAGGGGGTTTACGTGTCCAGATATAAGCAAAGGCCCGCCTTTGTAGCCTAAGCAGAAACCGTTTAGGAATTGAGAGAGGTAGGCAGGAGAACAGATACAAAAAGCGAGGCAGCACATTCATACGCAGCGCACTAATCCTACCCATCCAAGACAATCTCAATCCCTCCCATCGGTCCAGATCAGCAAATACAGTTCTTAGCAACGGGGGGTAATTCAATTCAAAAAGATCAGTAAGTCTTTGAGATATGCGTACACCAAGGTATTTAATGGATTTAGCCGCCCATCGAAACGAGAACCTAGCACGTAGGTCCGTCACCAACAAGTCCGGAAGGGAAACGTTAAGCAATTCAGATTTTTCGATGTTAATTTTAAAACCAGCCACCACACCAAATGTAGTCAAAACACGAAGCGCCTCCGTCAGAGAGCGAAGTGGGTGGGTCAGGGTAAACAAAATATCATCGGCATACAATAAAATCTTATGCTCTTCACCACCCACCACAATTCCCTGAATGTCAGCATTCGCACGTATAGAAGCTGCTAAGGGCTCCATGACCAGCGCGAAAATCAGTGGTGATAAAGGGCACCCTTGCCTAGTTCCTCTACGGATCATAAAATTAGCAGTATATCTTCCATTAACTCTTAAACAAGCCTCCGGGGCCGCATATAATAAAGTCACCCAGTGTAGAAAAGCACCCGAAATGCCCATTTTCTTCAAGGCCGCTAACATAAACGGCCAATAAACCCTATCAAAGGCCTTTTCAGCGTCAACTGATAACAGGACTGCCGGAACAGAATTTCGATGGGCCACTCCAATAAGATCCAACACTCTTCGGATATTATCACCAGGTTGCCTCCCAGAAATAAAGCCACATTGATCTCCATGAACTAGGTGAGGCAGAAAACGTTGCAGCCGGACTGCCAAAATACGGGTAAACAGCTTATAGTCAACTCCTAACAATGAAATAGGGCGGTAAGACCCACATAGGAGGGGATCCTTCCCAGGTTTAGGCAAAAGGGAGACCGCTGCCTGACGAAACGAATACGGCAGACAATCCCCCTCCAAAAAAGAATTAAACAATCTAGTCAGAGGATTGACTATATGGGCCTCCATTTTCTTATAAAACAAGGGGGAAAAGCCATCAACACCCGGTGCCTTGGAAGCAGCTAGATGACGTATAGCCGCCACCACCTCAGCGGGTTGAATAGGGGAAGATAGCCACTCCGCATCAACTTCCGCCAAACAAGGCAAGGTGACAGTAGATAGAAAAGCATCTATCTCCCCCTCCGTGGCTTCAATTTCCGGAGTGTATAGAGTCTGATAGAAGGATAAAAAAGCCTGATGGATGTCCCCATCATCTGCACAAAGCTGACCCGAATCATTACGAATCCGAGTTATGGAATGTTGTGCTTGAGCTTGCTTGATCTGCGCAGCTAACAAGCGACCTGCCCTACCACCCCATTCAAAAAACCGTTGTTTCCGCCTCTGCAGGGCCCAAGCCATGCCCTCTAAATCAAGTTCTTGTAAATCTCTCCGGCACTCCGTCAACGCAACCCCCCCAGCCACCGACGGGGCTCTCTTGTGAGCATTCTCTAGGCGTCGAAGGCGAGACACTAGTTCTAATCTGCGTGCCACTCGACATTGATTTCTGTACGACCCTCTCGAAATACAACAACCCCTAAGGGTAGCTTTAAAACTTTCCCAAAGAATTGCAACATTAATGCCAGCTATGTCGTTGAATATAAAAAATTCCTCGACATCAGTCTCTAAAAGAGTCAAGGTATTGGGATCTTTTAACAAAGAGTCATTCATACGCCACAAGCGACGGCCGCCTCTAACCTGTCCAATCTGTAACTCCAAAGTCAAAGGAGCATGATCTGACCACACCCGGGGCTCAATACTGGAGGCCAGGGCTCGGGGCAAAGCAATACGAGGTAGCATCCACATATCAATTCTAGTATAAGAATTATGTTTCGATGAATAAAATGTGTAATCTCGCGTGCCTGGATGTAAATAGCGCCACACATCTATCAAATCATGCCTACGCAGGAAGCGCAGCAATGCTCTTCTGTCGCTTCTAGCGTAGCGGATGGAAGAATTTGAATTATCCTCCTGAGGATAGCAAGTAAGGTTAAAATCTCCACCCACAAGGAGAGTACCTTCCACGTGATCCAACAGTACTCGTTCTAGCAGTGTAAAGAAGGCCCCCTGACCAGCGTTTGGGGCATAGACATTCAGCAAACTATACAAAGTTCCATCCAGCTCAGCCTTGACCAATATGTAGCGGCCCTCAACATCCCGCACTACCTCTCTCAATACCACCTGGACACGTTTATGTATTAAGATGCCCACCCCCTGGGTCTTTTTCCGGACCTTGTTAGAAGAAAGGAAAACGTGTGGATAGTTGTGATGTGTAAGCAATTTCTCATAGTGAGATTGAAAATGGGTCTCTTGAATAAATCCAACCGCACTATTCAGGCGGCTCAGTTCTTTAAATAGCAGGCGTCGTTTTTGTGGAGAATTCAGACCATGTACATTATAAGATAGCAAAGTAAGTTTATCCATTTGTACCAGAAAAGAAAAAGCACTTCATTACCAAATCAACCATTAGTTCCAAAGCAGCCAAATCAACCAACCCCCGCAATCTTAACCTTAAGAGAAACATTATACAAACACTCTTCCATACAATCATACAAAAAAGCACTCGGTCACTACTTTTCCCAGCACCAACACCCCCCCCCCCCAACCCCCCAACAATACCCCACATGGTCCAGCCACCAAAGCACCTGGAAACCATGGTACAGGAAGTGTAGAGAGACAGTTCACAAAAGGACCCCCAGAACAAGCCATATAAACAGACTTCGCGACCGATGCCGCTCAGCAAAGAGAAGAGAAAACAATCACAGCACAAAATTTCTTAATCACATTGCACAAATACAAATGTTCAAGTGGGTGAGGGTGTGGCCGCCTCCAAAGGGCGACGAGCTGCAGCCGATCTAGCCACTCTCTGCCATCCCAGCCCTCTCCCTGATTTGAGCACAGGTGACCTCTGAGGAAGCGGAGCCATTTCTGAAGCTGCCATCAAACCTGCTTCCACCAGTCGAGCCTGAACATCCACCACAGTTATTGCAGTGTAGGTCTTGCCTGCATGTGTAAAAGCCAGTCCTATGGGATAAATCCATCTATATCGAACACTGTGCTCCTGCAGTATACGGGTGCAGTCTCTATATGTGCGACGGCGGGCCAGAGTTGCTGGTGCTATATCAGGATAGATATCAATGTCCGCTTCTTCCCATTTAACGGTTCCTCCCGAGCGCCTCACCGCCCTAAGCACATGCTCCTTATCCATATAGCGATGGAAACAGGCCACAACATCACGAGGGCGGTTCACATCTCGAGGGCCAGGGATGCGATGAGCCCTATCAAGCAATGGCTTTCCCACTTCCACAGTTAAGCCAGCAGTCTCTAGTGCCTGAATACAGATATGATCAATCACCTCCATACAGCGAGAATCGGAGACAGTGTCCGGCACACCCCGAAAGCGAAGGTTGCATCTCCTGGAGCGATTCTCCAAGTCCTCCAGCTTTAGGGTGCTCACTTCAGCTTTTTCCTCCAGCGTTGCAATCTTGCCTTTCAGCTGGGCCAATTCAGAGCTGTGAGCCTCCACTGTAACCTCAGTTTCTCCCACTCTACTTCCGATCTCACCCACCTCACGTTTCAATTCAGCCACAACTGTGTGTATATCAGCCCGAACCGCTGCAATTTCCGTTTTTAGGTCTTGAAACCAGCCGCGCATCTCCTGATGCAATGTCGGCAACTCCACCTCCGACAGCGATACCTCCACAGCTGCAGCCGGGTCGGGCGCCATTTTGGAGCTAGCTTTAGTCGGCCCATGCGGGAGCGGCGAGGAGAATGCCTTAATGTCCGTTTGTTTCTTTCGAGTTGCCATCAGAGTGCAGCAGACAGCTTTACAAGTGTGCTGAATGAAAGAAGAGGTGCAGGCACGCAAAATCGCGCGAAGGCAGCGAAAAACAGCACCGGGGTCCGCGGAGCTATCGCTCTAGGCTGCCATGAGCCACGATGACGTCACTTCCTCCTCTGTTACTTTTTTTAATAAAAATTTTTCATTCTCTTTCATTGTGTCTTCTAGTGTGTTTTTTTATTCTAATACCTAAATATTTTAATCCATCTTCTTTCCATACAAATGAGAATGAATCAAATAAGCCTTTAATACAATGCACATTAAGTGGAAGAATTTCTGACTTGCTCCAATTTATCTTATATCCTGAAAATTTTCCAAATTTCTTTATCAACTCAAGCAAGCATGGAATGGTAGTTTCCGGATTCCTCAAATAAAGCAGTATATCATCTGCATAAGCAGAGATTTTATATTCCCAATCTGTACGAGGAATACCTTGTATCCCCTTTGCTTGTTGAATGACTAATAACAAGGGTTCTAAAACAATATCAAAAAGGAAAGGAGATAAGGGACAACCTTTTCTAACCCCCCTCTGCAAATAAAAACGCTCTGATAAGTTATTATTAATGTATAATCTTGCAGCAGGGGAACTATACAATATCTAAATCATTTGTATAAATCCTGAATCTATACCAAACCAATCTAATGCCTGATACATGAAAGTCCATTCAACTCGATCAAAGGCTTTCTCCGCATCCAAAGAGACAGAGAAAGTCGGATCATTCATGGCCTTTGTTAAATTTAACATATGAAAAGCCAATCTAGTATTGTTAGAAGAATTGTTACCCTCTTGTTTTTTCCATTTTTCTACCATAAATTGAAAATTGTAACTTTTACTCTTTCCCTCCCGACTCATGTTTGTATTCTATGAAAGTATACTGTTAAAATGTTAGTTTCTTTATATTATTCTCTATTTTGATTTTGTACATCGCTTAGTAATTTTAATAAGCGATTCATCAAACATATTAATAAACTTGAAACTTGAAGAATGTCTCTTAGCAACAAATCCTGTTTGGTGCATATCAATAATAAAAGGGAGAGCCTTAGCCAATCGTAAAGCCAATACCTTAGCTAAAAGTTTTCCATCAACATTGATTAGCAAGATAGGCCTGTAGTTTGAAACCAAAGTGGGATCTTTGTTTGGCTTTGGCAAAACAATTGTTAATGATTCTGCCATAGTACCTGTAATATAACCTTCAGTCAGTTGAAACTGATATAAATTTAATAAATAAGGTAATAGGGTACTTTGAAATGATTTATAAAACTCTACTGTGAAACCATCACCACCTGGAGCGGATCCAACTCTAAGAGACTTCAATGCTGTTTCTAATTCTTTTAGTGATATAGGCTCCTCTAAACTTCTTTTTATATGTTCAGGAACCTTCGATCCAATAATTAAATTCTAAAATTCTAAGCCATCTTTTTCTCTATCTCCATAAGGCTCAGAAGAATATAGGTCTTTATAAAAATTTAAAAATAGTCTTAAAATATTATCAATTTTAGTATGTGCCACTCCATTTTCATCCTTTATTGCAATAATTTTTGTTCTTCTTTTCTTTGCTTTATGATAATTTGCCAATAATCTTCCCACCTTATTTGAGTTTCCATAATACTGAGTTTGTTGGGAAAACAAATCCTTCCTTACGATTTAGAAAATATCTCATTATATTTGCCTTTTGCTTTTAATTAAGCCTGTAGTGTATTTTGCTCTCATTTATCAACTAATTTATTTTCCAAATGTTTAATTTATTTTTCCAAATTATAAAATTGTTTTTTAAGTTTTCTAATATATGCCGAATATGAAATAATATTACCTCTCATGGTAGCCTTAAATGCATCCCATAACGTTTCTATATTAATATCTTCTGAAGTATTAAGTTGAAAAAATTCAATAATTTTTAATTTAAATTCTTCAAGGAAATTTGAATCCGCAATCAAAGTATTATCAAATCTCCAAACAGATTTACAATAATCTTGCTCATCAGACTGAAACTCAATCCATACCCCACCATGTTCAGATAAAATGATAGGATCTATGGTGGCTTTTGTCACTCGTTGAACTATTTGATTCGAGACAAAAATATAATCTATTCTTGAAAAAGAATTATGGACCTTTGAACAAAAGAAAAATTCCTGATCATTAAAATGAAGTATACGCCATATCTATTAAATTACAAGATTTTGCCAAATTATCTAACCCTAGTGACTTCATAATTTTAATTGGTTTTTTATCCATTAATGGATCCATTACAGCATTGAAATCTCTAGCCACTATTAAATTAGAAGTAGCCAGTGTGAGTAGTAATTGTTGCAGATTCTTAAAAAATTCCATTTGATTCGTATTTGGGGCATACACATTGAACAGTTCCAGGGTAGTATTTCCCATGCTCATTTTAACATGTATCCACCTACCTAAAGGATCCGAATCAATCAGCTAATAATTGGCTGTAGATTTTTTATTTATTAATATGACAACCCCAGCTTTCTTGCCAACTGCAGGGGCAAAAAAATTTTGGCGAACCCAACCCCCTTCCAGTTTTCTTGATTCTATCATTGATAGGTGCATCTCCTGAATAAAATACAAATCCGCGTTTTGCTGTCTTAGGAAAGCTAACATTTTCTTCCTTTTTATTTGATGGTTAAGGCCATTGACATTCAATGAAAATATCTTAATCTCCATCTATTTCCAAATGTATAATCCAACAATGATATTTAAATTTATTTAATTTGATATGATTAGACACCATTACACAGATAATAACTAATGCAAAGTTAAATTGATCTTCTTCAATCCCATCATTCCCTATCTTCCCACCTCTGATTTTGAAAAACCCCGCTCCCTCTTCCCTCCCACACCCCCCACATAAATTGATTACCTTGGAACAAACATAGGATTAGTAATCACAATACCCAACCCCCCAGGCAACACTCTATCACATCTTTCCACTTACAATATTTAAAAATAATAGATTTATTCATTAATGCATTATGAATCAAGTAATCTCACATTAATACCCCCTGAAATAATGTAGTCCTAATTATTTATAGCAAAGAAATTCTTCATAAAACCTATTTAAAAAATTTTCTAATAAAACCAGGTTTACCAAATCATGTTATCATTACCAGAAATACTTTACTGTCTTTTGCAAAAAATGATATATATATGATCCTTGATATCAAGACAACAATCACAATCTACCCTTAAACTTTCGTCAACTATTTCATGTTTACATACCAATCAACTTAACCTTGACATTAAAATAATTTACTTTACCAGTTAGAAAAATCTTATTCAGTATAACTCAAGTCAGAATTTATAAAACCATTGAATTCAAAGATAAGGATCGTCTTTCCTCTTAAACAATTCATAAACCCAACGTATAGCATATGAACTTTTTTTTCCCTTCTCTTCCTTTTCCCTATTCTTTCCTTCTTTTCTCTTTAAACCCTCTAATATCCTATAAGTTGAAATTTAGTTAATCATCACTGTAGAACATCTTCATATAACAGAATTAAACTTCTATTAAATAATTCATATTTTCTAACTTTCATGTATATCTTAAGTTTTATCATGACCATCCCAAAATGCATCCCTTTTTACTATTCCACTGACTTTTTCAAAACACACTAGTCCATCTTTTTCATTTAATAATATATTCATAAAACAACAAATATTGTTCAATTAAAATTACTAAATTCAATTTCATCATAAAGATTCATCCTTTGCTTTTATCATTTAAATTGGATTTATCATTTAAATGGATTTAAAATAAACTATTCTAACTAAAGAATATGAATATCTTTTCATTATGAAGCAAACTAAAGATACTGCTGAATAGGACTCATTCTTATTTTTTTTCCTTTTCTTCCTTTTTTCCCTTTTTCCCCTTTTTCCCCTTTTCTTTCTTCTCTTCTTTTCCTCTCATCTTTAGATTGTTAAATATGCCAAAATTCATCCATTCTCTTTTTCCGTCTTATTATAGATGTTACTCTTTTCTTTCATCAAAGTTCCTCTTCTTCTTTAAGTTAATTTGTCCAAAAACCTCAAAAATATTGTAAAATTTAGGGGATCTTCAAAATATAAGGACTTGTTTCCACTTGTCACCCTCATTTTTGCAGGATAATACAAGCCATATGCGAGTCCCTTTTCTTTCATTTGAGGTCTTAACTGGAGAAATTATTTTTGTATGGTCGCAGTGTTTTTTGCAAAATCTGGCAAGAACACTAACTTTGATCCATTATAATTTAAGTTTCTGTCAGCTTTAGCCAAATTCAAAATCTCCAAGGCCTGCTGGAATCGTAAGAGCTTGAAGATTAAAGGCCTTGGCTTCACTTGGTTAGCTAACCGTTTAGATGGAATCCTGTGTGCTCGTTCTATTTCCAGAGGATGTTTTGAATTTAACTGCAGTAACTTTGGTAAAAGGTTTTCCAAGAATTGAATAGCATTTCCCCCTTTCAAATTTTCAGCTAGACCAATTATTTTCACATTCTTCCTCCTTCCACGATTCTCATAATCTTCAAGCTGTTTTTTCATTTCTTTAATATCTCGACTGTCAGTTTTACATTGAATTGTGTTAATTTCCAACTGCTCCACTTTGTTTTCTAACAACAACATTCTTTGATTGGCAACCTCCATCTGCCTATTAATATTCAAGACTATTTCCTTTACCTCAGCAATACCGTTTGCGTTATCTTGAAGCATTTGCTTAATGCTCCGAAATTCTGCCATTATTTCACTTCTGTCCAGCACGTCAACAGCTTCAGCAGGGAGAGGTACTTTCGACGGCGTAACCTGATCATGTTTAACACGCTTTGCCGACCCTCCTGCCGCGAAAGCAGTATCCAATTTCGCTTGCTGTGTAGTCGCCATACTTAGCAATGTTTTCTAAACCTTTTGGTGAAGAAAAAGCCGCGACATGCTTTTCAAAATTATCTGCGTGCAGAGCGCCACGATCACACCACCATCTTGTGCGCTGCCAAGCCACGCCCCCACTTAGGAGTAATGTTAAGAAATTCTTTTTCACAGAGAGGGTGGTGGATGCCTGGAATGCCCTCCCAAGAGAGGTGGTGGTCTTTTTCTATCATCATTTACTATGTTACTATCGCTGTTGGAGTGCCACAAAAATAAGTATATCAACATCCTCCTTCATTAAGTGTTCCAAGAGAGTGATCCCCAGAATTTTCCATTGCCTAAATACCACATTTTAAAATCCTGGTACAAAGTCTGCATTTCTTACGATAGGTAATGAATGATTGGCATCTTGTTGTAACCTAGTGTGTAACACAGTAACATAGGGCTATTTTTATCAAGCCGCGCTAGCGGGGTTAGCGTGTGCAACGTTTCATCATGTGCTAACCCCCGTCTGCTCAAGGCAGGCATTAGCGGCTAGCGCAGCCGGCGGTTTAACGCGTGCTATTAAACCGCTAGCGCGGCTTGATAAAAGGAGCCCATAGTAAATGACGGCAGATAAAGACCTGAACTGTCCATAGAGTTTGCTCTGTAATTACATGCATTGCAATTTCATAATTAAATTGCTTTTTTTCTTTGTTATTTCTGGACCATAAACCTTAGAAGTCCACCTGGTAAGTTCCAACTACTGGATTTGCTGTTGAAGCTCAGTCCAGCCTATCCAAACCATCTTCTTTCCTGGATTGAGACTGTGAAAGTTGCTCATTCATATTCTAGTTCATCCCACTCTTTTTTGAATTCCGTCACTATTCTCCACTCCACCACCTCCCTCGGGAGGGAATTCCAGGCATCCACCACCCTCTCCATGAAAAAGAATGTCCTAATATTACTTCTAAGTCTACCACCCCTCAAACTTAATTTATGCCCTCTATTTTTACCAATTTCCCCTTTCTGGAAAAGATTTCAAATATTTCAATGTCTATGTCATATCACCCCTGTCCCTTCTCTCCTCCAGAGTATACACATTGAGGTCTTCTAGTCTCTTCTCGTACTTCTTTTGGCGCAAACCCCCTAGCATTTTTGTCACTTTCCTCTGGACCACTTCAAGTCTTCTTATATCCTTGGCTAAAACTGAACACAATAAAACTTCCCAAATTACAACCAGTTCTGGCATTCTTATTTTCCAAAAAATAAAGCAGAAATTCAATAGGTTCTTGCAGTGAGAACTTACCTGCACATAACACAAGGTTTTTACAAGCTGAAATAAATGATTTAAGAATTTGTGAAAAATGACATATCCTCAGTGTGAGGGGTCAGCGAAGGGAGAGAATTCTCCAGTGTGTGACATTTCCGCTCCCCGAGACAGTCATGTCAGAGTGAAACAATCCTTTGCCCGAGAACAGAGACTGACCGAGAATGATCAGGCAGGAGATCCTGAAAGCAGAGCTGCCTATTCTGAGCCATCTGAACCTGAGCAGGAGCCAGAATACAGGTTAGCTCCATGGCCCAGTAAAAACCCCAGCTACATTAAGAGGTTTAATCAGGCTCCCAGTTGTATTCTGCCCAGCAACCTGGGGGGGAGCCCAAGAGCACGAAAGCTAGGCAAACAGACACCTAGAACAGGGTGTGGCCCAAAGACTCTTAAGCAGCTCTCCAAGGCAGTAAGAGAGGCTGCACACGAGGACCTGGCAGAGAAGGTTCTCCGGGCCAGGCAAAGGCCAGACCTCACTCAGGAACCCATGGAGTGTGAGGATTCCATTCCTCAGGAGCCAGCAGAGCAGCTGGGTATGCCAGAAAACATGGACACGGCTGAATGGTCCATGCCTGAAGCTGACAACGAGGAAGCCATGGATGTGAGCTGGGCAGCCTCTCACTAAGTTCTAGAGGTACGGGGGTGTATAAGAATATAGTTGTGAAAATTGATAAAAACTATTCTTGTTTGGTGTGCAAAGCCAAGCTCAGAGCAGTGCTGCACCAGCACTGATTACGTTGCTGCACTCCAGCTGTGCCAAAAGCCCAGAGAAACTGAAGGAAGTTTGCTGGCTTGTGAAGCAGTTTCCCAGTTACCTATTTAAGTTCAAAGGACTTACAGAATTGGGGTTGGAGCCCCGAAGACCTAAGGGTGGGATTCAGAGGGAGCTTGTTAAAGCTATGTAATAAAAAGGGGAACCAGCAATTCTGTTGCCCAACAATGGGAAAGACTGGAAACGGATTGTTGCTGGAATGACTAGAGCCTGCAGTAATGTTTTATTTTTTCTTTTCATGATTGAAGTTTGTTTTACAATGTGAAATTTAAGTGCCTGGTGAAGAAACCAGATTATATGATTAAAAGTCCAGGACTCAAGAGTATTCTTAAGGACTTTTACTTTTTGGGACTCATCGGTTACTATAGGAGGTTCATACCATTCTTCGCCTCCCGAGCAGTTCCCCTCACTGACATGCTGAAGAAGGAAAAACCCGATAGGTTACAGTGGGAACCCAGAGGTGGGGAGGCCCTTGAGGATCTTAAAGAAAGTCTGTGCGCCCACCCGGTATTGTCCGCCATAGATTTTAAGAAACCCTTAATTCTTCAAACTGACGCCTCTGGTAGTGGTGTGGGCGCTATTCTTAGCCAGGAGGCTCAGGGAATTGAACATCCTCTGCTATATCTCAGTCGGAAGCTCCATCCGAATGAGAAAAACTATGCGACAGTGGAACTTGAGTGCCTAGCCGCAAAGTGGGCTATGGAAACCCTGGGGCGTTATCTAGAGGAGCGCGAGTTCACGTTGGTCACTGACCATGCTTCTCTTAAGTGGCTACATACTATGCGCAACAATAACGCCAGGTTAACACGCTGGTATTTAGCTCTACAAACCTTTAGATTCAAAGTAGTACATAGGCCAGGGAAACTGAACACTAACGTAGATGTTCTTTCTAGAATGTACAAGACACCCCAGCAGAAACAGAAGCCTCAGACTAGGCAGACTTTAAGGGGGGGGGTATGTGACATTTCCGCTCCCCGAGACGGTCATGTCAGAGTGAAACCCCAGACTAAATCCTTTGCCCGAGAACAGAGACTGACCGAGAATGATCAGGCAGGAGATCCTGAAAGCAGAGCTGCCTATTCTGAGCCATCTGAACCTGAGCAGGAGCCAGAATACAGGTTAGCTCCATGGCCCAGTAAAAACCCCAGCTACATTAAGAGGTTTAATCAGACTCCCAGTTGTATTCTGCCCAGCAACCTGGGGGGGGAGCCCAAGAGCATGAAAGCTAGGCACACAGACACCTAGAACAGGGTGTGGCCCAAAGACTCTTAAGCAGCTCTCCAAGGCAGTAAGAGAGGCTGCACACGAAGACCTGGCAGAGAAGGTTCTCCGGGCCAGGCAAAAGCCAGACCTCGCTCAGGAACCCATGGAGTGTGAGGATTCCATTCCTCAGGAGCCAGCAGAGCAGCTGGGTATGCCAGAAAACATGGACACGGCTGAATGGTCCATGCCTGAAGATGACAACGAGGAAGCCATGGATGTGAGCTGGGCAGCCTCTCACTAAGTACTAGAGGTACAGGGGTGTATAAGAATATAGTTGTGAAAATTGATAAAAACTATTCTTGTTTGGTGTGCAAAGCCAAGCTCAGAGCAGTGCTGCACTAGCACTGATTACGTTGCTGCACTCCAGCTGTGCCAAAAGCCCAGAGAAACTGAAGGAAGTTTGCTGGCTTGTGAAGCAGTTTCCCAGTTACCTATTTAAGTTCAAAGGACTTACAGAATTGGGGTTGGAGCCCCGAAGACCTAAGGGTGGGATTCAGAGGGAGCTTGTTAAAGCTATGTAATAAAAAGGGGAACCAGCAATTCTGTTGCCCAACAGTGGGAAAGACTGGAAACGGATTGTTGCTGGAATGACTAGAGCCTGCAGTAATGTTTTATTTTTTCTTTTCATGATTGAAGTTTGTTTTACACTGTGAAATTTAAGTGCCTGGTGAAGAAACCAGATTATATGATTAAAAGTCCAGGACTCAAGAGTATTCTTAAGGACTTTTACTTTTTGGGACTAATTTTGTGTTCTCTTGCTGAGACTGTGGTTCAGTGCGGGGTGGAGCCCCTAGAACCTGGACTGTGAACTTACTAAGAACTGCTGTTCTTTCATTGAACTGTTTGAAAGATAGAAATCTGGGTTTTTTTTTGTGTTTCTTTTTGGAACCAAAGTAAGAGTGTATGCTAGTGCTTCCTTATATGATTTTTGGTTTTCTAATCATTGTGTTTTGGTGACAAATTAAACTTTGAACATTGTTTTTGATTTGACTTGGCTCGCTGTGCTTTATTTTAGCGAAGCCCAAAGTATTGGGACACCAGTGAGGTCTTCCACTTTGGGAGCCACGCCAGGGTCGTGCTGCCGCCTGTCGGTGGTCTTCCACAAGCTTCCCGGGACCCCGGCAGGTGACAAGTGCTTGACGCAACTGGGAAGAGGATAAATACCCACTTCAACTGCACACCATTACTGGTCGGATATAAATAAAGCTATTATTATTATTACTACCTCCTTTTTCCTACTAGCCAAACCTCTCTCTATGCAACCTAGCATCCTTCTAGCTTTCGCTGTCACCTGTTCAACCTGTTTGGCTACCTTAAGATCATCATATACATACACACCCAAGTCCTGTTCTTCTGTCGTGCACATAAGTTCTTCACCCCCTAAACTGTACCGTTCCCTTGGGTTTTTGCAGCCCAAATAATTTCAATCACCAACTGTAATGCCAGGAAAAAAGAAATCATCCACTATACCAGAGGGATATACCATGGCAATAACCCCTGCCACAATCTGAGGCAGGAATATAAGGAAATAGCTCTTGAAACGTTCTGTTGCCATGTAGTCACTGAGAGAAAGAGAAGTACATTATAACTTGTTTTCCTGCCCTTAAGTTTGTCATAGGATGCAGGAAGGATATAAGATGAGCTCTGCTGTACTCTTCGATAGCCAGATTCTACATTGTGACCAGCCAGGTATTATCCCTGCCAAGGTCCCAGTTAGGGCAGGGGAAAAGGTAAAAAGGAAAGTTTGGGGTGGAATCAGGAAGGGGTATATGGTTCCTGAGAATGCTAATTTACCCTGTGACCACCAGAGGGAGCCTGAGGTGTTTGAGGAAGAAGTAGGTGATCTATCCCCGAGTCACCACCGGGGGAGCCCAAGAGGTCCCAGGAACACTGCTGACTCGATTAGAGTAGGGTGTGGTCCCAGAGTACTTAAACCAGCAGGGGGGAACAGACAGGCAGGCCAGCTAGGGAGAAGGTTTAAACCTTTTCTCCCTAGGGAGTCCCCTGGGCCAAGCAGGAGCAACCAACCTTCACCCATGGAGCTGCTAGAGGCTGGACAAGCTGAAGAGCTGTTATTTCCAGGAGAACAGCCCATGGAGTATGAGGAGAGTCTGACAGAGTATGCTCCTGATTTTCCTGAAGCCATGCAGGTGGACTGGGCCTCAGCCTGCAAACAGTGAGTTGATTTTGCACTTTACTGTTTGGGACTATTTTTGGGGTTTTTTAAGCTAGGAGTGTGAATTGTTTGAATTGTTTGGGAGAGGTTTTGCTAACACCCTGGGAGGGAATTTTTGAAAGCCTGTTTAGAGGCTTTAATTTTGCAAAACCTGACACTCTCCTGTCCTGGCAGTGAATGGAACTGGCCAGAGGATTTAATGAACTTTGAGCACTAGTGCTACTGAATAAGTGCCATGAACTGTTTTTTTTTGTGTGTTTTTGAAACTGCCTGCTTGGGAGCAGTCAGTACTAGCTCTGAGGGGAGCTGAACTCTCAGACACAGCTGAGACTAAATCATTGCTGAGAGCAAGCCAAGAACTTTATTGTATGCTGTTTGTTTGCTTGCTTATTTTGATATTTTTGTTTGCTGCCGTTTGGGAACATTCTGACAAGTTTGGCAGCTGTATCATGAACTACTTACCTTCAGGAAGGAATGAGTAAAATTGATTTATTTCCTAGGAACTTCAATTGTTGTGTTTTGTTTTGGGATTTTTGGTTCCTGTTGAAAACAGTTCAGTCCTGCAGGGTGACTCCATTTCGGGTCACACGCTGGTGTGCTATTTTGTAGTAACCACTGAGAGTGCTATTGAGCCCTGTCCTGGGCTACAACATATTTAGATATAGTTTGTAATTTCAATTTCACTTCTGGCCTACTTCCTGTACGTACCCTGATCCCATCATAGTGCTGGGAGAGCAGGCATGGGGGTGCAGAATCTGATCATTTGGTGCTTGGAATCCACTATTTGATTGCTGACTGGACTGTATTGAGGCGAAAGAGCGAAGTGCAGATGCTACCTCAGATACAGCAGGGAGAGGCCGGGAAGCTTGCAGATTGTGACCACCACAGTGTGCCAGGGAAGAAGGTCCTGCAATGATATCTGCGATCAAGCTCTGTGGCTGAAAGAAAATAAAGTGAAATTATTACTTGAGAATATCAGCATCAGCATCATATTTATTTGATTATACAGCAAAGTCAAAATATTATCTAAGCAATTTACAATATTAAAATAGAATAAAAATAGAAAACACAACTTAACAAGAGAAAAGGGAAAAGTTACAAATCCCACAGCTAAAAAGTAATATTAATCAAAGAAAGGGGAAACAATAAGAAGGGAAAGTGGATTTACAAGACTAACTAGTGCAAATATGTAAGGGCAAAGCTACAATGGGAAAGTCACATAAACAGAGATGTTCCAAAACCTTAGCCAGGGGAAAAGGCAAGGCCATAATAATAAATTTGAGAGATATGATTTGGGTTGCAAACATGGATGAAGCGTCTAGAGCATTTCCAAGACACTGCAAAATATTCTAGGCTAGGCTTATTCAGGAAAAGATTGACTTAGAGGCTGACCAATATAACTTTTTTTTTTTCAGTTTTAGCCAAAGCTGAAACTGTTTTAATCACTGTTTTAATCACTTTTGGCTGAAACTAAAACTGTAGCCATGACTTATTGCCTAGTTTTGGCAGAAGTCAAAACCAAAATAATAAAACTAAACTTTATTTTGGTACTTGTATACCACCCTTCGCAAGACCACTAAGGTGGGTCACATAAAATATAAGATAGAAAGGAACTACATTGAATGATAGGACAGCAGGTGAGAGTAGAGAAAAAAGTTAGGCAAACTCAGTTCTCCACTTGGAATGCTCAGGAGAACAGACAAGTCTTCAGAAGGGCACAAACTTTAAATAAGAAAATTCTGGACTTGGAGGAACTAGCGTAGGTCCTTTGGAAGAGTTTTTCAAAGTGTAGGAAGAACAGCAAAGAAGACTGAGTGCCATATCAACATGAGCCTAGTCATATGTACAGAAGGAGTGATCAATTGAAGGGCTGATGCTGAGCGAAAAGAACGGATGGATTTATAAAGAAAAAAGAAGGAAGTTAAGAGGGAGTGTATTATCTTGAAACCTAGTGTCAGAAGTTTATGGTTTCTATACGAGATTTAACTGGGAGCCAATGACATTCCTTCAGCAGGACAACTCCACTGTTATCGGGAGCTGCCCCAACTCTCCATTCGGCTCCAGCCGCAAGGGAAGGAGTTGGCCAGGCGTGGGAGACCAACTCCGCCCTCAATAACCCTTTGGAAAAAAACAAACAGCTCCTTTCAGCAGGGCAGGCGTGGGAGACCAACTCCGCCCCCCAAGTGATCTTGTGGCGCTGCCTTTTCAAGGACTCTTCCACAAGACTACTCCAATGTTTAGACAAGCCTCTTCACCGGCCGAAGGGCTACTAGCATGAACCAAAAAACCAACTAAAAATCTTCCCCCCAAAGAACAACACCATCTCTATCCTCACAAACCACCACCACACATAACATGTCTCCAACTTTACAGGTCACCCCCTTCCCCACCCCCCTTCCCAACACATCTCCAACCCTCCTTACAACACTATACCTCACCATCCCCATCATTACAGGCCAAGGCAGACACGGTGATCTCGCCTCCCAACACAAAAACAACCGAACCAGGAACCCTGCCAACCTCATCCCCACCCTCCCCTCCCCACCAGCCCCCACCAGCAATACTCTCAAATTTGCATTCATCAAAGCAAGATCAGTTAACAAGACCTTCCTCCTCCATGACCTCATCTGTGACAACACTTGGGACGCCCTCATGATCACTGAAACCTGGTTCCAAGACAATGATGGGATTGCACTAGGCGAATTGTATCCTCCAGGCTACCAGACCCTAACCTGCTCAAGTACCTCTGGGAAAGGAGGTGGCGTGACTACCATCGTCAAGACCTCCACCACACCGAAACTGATAAGCTCTATCAACATTCCCATCCTAGAGGCTCTTGCCTTCACCATAGGCCACAAACACAAAATCACCCTCATACTACTTTATACAGCCCCCATCTCCCCAGCAGAAACCCTAGAGTCCCTCCTCAAATTCATCACCGAACTATCCATCTCCCACAAACACATAAGAACATAAGCAATGCCTCTGCTGGGTCAGACCTGAAGTCCATCGTGCCCAGCAGTCCGCTCATGCGGCGGCCCAACAGGTCCAGGACCTGTGCAGTAATCCTCTATCTATACCCCTCTATCCCCTTTTCCAGCAGGAAATTGTCCAATCCTTTCTTGAACCCTAGTACCGTACTCTGCCCTATTACACTCTCTGTAAGCGCATTCCAAGTGTCCACCACACGTTGTGTAAAGAACTTCCTAGCATTCGTTTTGAATCTGTCCCCTTTCAACTTTTCTGAATGCCCTCTTGTTCTTTTATTATACGAAAGTTTGAAGAATCTGTCCCTCTCTACTCTCTCTATGCCCTTCATGATCTTAGAAACATAGAAAGATGACAGCAGATAAGGGCCATATAGCCCATCAAGTCTGCCCACACTATTTACCCACCCTCTTAAGTCTTCTGACCCCTTAAGTATAATTGTAATTATACTGTCACTCTACTGACCCGCTCATTCAAGTCCTAGTGACCCTATCCCTTGGCATGACCTCGTAGGGATCCCACATGGGTATCCCATTTGTTCTTGAAGTCTGGGATGCTGCGTACCTCGACCACCTGCACTGGAAGCTTGTTCCAATGCTCGATCACTCTCTCCGTGAAGAAGTACTTCCTGGCGTCTCCACGAAACTTCCCTCCCCTGAGTTTGAGCGGATGTCCTCTTGTGGTCGAGGGTCCCCTGAGAAGAAAGATATCATCTTCCACCTCGACCCGTCCCGTGATGTACTTAAATGTCTCAATCATGTCTCCCCTCTCCCTACGCTCTTCAAGAGTGTAGAGCTGCAATTTGCTCAGTCTTTCCTCGTACAGGAGACCCTTTAGCCCCGAGACCATCCTGGTGGCCATCCGCTGAACCGATTCAATTCTGAGCACATCCTTACGGTAATGTGGCCTCCAGAATTGCACACAGTACTCCAGATGAGGTCTCACCATGGCTCTGTATAATGGCATCATGACTTCAGGTTTCCTGTTGACGAAGCTTCTCTTGATACAACCTATCATCTGCCGTGCTTTAGATGAAGCCTTCTCCACTTGAGTGGCTGCTTTCATGTCAGCACTGATGATTACTCCTAAGTCTCATTCTGCCGTAGTCCTGGTTAAAGTTTCTCCATTCAGGGTGTAAGTTCTGCAAGGATTTCCGTTACCGAGATGCATGACCTTACATTTCTTGGCGTTAAAGCCCAGCTGCCATATCAAGGACCAACTTTCTAAAGTACGCAGGTCTTGCTCCATAGCATCCTGTAGATTATAGCCGTTTACTATATTGCATAGTTTGGCGTCATCAGCGAATAAGGTTACTTTGCCTTGAAGCCCTTGAGTCAGATCCCCAATGAATATGTTGAAGAGGAGTGGGCCCAGGACCGAACCCTGTGGCACTCCGCTAGTCACCTCCGACATTTTAGAGAGGGTACCGTTAACTACCACCCTCTGAAGTCTGCCATTAAGCCAATCTTTAACCCATGCAGTTAGAGTCTCTCCTAATCCCATCGATTTCATCTTGTTCAGCAGCCTGCGGTGTGGGACGCTGTCGAACGCTTTGCTGAAGTCCAGGTACACGACGTCCAAGGACTCTCCTGAGTCCAGTCTTCTTGTTACCCAGTCAAAGAAGTTGATTAGATTTGACTGACATGACCTACCCTTGGTGAATCCATGTTGGCTGGGATCCCGGAGATTTCCCTCGTTCAGGATCGTATCTAATTTATACTTAATTAGTGTTTCCATGAGTTTACACACTATTGAGGTGAGGCTTACCGGTCTATAGTTTGCAGCCTCAGCCTTGCAACCCTTTTTATGTAGAGGAACGACGTTGGCTGTTTTTCAGTCTAACGGAACTTTCCCCGTACTTAGTGAGAGATTGAAGAGCACTGCCAACGGTTCTGCCAGAACGTCTCTCAATTCTCTGAGCACTCTTGGGTGTAAATTGTTCGGTCCCATGGCCTTGTTTACCTTTAGCCTTGCCAGTTCGTTGTAAACGTCCCCAGGTGTGAACTCAAAATTCTGAAACGGGTCATCCACGTCTTGTTTTATCATCAACTGTGGTCCGTGTCCCGGTGCTTCGCAGGTGAAGACTGAGCAGAAATATTCATTTAGTAGTTCTGCTTTTTCTGAATCCGCCACCGTGTAGTTTCCGTCCGGTTGTCTAAGGCGTACTATACCGTCTGTGTTCCTTTTCCTATCACTGATATACCTAATGAAGGATTTGTCCCCTTTTTTAATGTTCTTTGCCAGAGTTTCTTCCACTCGAAGTTTGGCCTCCCTAACTGCTGTTTTGACCGTTGCAGATCTGGTCTTATATTCTACTTTAGTTTCTCTTCTCTGCGTACGTTTGTAGGAAAGAAATGCTTTTTTCTTCTCCTTAATGAGGTGCGAGATCTCTTCAGTGAACCATTCAGTGAATCTTGTAAGTCTCTATCATATCCCCTCTAAGTCTCCTCTTCTCCAGGGAAAAGAGACCCAGTTTCTCCAATCTTTCAGCGTTTGAAAGGTTTTCCATCCCCTTTATCAGACGCGTCGCTCTCCTCTGAACCCTCTCGAGTAACGCCATGTCCTTCTTAAGGTACGGTGATCAATATTGGACGCAGTACTCCAGATGCGGACGCACCATCGCCCGATACAATGGCAGGATAAATTCTTTCGTTCTGGTTGTAATACCCTTCTTGATTATGCCTAGCATTCTGTTTGCCTTTTTAGTGGCCGCTGCGCACTGTGCCGTCGGCTTCATTGTCATGTCCCCCAAGTCCCTTTCTTGGGTACTCTCATTTAATAACATCCCTCCCATCGTATAGTTGTACCTCGGGTTTCTGTTTCCCACATGTAATACTTTACATTTCTCAATGTTGAACTTCATCTGCCATCTCGTCGCCCATTCCCCTAGTTTGTTCAAGTCCCTTTGCAATTCTTCGCAGTCCGAGATCCACTAAATAGTTTGGTGTCATCTGCAAATTTTATTATTTCACACTTTGTCCCTGTTTCTAGATCATTTATGAATATATTAAATAGCAGGGGCCTGAGCACCGAGCCCTGCAGGACCCCACTCGTGACCCTTCTCCAGTCCGATTAGTGGCCCTTCACTCCTACCCTCTGTTTCCTATCCGCCAGTTTTTGATCCATCTATATACATCTCCTTCCACCCCATGGTTCTTCAGTTTCCGGAGTAGGCGTTCATGGGGTACCTTGTCAAAGGCTTTTTGGAAATCTAGATATATGATGTCTATGGGATCTCCTTTGTCCATCCATTTGTTAATTCCTTCGAAGAAGTGCAATAAGTTCGTTAGGCATGATCTCCCCTTGCAGAAACCATGTTGGCTGGTTATCAGAAGTTCGTTTCTTTCAAAATGTTCATCGATGTTTTCTTTTATCAGTGCTTCCGCCATTTTCCCTGGAACCGAGGTCAGACTCTCTGGTCTGTAGTTTCCTGGGTCACCTCTTGATCCCTTTTTAAAGATGGGTGTAACATTGGCTATCTTCCAATCCTCCGGGATCATGCCTGTTTTCAGGGATAGATTGCAAATTTGCTGCAATAGTTCCACTGTCTCCTCCTTTAATTCCTTCAGAACCCTTGGATGGATTCCGTTCGGACCCGGGGATTTGTCAGTTTTTAGTTTTTCTATCTGCCTACGTACATCTTCAAGGCTCACTTCCATGGATGTTAATTTTTCTGCTTGATTTCCATTGAAGAATTGCTCAGGTTCCAATATGTTGGATGTGTCTTCGTTTGTGAATACAGACGAAAAGAGACTTCAACTTCCCAGACTACCCCAACACCTCAGGACAAAGTGACAGCTTCCTCTCCTCCCTCACCAACGTGGGATTTCACTAAGCTGTAACCACCCCTACTCATTCAGCAGGCAAAATTTTAGACTTAATCTTCACCCTTAGAGACCCGACTGCAGAGCCTCAACAAACAATCTGCACCATTACACCTGTCCCATGGTCAGACCACCACCTCATTGAATTCCAACTCCCACGCAAAACTACCCCAGTACCGCAGAAATACCCTATCCCACCCACCAGTGCCAACTCCCTAATTCACTCAACCCTTCAGTCATGGCCACAGGCATTCACAATCTAAACAAAACTTGCACCCAACATCCCCATTCCATCGACCTAGCAGCCTCCACGTGGCACTCCAACATCCAATCCCTCTATAACTGCCTCGCTCAGACAAAAACAACATGAATAACCACTAACAAAACACCTGCTCCCTGGTATACCAGTGACCTCGGATCCATAAAAAGATCACTGAGAAAAGCAGAAAGAAACTGGATCAAACACCCAAATTCAGAAATCAAAGCTCACTGGGAATACACATCTGTCACCTACAAAGCTGCCATCCTAGAAGCGAAGAAAGCCTATTACTCTCACATCCTACAGATAGCCCCAGCTAGATCCAAACAACTGTTTGCCCTCACAAACCAACTCTTCACCAATGCCCAAGGAAAAAGCCACAACAACCCAACAGAACTTGATAATGAGACTCTCTTGGACTTCTTTCAGTCCAAGGTACAAACCATCCGCAATAATCTTGACACCAACACCAACCCCCCACCAGCATACCCCCAGCCTAACCCAAGTACCCCATCCTCTACCACTCTCCCCCAACTTCATATGGCCACCCATGCTGAGGTTCTCAAAACCCTGAGAGAACCAGCACCATCCTCGACCCCTGCCCATCCAGCCTCCTACTCTCCACAGAAGATGCCATGCAGAATCTATCCTCCCCATCATTAACTCCTCCCTCTCCCCAGGGACAGTATCTCTCAGCTGGAAGCCGGCTATTATCAAACTCACTCTCAAAAAACCCACCCTCGACCCTAACGAACCCGGCAACTACCGCCCAGTCTCCAACCTCCCATTTGTCTCCAAACTCTAAGAACAAATAGTGCTCCGCCGATTACACCCTTTCATTGAAGAACAAGCTGCCCTGTCCCCTGCACAATCCAGCTTCCGAACAGGCCACAGGACAGAGTCAGTACTCCTGGATATCATTGATGACAGCTGGTCGATACTCGACAAAGGCAGCGAAGCCCTACTAGTCCTACTTGACCTCAGCGCTGCCTTTGACACTGTCGACCACCATCTCCTCTTATCTAGACTCTATGACCTTGGAATCAAGGACTCTGCCCTCCAGTGGTTCACCTCCTTCCTTCACCAAAGAACCCAAACAGTCCTATTAGGGACGCACAAATCTAACCCCAAGACTATCAAATATGGCATTCCCCAAGGCGCCCTTCTATCCCCCCTCCTATTTAACTTCTACATTAGACCTGTCATTGATATAGCCCAGAAGTACAAAGTTAAAATCCACTCCTACACCAATGACATCCAGCTGCTCCTCCCACTAGGTAAAAAACAATCATCCCAAATTGCCAACCTCCAACACTGCCTCTCTGACATGAAAACCTGGATGACAAACAACAAACTACAGCTGAACGCCTCCAAGACCAAACTTTTATGGCTCAGGAAAATAAGTACCAAATATACATGCCCAACACTATCATGGGACTCCACCTTACTAACTGCAGCAGATCAAGTACGCAGCCTAGGAGTAACATTAGACGGTCACATGTCCCTGTCCACCCACATATCTCAAGTAGTCTCTACCTCCTACTACCTCTGCCAACTGAGAAGGATCAAACCCTACATCTCCACACCTGACCTAGACCAACTCCTCTACGTCTATGTCCTCTCCAGGATGGATTACTGTAACTCCCTATTTAATGGAGTAGCCAAAAAAGATCTCAAGTGCCTCCAGCGGGTACAAAATGCAGCAATCCGCCTCCTACACAGCCTCAACTACCACGATTCCATCTCCCCAGCCCTCCGTGATGAACACTGGCTTCCAATTAACCAATGCTGCGCATTCAAGGTCCTGGTAATAGCGCATAAAAGAATTTATGCCACCACCCTTGCCTACATAGAATCCAAGCTAACCCAGTACACCCCCACCCGCCCCCTCCACTCAGAAATGGAGAAACGCCCATGCACTCCCACAGGAAATTTCCTCCTGTCAGAAACCGCCTGCAAACGCTCCTACAGCCACTACATCCCCCAACTCTGGAACCAACTCCCCCCGCAAATCAGATTACAGAATTCATTGATGACCTTCTGGAAAGCAGTAAGGACTCTCCTCTTCAACTAAAATTCAACCGCAGTCTACACCTCACCCTCCTTAAATCCCCCCTCCCCTCTACCCTCTCTTCTCCATTCTAAACATCTACTTAAATTGCTATAAAGGCCATTCTTAACCTGTAAACTGCCATATAGTCCTTGTACTTAAATGTACCTGCCTAATTTTCAAGATCCTACATGGCATTCTTCCTCCCCTAATCCCACTATCCTGGAATTCTTCGAGATCTGACACTACCAGATCCGCCCACATACTCAAACTATCTTTCCCCTCGTTAAAAGGCGTCATGTATGCAGGTAAATTAGGGAAATCCCTTTTCTTCCAATTCACTGAGTTTTGGAATAACCTCCCTGCCCCGCTGCGGAACCTCGGCTCATTCCAATTATTCCGAAAGCATCTGAAAACCTGGCTTTTCTCCAAAACGTAACGCTATCTATTGAAAATGTAAAGCTAGCTATCCTCTTGCTAACCTCTAATTTCTTATGTCCTTCCCTCATTTATTGAATTACTTATAAACCGTGCCGAGCTCTATCTTTATGGAGATGATGCGCTATACAAACTTAAGAACATAAGAACATAAGCAGTGCCTCTGCCGGGTCAGACCAGAGGTCCATCCCGCCCAGCAGTCCGCCCCCGCGGCGGCCCAACAGGTCATGAACTGCCTTAATCACCAGAACGGGCCCCCTTGCCCCCTAGGTTTCTCATCGAAGTCCTATCTTCCCATCAATGTCCTAACCCTCCGGCCTTGCACCTGCACGACCTGGTGAGCTGTCTATACTTATGCAACACCCCAGCACCTCCCTCAGTACCCCACGATCCCCTTTTCCCTCAGGAATCTGTCCAATCCCTGTTTGAATCCCTGTACTGTACTCTGCCGGATCACTTCCTCCGGGAGCGCATTCCATTTGTCCACGACCCTTTGGGTGAAGAAAAACTTCCTTGCATTTGATTTGAACCTATCTCCCTTCAGTTTCTCTGAGTGCCCCCTCGTACCTGTCGTCCCTTTTAGTCTGAAGAACCTGTCCCTGTCCACCCTCTCTATGCCCCTAAGTATTTTGAAGGTCTCTATCATATCCCCCCCTGAGCCTCCTCTTTTCCAGAGAGAAGAGCCCCAGTTTATCCAGCCTCTCAGCATATGGGCAGTTTTCCAGCCCTCTTACCAGTTTCGTTGCCCTCCTTTGGACTCTCTCAAGAACTGCCATGTCCTTCTTGAGGTGCGGCGACCAATATTGAACGCAGTATTCCAGATGTGGGCGCACCATCGCTCAATACAGCTGCATGATGACTTCCCGCGTCCTGGTTGATATGCCCCTCTTGATGATGCCCAGCATCCTGTTGGCTTTCTTCGAGGCTGCTGCACACTGTGCGGATGGTTTCATGGATGGATCCACTAGCACACCCAAGTCTCTCTCAAGTCCGGTGTCTTCCAGCAATCTCCCCCCCCATTTTATACTCAAACAACGGGTTCTTTTTCCCTATGTGCATGACCTTGCATTTATCTACGTTAAAGCGCATTTGCCATTTGTTTGCCCAGTCCTCCAGCTTATCGAGGTCCCTTTGCAGTTCCTCACACTCCTCCCTGGTCCTAACTCTGGCGCAGAGCTTGGTATCGTCTGCAAATTTTATAACCTCACACTTTGCCTCCGTTTCCAGGTCATTGATAAATATGTTGAAGAGTAGCAGCCCCAGCACCGATCCCTGCGGCACACTGCTCGTGACTCCCCGCCAGTCAGAATATTGGCCCTTTACTCCGACCCTCTGTAGTCTACCTGACAGCCAGTGCTTGATCCATCTGTGTACATCCCCGCCCACCCCGTGGTTCCACAGCTTCCTAAGCAGCCTTTCATGTGGCACCTTGTCAAAGGCCTTTTGAAAATCGAGGTAAATGATGTCTATGGGTTCCCCTTTGTCCACCTGACTGCTTATTCCCTCAAAGAAGTACAGAAGGTTTGTCAGGCACGACCTTCCCTTACAGAATCCGTGCTGGCTTGTCCGCAGTAGGCCATTTTTCTCGATGTGCTCGCAAATGCTGTCCTTGATCATTGCTTCCACCATCTTCCCTATAACTGAAGTCAGGCTCACCGGCCTGTAGTTCCCGGGGTCACCTCTCGATCCCTTCTTAAAGATAGGTGTGACATTCGCCAGTTTCCAGTCCTCTGGTACCTCTCCAGTTTTCAAGGATAGGTTGCAAACATGCTGGATTGCGCTCGCTATTTCCTGACTTAGTTCCTTTAGAACCCTTGGGTGGATCCCGTCCGGTCCCGGTGATTTGCCGCTTTTCAGTCTGTCAATCTGCTTGAGGACATCCTCCCGACTTACCTCTATATGCCCCAATCTTTTGGCCTGCTCCCCACTCATGAGCTCCTCTGAGTCCGGTATATTGGACGTGTCCTCGCTCGTGAAGACCGACGAGAAGAACGTGTTCAACCTCTCAGCTACCTCTTTATTCTCCTTAATCACTCCCTTCCTATCCCCATCGTCCAATGGCCCCACCTCCTCTCTCACTGGTTGCTTCCCCTTTACGTAACTGAAGAATGCCTTGAAGTTTTTCGCCTCCCTGGCCAGCCCCTCCTCGTATTTCCCTTTTGCTTTTCTAATCTCTTGGTGGCATTCCTTTTGGCATTTCCTGTGCTCCTGGTGATTTTCCTCCGTTGGATCCCTTTTCCATTTCCGGAAGGACACTTTCTTGTCACTGATTACCTTCTTTACTTCATGTGTCATCCAAACCGGGTCTTTTGACCGCTTGTTCTTGCGGCCTTTCCTGAAACTGGGGATGTACAGTTTTTGCGCTTCCTGCAGTGTGTCCCTGAGAAGGGTCCAGGCGCTCCCTACAGTCTCCATCCTAAAGCCGTTCCTGAGCTTCCTCCCCACCATTTTCCTCATAGCAACATAGTTCCCTTTCCTGAAGTTGAGCGCAGTCGTTGCGGTCCTCCCCACTATGGGTGACCCCCTTTCTAATGTGAATCTGATCACGTTGTGATCACTGTTGCCTAGTGTTCCTCCCACTTCTACCCCTCTTGCAGGCCCCCCTAATCCGTTAAGGATGAGGTCAAGAGTAGCATCCCCTCGCGTCGGTTCCTTGACTAGTTGCTCCATGAAGCAGTCCCTCACAGCTTCTACGAATCCTGCTTCCCTCGTGGAGTTGGAGTGTCCCGTACTCCAGTCTATCCCCGGGTAGTTGAAGTCCCCCATCACTGTTACACTTCCAGTCCTGCATTCCTGTCTCAGTTCTGCTTCCAAGTCTTGTCCTATTGTTTCTGACGCACCAGGCGGGCGATAATACAGCCCCAGCTTTATGTCTGCACTCTTCTTTCCCGGCAATTTGACCCATAGCGATTCTAACTCCTCTGCCTTTGTTGCCGTATCGATCCCAATCGAGTAGATATAGTCCTTTATATACAGCGCTATGCCTCCCCCCTTCTTGTGGGTCCTGTCCCTCCTGTAGAGCTTGTACCCTGGCAGCGCCACATCCCATTGATTTTCCTCTGTCCACCAGGTTTCTGTAATTCCTATTATATCCAGGTCCTCCCCCTTGGCCATGACTTCCAGTTCACCCATCTTAGCCATAAGGCTTCTTGCATTTGCGTATAAGCACTGTAGGTCCCAGTGTTTGTCCTCCACCTCTGCCTTTACCTGGGCCGCCTTCCCTTGGGTCTCGGGCCGTTTTCCCGCTCCCAGTGCCTCTGCTGTGCCCTCCGCCTTTACCCTCGCAACTCTCTTCCTCCCCATGTCCCCTCCACCCCACCTCCCCGCTTTTCCTCGGGGAGTACCAGCCCCCTCCTGTGCTATCATCCCCTGGGCCTTGGTTTGTTCCCCCTTGCCTTGTGTCTCCCCTTTGCCCTGTGGCTCCGCCTTATTGCCTTCTGTTTGCACCCTGGTGCCATCTTGTCCTCCTGAATCCCCTGTTTTCCCCTTCCCCTTAGACTTCTCCCAGCAAGTTGCTGTTACCTGGTGTTTCCCTCGCTGTCTGATCGCGAGTTCCATCGGACCCCCGTCCTCCTCCCTGCAGTCAGCCCATTCAGCATCTTTTCTTGATACTGCTGTCCGAAGCGTCCTCAGGTCAGCTGTCGGCTTTCCCCCTCTCTGTAGTTTAAAGCCCTCTCGATCTCCTTCTTTACGTTGGCTGCTAGTATTCTTGTTCCCGCCGTGCTCAGGTGCAGGCCATCCCGCCTGTAGAGCTTGCTCTTTCCCCAGAAGGACGACCAGTTCCTCACAAAGTGGAAGCCCTCCTCCTTGCACCACCTCCTCAGCCACGCATTCACCTCCTGGAGCTCGGCCTGCCTCCTTGCATCTGCCCTCGGGACCGGCAGGATCTCCGAGAATGCTATCCTCTGTGACCTCCGTTTCAGCTTCCTTCTCAGGACCCTGAACTGGTCTGTTAGCGCAAGCATGCTGAAATTCCTCCAGCTCACATCATTTGTTCCGACGTGGACAATTACTGCTGTCTCCTCCGTTTCGGCTCCGTCCAAGATCCTCTCGATTCTGTCGGCAATGTCCTTTGTCCTGGCCCCAGGGAGACATGTCACCAGCCGGTCCTCTCGACCTCCAGCTACGTGACAGTCCACCTCTCTCAGGATCGAGTCTCCCACAACAATTGCAGTCTTTCCCTTCCTTAAGAGCCTCCTCTGCCTCAGGTCCGTGTCCATGGTGAAACTGGGCGCTCCTCCCTCGGGGTCCTTGGCCTCCTCTGCCCTCCTGGCCTCTCCACTGGCCTCTCCACTAGGTCCATCCTCCGGTGGGTCCTGGCTCTCGTCTGATGACACCTGTCTGAGTTGCTGCTGGTTCTGCTCCTCGACCCTCCTATAGCTCTCCTCGATGAATCTCTCAAGGTCCCTCACCTGATCTTCAATGGAGTTGTTTCTGTCTGGATCCTCAGACGCCTGGCATGGCTCCTCTGAAGCGTGCAGCCCCTCCAGGTCCTGAACCCTGGCCTGCAATCTCGCGACCTCATACTTCAGGCCTTCCAGCTCCCGGCATCGACCGCATATGTACTCCCGCCTTCCCGAGGGGAGGTAGTCGTACATATGGCACCCCATGCAGTATACTGGAAAGCTCTGGTGTATTCCGGCTGCCTCCATTTCCATCTTATCCGCTCCGCTCTCCGGTCTCCCTCAGCTCTCTGCTCTGCTCCTTTGGTCCGTCTATTTGCTCTCCGCTCTCTCGTCTGCCTGTTCTGCTCTCTCCTCTCTGCTCTCTCCTCTGGCTCTCACCACTCTGGTCTCCTCTGATCTGTTGGTGTCCTCACTCCCTCGCTCTCCCTCCGCCTGCTGCTGCTGTGTCCTCTCTCCCTCTGCCTGATGCTGCTGTGTCCCCTCTCCCACTCTCACTCTCCGCCTGCTGCTGCTGTGTCCTCTCTCCCTCTGCCTGCTGCTGCTGTGACCTCTCACCCACACTCACTCTCTGCCTCTGGTTGTGTGCTCACCTCACACCCACACTCACTCTCTGCCTCTGGTTGTGTGCTGACCTTGGTGTAGTGCCCTGGCCCTTCTCAAGGCCCTTCGTAAAGCCGCGCGCCGAACGGCCGCGCGCCGTTGGCTCCGCCCCTTTTAAGGCGGAGCTCCGAGGTTTAGTTTAGTTTACTTAAACTACTGTATAGTCTTTGTATTGTCCAAATGTACTCCACTGTGAATGTTTGCTTGTAGGCCGCTCTGAGCTACTGGGAGGACAGGATAAAAATCTAAATAAATAAATAAATGAGTAAGCAACCTATGTTCTGAACAATTGAAGTTTTTTTGAGAGCCATTGCTGGAAGTCCAGTGAAAACAATATTGGAGTCAAGTTTGGAGGAAACAAGAGCATAAAGAAGTGTCTATATACCATTAAATTGACTGAATCAAACGGAGAGAGAAGAAACAAGATTTAGTAAGAGAAGCAATTTGTGTCCGGAAGGTAAAGGCAGTGTTGGGACAGCCCCTTAGGTACTTCATAGTATCCACTAACTTAATTGGTACTATAGACCAGAGTAAAGGTACCATAGAGGGGAAGAACAAGTTCCTGTGACCCACAGAGCTACGAATTTCTGCAGCTTTAAGACCAAATGATTCTCGAATGACCAGATATTAATTTTATCAAAAAAAGACTGTATGGATGGAAGATTAGGACTAGTAAGGAATTTATTGACTGAAATATGTTGAAATCTATATAGCAGACAAGGAAATGCATTTATTTCTCCAGTATTAAAGTACTTGCTGACACTTGCTGTGGCTGGTAAGGATCCCCAAGCACCACCACCTGAGGACCTCCACCAAGAGCAGCAGTCAGTAGCAGCATCCCTGAACCACTAAGGTGCCAAAATCTGTAACTCAGGGATGCTGCTGCTGCTGCTGCCTGCCAAGTTTTGTAAAAGGGACCCCCAGCCACCTTCAGAGGAAGACCTCAGCTAGAGTATTTATATTTAATATTTATATTAGAGGCTCTGGCAGAGACCCGTTTACAAAGTAGGTATTCTTCTCAATTAATAAAGTGTCTTTGCTTATTTGTAAGTGGGCCTTTACTACAGCCTTTAACTCAGTAGCATAATTAAATAACTACCGTACTTCTGAAGTTTATGGGGATGGGCAGGGACCAAAGAGATTACTTATGGAGACAAATTGGATTTCCAGCGGGGACAGGTTTGATTTCTGTCCCTGCACAACATGGATCAAAAGTTCAGTTCCAGTTCCATTACAATACTTTAGACATTCTGATGTGTATTATCAGTCTCATTTCCCACACCTTATGAAACTTACCTCATCTTCTGACTGATTCTCTGGCAGCAGAATGTGCAGGGCAAGAGCACTGCCACTGTCCCGTTGCACCTTCTCCTTCAGCAGACTGATGAGTACAGTACTCTCCCGTGGAGGCTGCCACTGAGGGTTAGTGATGGCAAAGTGCATGAGGGAGAGTTCTGTCTTTCCATCCTCTGCTTGTTGGTAAACAGAAGCTTCTGTCTTCCCTGTTGATGTCCACTGAAACCACAAAAGAAGAGGTGAAGCCAAAAAAGTCCCCATGTTGAGAGGATGTAACCTGTACAGGTTCCATATACTGGCTATTCTTTCCTCTCCCCCCAAATAAATCAATCCCATAAGTCACCATGGGGCTCATTTTCAAATGAGAAAAATGTCCAAAAAGTGGCATTTGGACATTTTGTTTGCTAAAAATTGCCATTTTCAAAACACATTTTTTAGACAGTTTTGTACACTGTTTGTCTACAGTGTATCTAAATCTCAAGGGGGAATGTTGGAAATATGCTTTGGGTGGGATTAGGGCAGATATAATTTGTCAGGATGTCTGTGTGGCCAGTCTGCTAAGAATGCTGACCCCATCTAGTCCCAATGGCTGGTTTTGTGTGTTTTTCATTTGGACATTTTTTTTTTTTAATGGTTCAAAAAGATAGACACATCTAGAAAATGGACATTTTTAAAACTAAAAATATTTTGGAAAATGGTCATTTTCCCTACTGGATTTTTGGACTTTTCTGCAAAACATCTAAACTCAGATTTAGATATCATATTGAAAATGCCCTTCCACATAATATACTGTATTTATCCACAGGAATGCCAACACACATACCTTGACACAGTGACATAGCCAGACAGTCATTCTTGGATGAGCACAAATTTTTCTTGGCTCTACCCAACTCCAAACTCAAAATATAAATACTTCAGCTAATGAGGATCCCCAAACTTTGTCGGCTGATGGCCAGAACAAAAGATTAGATTCTTATCTTTGCTAATCTTTCTTGTAAATCCGTGCTCTATTCCTGGACAAGTGGGTTATGCATCCCATGTCATGACACTGCTTGTAGGAAGCCTCATTTACATAATTTTTTCAGACCCTCCCCTCTTACCTCAGGACTACCCTCAGGAATCCAGTTTGTGCATAAGAAGGACTCCTGTAGATGACATAGACAAAAGGGAGGGGTATAGGGACACTTCCCGACAAATAAATCTAATCTGCTCATAATATGAAAAGACATAACAATCATAAACAATTGAAACAGGTTATTAAACAGTATAAGCCTGAAAGAAACTGTACTATAAAGAGACCCAGTCTGCACTAACAGAGGAGGGCACCCAAGCTAGTGACCCCCAAAGCAAAGTGCTTAACATATCCGGATGGTAGTCTTAGAAAGGCTGGTCAAGAAACCATAAGTCCAGCTTACCAGTACTTATCAAGGCAGACAATCGGCAAATCAGCAACTCACAAGGCGAGTTTCAAGAACAGAATGTGGATTTACAAGAAAGAAGATTAGCAAAGGTAAGAACCTAATCTCTCATTCTTGTACAATCCTGCTCTATTCCTGAACAAGTGGGACATAACAGAGCAGTCCCGTACAGTCAGAGTGGGACTAATGAGCCTGCTGCCAAAACAAAGGAACCAAAAGCAGCATCCTGCTTGGCCGCCATATTGATCCTGTAAAACTTGGTAAAAGCATGCAAGGAGAACCACACAGTAGCCCTGCAAATCTCCTCCAAAGAGATCGCCAATGAATCTGCCCAAGAGGAAACTAGAGAGCTGCACGGGAACGGGGACGACGGGAATCCCGCGGGGATGACGGGAATCCCGCGGGACCGGCGGGCATCCCGTGGGTTCCCCCCTTCGGGTCACGGGGATCCCATGGGGACACCCCCTAGGGTTGCGGGGATCCCGTGGGGACGCCTCCGAGGGTCGCGGGGATCCTGCGGGGCTGGATGTACTCAGTCGCGCGGCTCTTCTTCTCCCTACCTGCTCTGCTTGCAGCACAGAGCCGAACGGAAGTCTTCCCGACGTGACGTCGGGAAGACTTCCGTTCGGCTCTGTGCTGCAGGCAGGGCAGGTAAGGAGAAGGAGAGTAGCCTCGTGGCTCGAGTGGCTACCAAGGGAGGGGGGCGGTCCGCCCCGGGTGCAGCACAACCGGCCAGGTCCCCTTACTTTTGTGGTGCTTCCCCGACTGACCGACCGACCGATAACAGCCCCGGTCCGACAAACCTCCCTGCCCTGTAGCCGCGAATCTAAGGTAATTTAGATTCGCGGCTACAGTGCAGGGAGGTTTGTCGGACTGGGGCTGTTATCGGTCGGTCGGTCGGGGAAGCGCCACAAAAGTAAGGGGACCTGGCCGGCTGTACTGCACCCAGAGCGGGAGAGAAGGAGGGGGGAGAAGGACGCTGAAAGCACTGGGGAAGACAAAGGGGTGGAGAAGGACGCTGAAAGGCCATGGGGAAGACGGGGGGAAGGACACTGAAAGCACTTGTGGAAGACAGAGGGGGTAGAAGGATGCTGACAGGACATGGGAAGAAAGGGGGGGAGAAGTACGCTGAAAGCACATGGGGAAGACAAAGGAGTGGAGAAGGACGCTGACAGGACATGGGGAAGACGGGGGGGAGAAGGACGCTGAAAGCACATGGGGAAGACAAAGGGGTGGAGAAGGATGCTGAAAGGCCATGGGGAAGACGGGGGGGATGGGAGGACACTGAAAGCACTTGTGGAAGACAGAGGGGGGAGAAGGACGCTGAAAGGACATGGGGAAGACAGAGGGGGTGAAGGACACTGAAAGCATATGTGGAAGACAGAGGGGGAGAAGGACGCTGACAGGACATGGGGAAGTTGGGGGGAGAAGGACGCTGAAAGGAAATGGGGAAGAGAGAGTGGGGAGAAGACGCTGGCAGGGAAGAAGACAAATATGCCAGACTATGGGGGGTGCAGAGGGAAGAAGATGGGTGCCAGACCAATTTGAAAGGGGGGAGATAGGGAGAGGCACAGTAACAGAGCAAATGGAAGACGCAGAAGGAAGAGAGACAGTGGATGGAAGGAATTGAATGAGAACATGAGGAAAGCAGAAACCAGGCAACAAAGGTAGGAAAATAATTCTATTTCTTTTTTTTTTTTTCTTCAGGATAAAGTAGTATATTAGTTGTGTTGATAAAAATTTATAAACATTAGAGGCTCTGGTAGAAACCTGTTTACAAAGTATGTATTCTTTCCAATTAATATTTCCAAATTAATAAAGTCTTTTTGCTTATTTGTAAATGGGTTTCTACCAGAGCCTTTAATTCAGTAGCATAATTAAATGAAATAACTATTTCTGAAGTTTATAGGAACGGGCGGGGATGGAGGGGATTCCTCACGGGGACGGCGGGGATTCCTCGCGGGGACGGGTGGGGACGGAGGGATTCCTCACGGGGACGGGTGGCATTCCTCACGGGGACGGGTGGGGACGGGTGGGACTTTGGCGGGGACGGGTGGGATTTCTGTCCCCGCGCAACTCTCTAGAGGAAACACCTCTAGTAGAATGAGCCATCACAGAAATAAAGGGCTTCTTTCCAGCTGTGATGTAGGCAGACAAAATAGCCATACGGATTAATCTTGAAATGGTGGCTTTCGAAGCAGGCCTACCTTATAGGCAGGGCCCACCAAGACAAACAGGTGGTCAGAAACTCGAAACGCATTCATGATCTCCAAGTACCGCAACAAGAGCCTGCACACATCTAGTGACTGCAATACTCGGTCATGCTCTCATGCTTGTAAGGACAAATGCTTGTATCTTGGCGTAATTTACAGACCCCCAAGACAACAGGATGACCTAGATATGGAAATAATCGGGGATATAGAAAATATCACCTTGCGTGGGGACACGGTATTGTTAGGTGACTTCAACATGCCTGATGTGGATTGGGATACACTAACCTCCTTTTCCGGCAGCAACAGGAGGCTACAGTGGCGTACCAAGGGGGTAGCGGGAGGGGCGGTCCGCCCCGGGTGCCAGCCCTGAGGGGGTGCTCCCGGCCTTGCCATTCAGTCCCCCCCCACCCCCGAGTTCCCCCCCCGAAGGACCGCTCGCCCCACTGACCTTCCTGCACCACCTGTGAAGCAGCCCGCAGCAGGATCGCGACGTCAGCGATCCCTGAGCTGCTTGGGCGCTGCTTCCTGCACTGCAGTTCCGCCCCTCCTCTGACGTCAGAGGAGGGGCGGGACCGCGGCGCAGGAAGCAGCGCCTAAGCAGCGCAGGGATCGCTGACGTCGCGATCCTGCTGCGGCTGCTTCATAGGTGGTGCAGGAAGGTCAGTGGGGCGAGCGGTCCTTCGGGGGTGGTGGGGGGGGAACTGAACGGCAAGGCCGGGAGCATAGGTAGTGCTGCTTCATAGGTGGTGCGGGGAGGCCAGGGGGGCGAGCAATCCTTCGGGGTGGAGCGGGTGGGCGGGCAGGCAGGCTTTCAAAGGGGGAGGCAGGCCTTCAAGAGGGGGGGACAGGCCTTCGGGAGGGTGTGCAGACCTTCAAGGGGGTGCAGGCCTTCAAGGGGGGGACAGGCCTTCAAGGGGGGGACAGGCAGGCAGGCCTACAAGGGGGAGACAGGCCTACAAGGGGGTGTGACAGGCCTTCAGGGGGGGACAGGCCTTGAAGGGGGTGCAGGCCTTCAGGTGGGACAGGCCTTCAAGGGGGGGGACAGGCCTTCAAGGGGGGGACAGGCAGGCAGGCCTTCAAGGGGGGGACAGGCCTACAAGGGGGGGACAGGCCTTCAAGGGGGGGACAGGCCTACAAGGGGGTGGGACAGGCCTTCAAGGGGGGTGCAGGCCTTCAAGGGGGGACAGGCAGACCTTTAAAGGGGGACAGGCCTTTGGGGGGGACCCTGGTTTAGAAGTACACGGAGGGAAGGGGGTGTTCAAAGAGACGTGCATATGCCAAACTTTGGGGGGGGGAGAAAGAAATAATGGGTCTGAAAATAGAGGAGAGGGAGAGAGATGATGGACCATGGGATTTAGGGAGGGAAGGAACAGAAAGGGAGAGAAATTGGACACAAGGGATGGTGTGGAGGAGGGATAGAGATACTGGATAGGAGGGTAATTGGGAAAAGAAAGGGAGAGATGGTGGACTCTGGGGTGGTGGGGAAGGAGGGAGAGATGCCGGATGAAAGGGTAGTTAAGAAAAGGTGGATCTGTGGAGGGAGATGAAAAAAAAGAAAGATAAAAGACTTCCTGGGGAGGGAAGGGAAATTGAAAGGGAGGACAGAGTTGGCAGATGGATGGTTAGCATGCAGAAAGAAGGAGACCCTGGCAAGCAAGTTATCAGAAGAAAACCAGAGCCTTGGACCAACAAGATTTGAAATATAACCAGACAACAAAAGGTAGAAAAATTAATTTTATTTTCTGTTTTGTGATTATAATATGTCAGATTTGAAATGTGTATCCTGCCAGAGCTGGTGTTGGACTGCAAACGTGAGCTAGGATTTAACAGAGAGAGGAAAAGTCCTTTTTGTTTCTTTATTTTATTTACACCACAGCGCCAGTGTGATTAGGAGAAGCCAAAGGGGGTGAAAAATCCACCAGGAGTTTTGAAAAAAATCACCCAACTGGGCAGGAAAATCGAATTGAAAAACCAATTCAATAGGCTGAATCGAATCAAAATTTTTTTTCCTGAATCTGGCAGCATTAGTTTGCGCTACTGTCTTAGACTTTAGGACCTGGGATTGGGGAGAGATGGCATCCTCAGTACTTTATAATGCAAGTGAAACGAGGATTTGGTCAGACTTTTGAAGGGTCTGCAGAAAAAAAATATTGTATAGGCCGGGGACATGAGACAGCAGGAAATGGGAACTTTTCTTCCTTCTATTTTTGTGAATGGAAAGGCTGAGGATGTCAGAGAGTTCAGTTAAAATATGTGCTTTATAAGAAAATATAATAATGTGTTTTATAAAGTTTATAGCATAGCTGGCCTACCCAGTGAGGTGTTCCTAGTGGTGGTGGTGGCAGCGTGTCAATGTGTTGAGAGGAAGAGGTGGTCTGGGAAATTCTGCTGAGCAAACTCCGGGCCCATTTCCACCCCCCAGTTAGTCCACTCCACTCAACTGGTTCACACACTGAGTGGGTCTTTGGGTGTTGTTTTGGGATCTCTTCCAGTGGTTTAGCAGTATCTCCTTCTGGTCCAAGGAAGGAAACTTTGTTATCCTTAGCATTGACCTACAGAATATGTTTGTAACAGCGCTGCTTGTGTGGCATTAGGCTATGTAGTGATCGAAAGAAAAAAACAGACCTTTGCACATTTTTGCACTATATGGTGGGTGTATGAGGAGATTCACATTTCCTGCACAGCTAAGTCCATGTGAAGTTACCTTGTGCTGTATTTGACATCTAGCAAGGTCTCTGTTTGAAAGGAAAGATCTAAACTTAAAAATGAAGTGGCCAGAAGTATGGTAAAAGCAGATAGTGTAGCTGGTTTTAAGAAAGATTTGGACAAATTCCTGGAGGAAAAGTCCATAATCTGTTATTAAGACATGGGGGAAGCATCTGCTTGCCCTGGATCGGTAGCATGGAATGTTGCTACTCTTTGGGTTTTGACCAGGTATTAGTGTCCTGGATTGGCTACCATGAGAATGGGCTACTGGGCATGATGGACTACTGGTCTGACCCAGTTAGGCTATTCTTATGTTATGTTCTCATCTGTAGGGGCCTTTGTTTTCACTTCTTATTTTAATGTATTTTTTTTCTGGGAACTTATCAGTGTTTTTTATAATGGGAACAAAAATGGAAGAGAATTAATGTGTGTGGGATGAGGGGGTAACTAATTTCTTCAGCTAAATAATTCAATCCACTTCAAACAGACATAGGAGAACTCACGCACTATTCACACACCCTCCAACCAAAAACGTCAAAAGAAAAAAACTGTTCGATAACCTCCTAGCCATTCGAGCTGCAACACTCGACCCCCAACTCTACAACCAATTGACATCGACCACAGACTGCAAAACCTTCAAAAAGAAATAAAAACCCTTCTATTCAAAAAACACATAAAACCGAACTAACACAATCAGAACTGTCCCAAGCATCACCTGCAACTACTCCATATGTACTTCTGATGTCATGACAATTCAGACATAATTTATGTTATGTTATGTTTGGAATATAAGAAAATTTTCACTGCCTGTTTCTATTCTGACCATTTATTCCGTTTCATGGTCATTACAAAAAATATTTTTTTACATGGGGGGGTGTCAAAAAATGATGGGCCCCGGGTGCCACATACCCTAGGTACGCCACTGGGAGACTATTAAACTCTATGAAGGGAGCTGGTCTGAAGCAACTGGTGTTGGACCCAACAAGGGATCAGGCAATACTGGACCTATTACTTACCAACGGAGAAAGTGTCACAGAGGTCTCGGTGGGCGACACATTGGCCTCCAGTGACCTCAACATGGTATGGTTCAATCTTAGGAAAGGTTTCACTAAATCTAACACGCTGACAAAGGTCCTCAAATTCAAGGACACAAACTTCCAAGACATGGGTTCCTTTGTTCACCAGGCGCTTCAAAGCCAAGCAAAAACCGATAGCGTGGAAGAAATGTGGTCGACTTTGAAAGCCACCATACAAGAAGCGACAAACCACTATGTTAAATTAGTAAGTAAACGGCGAAGAAACAACAAGCTGCAATGGTTCACTGCGGAGATCTCAGACCTCATCAAGGAGAAGAAAAAAGCATTCATCTCTTACAAACAATCGGGGAAACAGGACTCTAGAGCAGACTACCTGACCAAGTCAAAAGCAGTCAAAACAGCAGTCAGGGAGGCTAAATTCCACATGGAGGAGTCTCTGGCAAAGAACATCCAGAAGAGAGATAAATCCTTCTTCAGGTATATCAGTGACAGAAGTAAAAACTCAGGCGGGATTGTACGTCTTAGGAAACCAGACGGAGACTATGTGGAAAAGGATTCCGAAAAAGCCCAACTATTAAATGAATACTTCAGTTCAGTCTTCACCCGTGAAGCGCCAGGGCTTGGCCCTCAGCTACAGACAAGGGCTGACTCAGTTGACCCGTTTAGTAACTTCGAGTTTACGCCCAGCAGAGTCTACGATGAGCTGTCAAAACTCAAGATTAACAAGGCAATGGGGCCTGACAACCTACACCCCAGGGTGCTTAGGGAGTTGAGTGATGTCTTGGCAGAGCCACTGTCAGCGCTCTTCAACCTCTCCCTTAGTACAGGCAGCGTCCCGTTGGACTGGAGGACGGCTAACGTCATTCCACTCCACAAGAAAGGCTCAAAGATGGAGACAGCAAACTACAGACCAGTGAGTCTAACATCAATAGTGAGCAAACTAATGGAAACTCTAATCAAACACCAATTGGATAAGATCCTGGATGAGGAAAATCTACGGGACCCCCGTCAACATGGATTTACTAAGGGGAGATCATGCCAATCCAACCTGAACAGCTTCTTTGACTGGGTAACGGGGAAGCTGGATGTTGGGGAGTCCCTGGACATCGTGTACCTGGACTTTAGCAAAGCATTCGATAGCGTACCACACCGCAGGTTGCTGAGCAAGACGAGTTCTATAGGATTAGGTGACACATTGACGAAATGGGTTAGGAACTGGCTTGGTGGTAGGCTTCAAAGGGTAGTGGTGAATGGCACCCCCTCAGAAATGACGGAGGTGATCAGTGGAGTGCCACAGGGCTCGGTCTTGGACCCGAACCTATTCAACATCTTTATAAGAGACTTGGCAGAAGGGCTTCGAGGTAAAATAACATTATTCACCGATGACGCCAAACTAAGTAATGTAGTGGGCAAATGCACAACGGACGAAGATTCAATGCCCGACAACATGATGCATGACCTACTCCTACTGGAACGCTGGTCAAGGACCTGGCAACTTAGCTTCAATGCCAAAAAATGCAGTCATGCACCTAGGCAACCATAATCCATACAAGACGTATACCCTTAATGGTGAGATCCTAACAAGAACGGTAGCAGAACGAGACTTGTGGGTGATCGTCAGTGAGGACATGAAGGCTGCAGGTCAGGTAGAGCAGGCCTCATCCAAGGCAAGACAGATCCTAGGTTGCATACGCAGGGGTTTCATCAGCCGTAAGCCGTAAGTCACTATGCCATTGTATAGATCCATGGTGAGGCCCCACCTGGAATACTGTGTGCAATTCTGGAGGCCACATTATCGCAAAGATGTGCTGAGATTGGAGTTGGTTCAGAGAATGGCCACCCGGATGGTCTCGGGACTCAAAGATCTCCCATACGAAGAACGGTTAGACAAACTGCAGCTATACTCGCTCGAGGAGTGCAGAGAGAGGGGGGGACATGATCGAGACGTTCAAGTATCTCACGGGCCGCATCGAAGCGGAAGAAGATATCTTCTTTTTCAAGGGACCCACGGCAACAAGAGGGCATCCGAGGAAAATCAGAGGCGGGAAACTACGAGGTGACACCAGGAAATTATTTTTCACTGAAAGGGTGGTTGATCGTTGGAATAGTCTTCCACTGCAGGTGATTGAGGCCAGCAGCGTGCCTGATTTTAAGGCCAAATGGGATCGACACGTGGGTTCTATTCACTAGGCAAAGGTAGGGGAGGGTCATTAGGGTGGGCAGACTAGATGGGCCGTGGCCCTTATCTGCCATCTATTTCAATGTTTCTATGTTTCTATGAACCGAAGACAATAAACATAGGTAGTCTGACCTCCTGGTTGATGTGGAAACTAGAGACCACTTTCGGGAGAAAGTTTCCAAGTTTATTTAAAATGTGGACAAGACAATGAAGCCGTCGGCACAGTGCGCAGCGGCTGCTAAGAAAGCAAATAGAATGCTAGATATAATCAAAAAGGGTATTACAACCAGAACGAAAGTTATCCTGCCGTTATATCGGACGATGGTGCGCCCACATCTAGAGTACTGCGCCCAATATTGGTCACCGTACCTAAAGAAAGATATGGCGATACTCGAGAGGGTTCAGAAGAGAGCGACACGTTTGATAAAAGATATGGAAAACCTTTCATACGCTGAAAGATTGAAAAAACTGGGGCTCTTTTCTCTGGAGAAGAGGAGACTTAGAGGGGATATAAGAACATAAGAACATAAAAAGTTGCCTCCGCTGGGGCAGACCAGAGGTCCATCCTGCCCAGCGGTCCACTCCCGCGGCGGCCCATCAGGCCACTGCCTGAACAGTGGTCTCTGACTAATTTTGTAATTTACCTCTAATCCTGTCCCTATAACCTTACCTCTACTCCTATCTGTACCCCTCAATCCCTTTGTCCTCCAGGTACCTGTCCAGACCTTCTTTGAAGCCCTGTAGCGTACTTCTGCCTATCACATCCTCCGGCAGCGCGTTCCATGTATCCACCACCCTCTGGGTGAAAAAGAACTTCCTGGCGTTTGTTCTAAACCTTTCCCCTTTCAATTTCTCCTAGTGCCCCCTTGTACCTGTAGTTCCCCTTAGTTTGAAAAATCTGTCCCTATCCACTTTTTCTATGCCCTTCATGATCTTGAAGGTTTCTATCATGTCTCCCCTGAGTCGTCGCTTTTCCAGGGAGAAAAGCCCCAGCTTTTTCAGTCTGTCAGTATATGAGAGGTCCCCCATACCTTTTATTAGCTTAGTTGCTCTTCTCTGGACTCTCTCAAGTACCGCCATGTCTTTCTTGAGGTACGGCGACCAGTACTGGACACAGTACTCCAGGTGCGGGCGCACCATTGCACGATACAGTGGCAGGATGACTTCCTTCGTCCTGGTTGTGATACCTTTCTTAATGATACCCAACATTTTGTTCGCTTTCCTTGAGGCTGCGGCGCACTGCGCCGACGCCTTCAATGTTGCGTCCACCATCACTCCCAGGTCTCTTTCAAGGTTGCTCACCCCTAGCGGTGATCCCCCCATCTTGTAAGTGAACATCGGGTTCTTTTTCCCAATATGCATGACCTTGCATTTCCCTATGTTGAAGCTCATTTGCCACTTTTTGGCCCATTCTTCCAGTGTTGTCAGATCTTTTTGGAGGTCTTCGCAGTCCTCCATGGTTATGACCCTGCAGTATAATTTAGTGTCATCTGCAAATTTAATAACCTCACATTTTGTTCCCGCCTCCAGGTCGTTAATAAATATATTGAACAGGAGCGGTCCCAGCACTGACCCCTGTGGAACTCCGCTCGTGACCCTTTGCCAATCTGAGTAATGGCCCTTTACTCCAACCCTCTGTTTCCTGTCCGCCAGCCAGTTTTTGATCCATCGGTGGACCTCCCCTTGCACCCCGTGGTTCCATAGCTTCCTTAGCAGTCTTTCATGTGGTACCTTGTTAAAGGCTTTTTGGAAGTCAAGGTAAATGATGTCTATGGATTCCCCTCTATCCACCTGGCTGTTCACCCCCTCAAAGAAGTATAATAAGTTCGTGAGGCAAGATCTGCCCTTGCAGAAGCCATGTTGGCTCGACCTTTAGTTGCCCATTGTTTTCGATGTGTTCCCAAATGCTGTCTTTAATCAGCGCTTCCATCATCTTTCCAGGGGCCGAGGTCAAGCTCACCGGCCTGTAGTTTCCAGGGTCTCCCCTTGAGCCTTTCTTGAAGATGGGCGTGACATTTGCTATTTTCCAGTCCTCTGGGATCTCTCCAGTTTTTAGGGATAGGTTGCATATTTGTTGAAGTGGCTCAGCTATTTCGTTCCTTAGTTCCTTGAGTACCCTAGGGTGAATGCCGTCTGGACCTGGCGATTTGTCGCACTTTAACCTGTCTATCTGCCTGAGGACATCCACCTTGCTCACCTCTAGTTGGACCAGATTTTCATCCTGATCTCCTTTTCCGATCTCCTCGGGTTCCGGAATGTTGGTTGTGTCCTCCATTGTGAAAACTGACGTGAAGAACTCATTTAACCTGTCTGCTATCTCCTTTTCCTCTTTTACCACTCCCTTTCTGTCTCCATCATCCAAGGGTCCTACTTCCTCCCTAGCTGGTTGCTTCCCCTTGACATACCTGAAGAATGATTTGAAGTTTGTTGCTTCCCCTGCCAGTCTTTCTTCATATTCTCTTTTTGCTTTCCTAACCTCTCGGTGACACTCCTTTTGGTGTCTTTTATGCTCCTTTTGGTTGTCTTCTGTCTGGTCCTTTTTCCATTTTTTGAATGATGCCTTCTTATCGCTTATGGCCTTTTTCACTGCATTTGTTATCCACACTGGGTTTTTTGTTCTATTTTTCTTGCACCCTTTCCTGAACTTGGGGACGCACAGGTTCTGTGCTTCGTGCACCATGCCCTTGAGTAGGGTCCAGGCCTTTTCTACGGAGTCTATCTTCCTTGTGGTATCGATGAGTTTCTTTCCCACCATTTTCCTCATGGCATCATAATTCCCTTTTTTGAAGTTGAGTGCTGTCGTTGTGGTTCTTTTCACCTTTGATGGTCCAATTTCTAGCCTGTACTGGATCGTGTTGTGATCGCTGTTTCCTAGTGGGGCTAGTACTGCCACCTCCTTAGCGGGTCCTCCTAGTCCGTTGAAGATTAGGTCAAGAGTGGCATCTTCCCATGTTGGTTCCATGACCAGCTGTTCCATGAAACAGTCCCTCGTGACTTCCATGAATTTGGTCTCTCTCGTACAGCTTGAGTGCCCGATGCTCCAGTCTATTCCCGGGTAGTTGAAGTCCCCCATCACCACAACACTTCCGCTTTTGCAGAACTGCCTCAGTTCGGCCTCCAGGTCCTGGTCGATTTCTTCCGATTGTCCAGGTGGGCGATAGTACAGACCCAATTTTATGTCTGTTCCTGCTCCTCCTGGTAGTTTAACCCATAATGATTCCAAGTCGTCCGCCCTTACTGTTGTTTCCATCCTGATTGAAGGTATGGAATCTTTTATATATAGCGCTATTCCTCCACCTTTTTTGTGTGACCTATCTCTCCTGTAGAGTTTGAACCCTGGTAAGGCCACATCCCATTTATTGTCATCAGTCCACCACGTTTCTGTGACTCCGATTATGTCTAGGCCCTTTTTGCAGGCTAATACTTCCAGCTCTCCCATTTTAGCCCCTAGGCTCCTAGCGTTAGTGTACAAGCAATGTAACTCCCGGTTGTTCGCCTTTCTTGCTGGTGTTCCTCGTGGTTTGGCACTCCTGGCGTCCCCCTCGTAAGTTGCTAGTCTCCAAGCCTCGTCTCGGTCATCCTCCTCGTGTGGTGTATCTATTTCCTCCTCAGCTTGTTTCCCCATTATTGGTTGTCTTTCTGGGATCTGTTGTTCTCTTTTAGTCCTGCTTACCCAGGACATTTGTACCCTAGACTCCTGCGATCTATCCTTAGGTCCTTTTTCAAAAAATTTCAACTCAGTCCTGAGCCCTCTTTTACAGTGCCCTTGTTCAATATCCTTGGCCCTGGTCCTCTGCATTGCGTCCTTAGGTCCTTTTCCCGAAAATTCCCACTCAGCCCCGGTCCCTTTTTTACAATGTCCTTGCTCAATGTCCCTGGCCCTAGGCCCTTGTATTGTTTCCTTAGGTCCTTTTTCCAAAAGTTCCCACTCAGTCCCATGTCCTCTTTTACAATGTCCTTTGCTCAGTATCCTTTTTTGATACATTTGTCCGATGTGTCAGATTGACTGTCGGCTTTCCCCCCTTCCTTAGTTTAAAGCCAAGTCTATGCTGCTCTGGACGTTGCGTGCCAGCATCCTCGTCCCAGTCGTGCTCAGGTGCAGTCCATCTCTCCTGTAGAGTTTATTTTTTCCCAAGAAAGTTGTCCAGTTCCGAACAAAAAGGAAACCCTCCTCCTCGCACCATCTCCTGAGCCAACCGTTTATTGCTTGTAGTTCACTCTGCCTCCGTGTGTCCGCTCTCGGTACTGGCAGGATCTCCGAGAATGCTATCTTGCATGCCCTCAGTTTCAGTTTCCTCCCCAGGATCCTGAACTGATCAGTTAGTGCAGTCCTGTTGTAGTCCCTTCTGCTGATGTCGTTGGTTCCAACATGGATTACTACAGCTGTCTCCTCTGTCTCGGACCCTTCCAGGATCCTTTCAATTCTGTTGATGACGTCCTTCGTTCTTGCCCCGGGGAGACATGTCACTAGTCGGTCGTCTCTCCCTCCGGCTATGTGACTGTCCACTCCTCTGAGGATTGAGTCCTGTGCCTCCACCATCCTGCAAGCCTCCTCGATGAACTTCTCGAGCTTTCTGACTTGCTCTGTGATGTGGTTCTCCCTGGTGATGTCTTCATTTCCCCAGCACTGCTCCTCTATGGTGCACAGTCTTTCCAGTTCCTGTACTCGAATCTGCAGTCTCCCGATCTCCTTCTTCAGGCTATCCAGTTTCTGACATCGACTGCATATGTATGCCCGCCTCCCAGAGGGGAGGTAGTCATACATATGACATTCGACGCAGTAAACTGGGTAGCTCCGCTGGGTTCCTGTAGCCTCCATTTCTTTCTCCTTGCTCCTATGGTCCCTCGGTGGTTGAGAGTGATCTGTGAAGGGTATAAGGAATAAGTCTAGTCTAGTCTTCGGTTTATATACCGGGTCATCTCCTAACAGAGCTCGACTTGGTTCACAAATAATTAAGACCAGAATACATAAAAAGATGCGAACATGAAAAGAGAATGTTAAAGTGCTATCAATTTGTCAGTTCAGTAGGTAAGCCATTAAGATATTGTTACCGTGCAGGAAGATGGACAAGACAAGACAGACCGAAAGGGACACAAGAGGGAAAGACGCATAAGAAGGGAACAGGCTGCAAGCTCAAGTGTATGTACATGAATGCAAGGAGCCTCAGAAATAAGATGAGTGAATTAGAAGCTGTGGCACAAAAGGATAATGTTGACATCATCGGCATCACGGAAACATGGTGGACTGATGAAAATGTCTGGGACACGGTGTTACTAGGATACAAACTATACCGCAGAGACAGAGGGACTCAAAACGGAGGAGGCATTGCCATATACGTCAAAGAGGGAAATGAATCTACTGAAGAAAACATGCCACAATAGACGGATAAGTTAGAGTCTCTATGGGTCAAACTTCCGGGAAAAAATTTACCAGAAACAAGGATAGGCATCTACTACGGACCTCCAGGGCAGTCCAAAGAAATTGCTGGAAAAATGACAGATGAGATTAAACACAACTGTAAGGGAGGCAACGCAGTTATCATGGGCGACTTCAACTATCCAGGGATAGAATGGAACCTCGGCACCTCCGGCTGTGCTAGAGAGACCAAGTTTCTGGAAACAGTAGGCAATTGCTTCCTGGAGCAAGGATAAAACGAGAGGAAACGCAATTCTAGACTTAATTCTAAATGGGCTGCGAGGACCGGCACAGGATGTAGAAGTAGAAGGGATGCTGGGAAACAGTGATCACAATTTGATCCGCTTCAACCTGGAAACAGGGGCAAAACATCAGTCCAGATCGATTGCCATGGTGCTAAACTTTCAAAAAGGGAATTATGAAGGGATGAGATGCATGCTGGGGAAGAAGATTAAGAAGAGGATAAACACTGTAAAGACGCTAGAGCAAGCTTGGACTCTTTTTAAGGATACGGTCACCAAGGCACAAAATCTATATATACCGCGTATTAACAAGGGATCAAAGAGGAAAAAGAATAAAGAACCAGTGTGGCTCACTGTAGAGGTGAAGGAAGCAATCAGAGACAAGAAAACCTCATTTAAGGAATGGAAAAGATCAAAAACGGATGAAAACTGGAAAAAACACAAACAACATCAACGCAGGTGCCATAAGGTGGTAAAAGGGGCCAAAAGAGAGGAAAAAATAGCCAAGGAGGCAAAAAACTTCAAGCCATTCTTTTCATATATAAAAGGGAAACGACCCACGAAGGAAGCGGTGGGACCATTGGATGACCAAGGAATAAAGAGAGCGCTAAAGGAGGACAAAGCAATCGCCGACAAACTGAACACTTTTTTTTAGTCTGTATTTACCAGCATACCGGAACCCATCAGGCTATATGCTGGAAGTGAAAACAGGAAACTGACAAGATTAACGGTCAGTCTAGAAGAGATATGCAGGCAGATTGATAGGCTCAAGAGCAATAAATCCCCATCCGAGGGTCATCCATCCGAGGGTCATCAAGGAACTGAAAGGAACCATAGCTGAACTGCTTCAACTAATATCTGTCAATCAAAACAGGAAAGATTCCAGAGGACTGGAAGGTGGAGAATGTTACGCTGATCTTCAAAAAAGGTTCGAGGGGAGACCCGGGAAACTACAGGCTGGTGAGTCTGACCTCAGTACCAGGAAAGATGGTAGAGGTGCTGATAAAGAACCGCATCACTGATCACCTTGACGGACATGGGCTGATGAGGACCAGCCAGCACGGTTTCAGAAAAGGTAGATCTTGTTTGACAAACTTGCTACACTTCTTCGAGGGAGTAAACAGATAGACAAGGGCGAACCGGTCGACATTGTATATCTGGATTTTCAGAAGGCGTTTGACAAGGTTCCATATGACCGAGTACTTCGGAAAATTGCGAGCCATGGAATCAAGGGTGAAATACTCACATGGATTAAAAACTGGCTGGAGCATAGGAAACAGAGAGTGGGGGTAAATGGACAATACTCGGAATGGAAGAGCATCAACAGCAGGGTGCCGCAGGGCTCGGTGCTTGGACCCGTGCTCTTCAACATCTTCATAAACGATCTGGACATAAGTACGACAAGCGAGGTGATAAAATTTGCGGACGATACGAAGTTATTCAGAGTAGTGAAGACACAGGGGGGCTGCGAAGATCTACAACATGACATAATCAGGCTCGAGGAATAGGCTGCGACATGGCAGATGAGGTTCAACGTGGACAAGTGTAAAGTGATGCATGTAACAAAAATCTCATGCACAAATACAGGATGTCCGGGGCGGTACTTAGAGAAACCTCCCAGGAAAGGGACTCAGGAGTTTTGATCGACAAGTCGATGAAGCCATCCCGGCAAAGAGGAAAAAGAATAAAGAACCAGTGTGGCTCACTGTAGAGGTGAAGGAAGCAATCAGAGACAAGAAAACCTCATTTAAGGAATGGAAAAGATCAAAAACGGATGAAAACTGGAAAAAACACAAACAACATCAACGCAGGTGCCATAAGGTGGTAAAAGGGGCCAAAAGAGAGGAAAAAATAGCCAAGGAGGCAAAAAATTTCAAGCCATTCTTTTCATATATAAAAGGGAAACGACCCACGAAGGAAGCGGTGGGACCATTGGATGACCAAGGAATAAAGAGAGCGCTAAAGGAGGACAAAGCAATCGCCGACAAACTGAACACTTTTTTTTAGTCTGTATTTACCAGCATACCGGAACCCATCAGGCTATATGCTGGAAGTGAAAACAGGAAACTGACAAGATTAACGGTCAGTCTAGAAGAGATATGCAGGCAGATTGATAGGCTCAAGAGCAATAAATCCCCATCCGAGGGTCATCCATCCGAGGGTCATCAAGGAACTGAAAGGAACCATAGCTGAACTGCTTCAACTAATATCTGTCAATCAAAACAGGAAAGATTCCAGAGGACTGGAAGGTGGAGAATGTTACGCCGATCTTCAAAAAAGGTTCGAGGGGAGACCCGGGAAACTACAGGCCGGTGAGTCTGACCTCAGTACCAGGAAAGATGGTAGAGGTGCTGATAAAGGACCGCATCACTGATCACCTTGACGGACATGGGCTGATGAGGACCAGCCAGCACGGTTTCAGAAAAGGTAGATCTTGTTTGACAAACTTGCTACACTTCTTCGAGGGAGTAAACAGATAGACAAGGGCGAACCGGTCGACATTGTATATCTGGATTTTCAGAAGGCGTTTGACAAGGTTCCACATGACCGAGTACTTCGGAAAATTGCGAGCCATGGAATCAAGGGTGAAATACTCACATGGATTAAAAACTGGCTGGAGCATAGGAAACAGAGAGTGGGAGTAAATGGACAATACTCGGAATGGAAGAGCATCAACAGCAGGGTGCCGCAGGGCTCGGTGCTTGGACCCGTGCTCTTCAACATCTTCATAAACGATCTGGACATAAGTACGACAAGCGAGGTGATAAAATTTGCGGACGATACGAAGTTATTCAGAGTAGTGAAGACGCAGGGGGGCTGCGAAGATCTACAACATGACATAATCAGGCTCGAGGAATAGGCTGCGACATGGCAGATGAGGTTCAACGTGGACAAGTGTAAAAGTGATGCATGTAACAAAAATCTCATGCACAAATACAGGATGTCCGGGGCGGTACTTAGAGAAACCTCCCAGGAAAGGGACTCAGGAGTTCTGATCGACAAGTCGATGAAGCCATCCCGGCGGCGGCAAAAAGGGCGAACAGAATGCTAGGAATAATAAAGATGGGGATCACAAACAGATCGGAGAAGGTTATCATGCCGCTGTACCGGGCCATGTTGCGCCCAGCACTGATCGCCGTACATGAAGGACATGGTACTACTCAAGAGTCCAGAGAAGAGCGACCAAGATGGTTAAGGGGTTGGAGGAGCTGCCGTACAGCGAAATATTAGAGAAACTGAGCCTCTTCTCCCTCGAACATAGGAGATTGAGAGGGGACATGATCGAAACATTCAAGGTACTGAAGGGGATAGATTTAGTAGATAAGGACAGGTTGTTCACCCTCTCCAAGGTAGGAAGAATGAGAGGGCACTCTCTAAAATTGAAAGGGAATAGATTTCATACAAACGTAAGGAAGTTCTTCTTCACCCAGAGAGTGTTAGAAAACTGGAATGCTCTTCCAGAGTCCGTCATAGAGGAACACACCCTCCAGGGATTCAAGACTAAGTTAGACAAATTCTTGATGAACAAGGACGTACGCTGGTAGGGCTAGTGTCAGTTAGGGTGCTGGTCTTTGACCAGAGGGCTGTCGTGTGAGTGGACTGCTGGGCATGATGGACCACTGGTCTGACCCAGCAGCAGCAATTCTTATGTTCTTATGTAAACAACAGAGTTTTTAGGGCTTTACAAAATTGTTGTAGCTGACCTATCAATCTAACAGAGTCAGGGAGTCTGTTCCAAGTTTCTACCAGTTTGAACGCAAGAGACTGGCTAAGCTTCCTAAAAGAGGGGAACGATAATTTATATTTCTGTGTAATTCTCGAGTGGCAAGATCTAGAAGTATTCTAATATAAGGGGACTAAAGGGTCAAATATTCCATAGAGAAACTTAAAGATAACATATGCACACTTAAACTGGATCCTAAAATGAACTGGGAGCCAGTGAAGCTTTCTCAACAAAGTAGAGACATGGTCGTACTTTCTTTCCTGAAAATGAGTTTAGCTGCCGTGTTTTGTATTAACTGTAGGAGCCTGTTAATGAATTCTGGGAGATTACTAGAACATGTTTTGAATATCAATAGTAAGATTTTATAAGTGATTCTATGCTCCATTGGTAGCCAATGAGCTTTAATCATTAGTGGAGAAAAGTGATTATACTTTTTTGAATGGAAAATTATTTTATTCGTGGCATTCTGCACTATTTATAACCTTCTGATTTCTTTTTTGGTTATTCCTTTGTACTGTATAGAGCGTTACAATAGTCTAGGCGAGATATAACAAGTGAATGGATTAGAATGTTTATGGACTGGGGATCAAGAACAGTACAGTGAGTGAATCATGCATAATCTGTAGAAACAATTTTGCACTATTGAGCTAATTTGGTCATGGTAGGAAAATTTACTATCGAGAATTACACCTAGTAGTTTGAGTGTAGATACTTGTTGAATTGTGGATGATTCTGTTTTAATGGGGTAGATCAAAGAAAGTCCATCTTTCATAGGGAAGATCATCAGTTTAGTTTTAGCAATATTCAAAGATAACATATTTCGCTCAACCAGTTTTTAATTTTACCTAATTTTTGGTTTATGTTCTTGACATCATCTGTCTAAATCAATAGGGTGAATTAACTGGATGTCATCCGCGTAAGCATACACAGAGAACCCAATTGATTGGCCTGAAGTTAGTAGAGGAACCAATAAAATATTAAATAATAGAAGCGATAGAATTGAACCTTGGGGATACCAAAATTATTGGTGAATGTGTCAGAAGTAAAAGAGTTAAAGGTGACTTTAGATTCCCGTTCAGTGAAATAGGAGGAGAACCATTCCAAGACTTGACCTGAGATTCCGATTTCATGAAGGTGGTCTAGAAGAAGATTGTGATCAATAGTGTCAAACGCAGCAGATAAGTCCAGGGAAATAAGAACCACCGATTTTTGGTGATCAAGAAGGTAAAGGATGTTTGTTGTAAGTCCTATCAAGGAATACTCAGTAGAGAGAACAGTGCGCAGAAACACACTGGAATCCGTAATCCTAAGGAAAGGATCTCTGAAGGATAAGGTCTGAAGCTTGGAAACCCTTCAGACTGAAGTTATGGCCACCAGGAAAAATGTCTTGACAGTAAGATCCATTAAAGATGCCTAATCCAGAGGCTCATAGAATGGACGAGTCAGAGACCGAAGAACTAAATTGAGATTCCATGTCGGACAGGGAAGCCGAAGCGGGGGCCAAAGCCTCAATGCGCCCCTTAGAAACCAGATATCGTCTGGATGAGTGACCAAAAAGCCTCTCAGAGGCTGAAGACCCAAACAAGAGAGACTGGTGATCTGAACCCTCAGATGGCCAGGCTTTTTTCCAGTCTGTCCAGAAGTAATGCAAGAATCAGAGGTACTAACGACAAATTTGGATCCTCATGTTTCTGGATGCACCACATCTCCAAGCCTTCACATAGGCTACCAGAGTTGACTTCTTTTTAATGCGCAAGAGATTAGCTATCACGCCAAAGAATAGCCTCTGTGGACTAAGGCTAAGTGCTCAATAGCCAGGCCGTAAGACCAAAGCAGTCTGGATCTTGGAGCGCAATCGGACCTTGCATCAGAAGACGAGGATGACAGGGAAGTCTGAGTCCATGATCTAGCTGTAGACAAACCAGGTCGGCATATCACAGTCACCTTGGACAATCAGGTGCCATGAGACTCACCCAACCTCTGTGAGCTTTGATGTGTCTCAGCAGATGGCCTATCATGGGCAATGGAGGGAAACATAAAGAAGACTCTCCAGGGCTGTACCAGTGAATCTAAGCCTTCACTTCCTGGCTCACGATGGCAGCTGAAGAACCAATTCGCCTTCTTGTTGACTGCCAATGCCATGAGGTCGAATGTTGGGCAACCCCACTGTTCCACTATGCAGATGAATACTCTCTGGGACAGGGACCATTCCCTGAGATCCAGAGTTTGACAGCTGATATAATCCACCTGCAAGTTGTCCGCTCCTGCAGAAATCCTCAGGAGGTGGACTGAAAGAGAAGCTGGGCTTCCTTGCGCAGAGATACATTCCTGATGCCTCCCTGGGTGATTGATAAAAGCTACCGCCTTGGCATTGTCCATGAAGACACACACCACCTGATTCTGGAGAAGACACTCGAAGTGCAGGAGAGCCAGTCGAATCTCCCAAAACTCCAGGCAATTGATGGACCACTTTCTCTTGGATGGGGACCACTAGCCCTGGACCAATCTGTCCAAGCAAAGAGCACTTCAGCCAGACTGACTAGCATCCATCCTGAGGATCACCCATTCAGAGAAGTAGAGGGGAAGACCTCAGGACAGAGATAGAGGGACTCAACCACCAGACTAGACTGTTCCAAGCCTCTGCTGTCCAAGGGAGCTGGGCATGCAATGGGTCCCGCTGTGGACTCCAAAGGGAAATAAGTGCATCCTGTGGCAGATGCCCTTTCCCAGAGAACCACATCGATGGTCGCAACCAGCGACCCCCAGGACCTGTAGGTACTGCTAGGCTTTCAGGACCGGAGTCTCCAGGAAGGAACGTATCAGTTAATGAAGCTTCTCCTGGTGCGAGAGGGGCAGAAACATCCAGTTCTGTTCTGTGGTGAAGCGGATCCCCAGATATTCCAAGTCCTGCATTGGCACGAGATGGATCTTTCAAAAGTTGATCGTTCAGCGTAGGCATTCAAGCAGCTGAATGACCTGGCGAATCGCTTGAAGCCCCTTGGACTCCAATTGGACTCTGATGAGTCAGTCATCCAACCACCATCACCTTGGTGATTGTCCCGAGTGCCATCGCCAACCCAAAGGGCAAGGCCAAAAACTGGTGAGAAAATTAAGAATAGTTCAAAACACCGCCGTCCACTTAATATTCGGACTAAAGAAAAGTCCCTTCTACAAACTGCTGCATTGGCTACAAATTGAGGCTCAAATTTTAATCAAATTCTCTTGCTTCTGCTATAAACTGGTGTAGGGAATGGCCCCCAACTACTTACTACCACATTTTGAACTTTACTCCCCCACAAGGATAACCAGAAATCACAACCTCTTTGCCTACCCGAAGATTATTGGCTGCAGATACTGAACCTTTCTAGATAGAACACTCAAGTTTCAAGCTGGTAGGCAGCAAACTTGGCTAGGCTACTTCATATACGGCGCCTTTTGACATACGGTGCTTTTCAGAAAGAATTAAAGACCACTCTGTTCAAAAAATTTATTTCATAGCTAGACTTCCTTCCCCCTTTTCAAAGCTACCACTCACCATACTGAATCCACTTTTTCCCCATTAACGGTACTTTGTATTCCATATTCTCTGACTCTTCAATGTCTTCTTCACCATTTGTATTCTGCAGAATATGGAACCTCAGGTATCTCCTGTGTTCTGAAAAATGGGGTTAGGAAGACCCTACTGATATCTCTAGTTTCCAAGATTCAAAGTTTACTGTCTCGTAACCGGTTTGCAATACTTTTACAATTCGATCTTTTGGCCGCTTTTGATGTAGTTCACCATAACATTCTAATGTGATTGTTATCAGAGATTGGGATAGATCAAAAAGTGCTGCACTGGTTTAGAGGATTTTTATCATTACGATTGTATCAGGTACATGTTGGTGGTAAATCATCCTTTGAGTGGAGATCAGTGTGTGGAGTGCCACTGGGCTCTCCTTTGTCTCCTATCTTATTTAACATCTACATGAAGAAAACTTACAGTATTTTTATGCATGTACTTCATTTAAAAAATGTTTCTTGGATTGTTTGCTTGTACCTCTGAGTAATTTGGATTGAAGGATATATGTCGAGTAATTTCCTAGGGCCAAATATTCTTGGTCTGTTGACCGAAAATCTAAGAATTAGAATCTCCAGCTGAGGTATATAGTATAGTAGAATTTGAGTGACTCAGGAACAAGGAGATGTTGAGATGAAGTGCACCCGAGCACAGAAATTATCTGTATGTGAAAGCGAAACTGAAATAAATGTAAGAGACCTGTATGGAAACCCCAATAGGAACAGATCTGTAATGCGCATACTGACCCCAGAATGCACAAGCATCTAATTGTAGACTATAAAGAAGAAATCATCAGGCCAGAAACTATGACTGAGATAAACTGGAGTAAAAGAGAAAAAAATCCTAAAAAGGATATAGTGGCCTCCTCCTCCCCTACAGCCACTCCCAAACCTCCGGGCCTATAAGAATCAAATGGAGATGAAACAAAAGGTATTGTGGCGAATGTTCCTTAAGAACAGGTGTATGGAAAAACACTTGAAGTAAATGAATGCCTTTTGGAAGGTACTGCATAAACATTAATGGTACAGTGGAAGGCATGTTGCGAGAGAAAACTGCTTGGAAATGAAAACAGTGCAAAAGATGCTGTCAGGCCTGTGACACCTGCTGAGCAGGATGCACCAGTACTGAAGGCTCACCAGCTGTTACTATCAGTACAGCACATTGTCTTAGAGAGGGTGACCTGAACTTGCATGCACATCTAGGAGGAGAGACAACCTGCAGATTCTTAGATCGATGGCGTTGATGTGTGGTCTGCAACAAGAGACTCAATGCTGTAGAGAGCTGCGACGCTTGTTGGAAAGAGGATAACTCGGGAAACTGGCTTCCCCAATGCTAGGAGATTTCCCAATGTTGATGTAGGAGTTTTCAAAGGCGACAGCCTCTTTTCCGATGTCCACAGTGGAGCCGAACAGCTTCTCCCATTGAATACGACGGGCTTTAATGGAACGCTTTTGCAAGGTGAAACACTTATTACACAATTCAATTTGGTGATCATGGCCTAAACACTGAAGACACCAATTATGAGGGTCAGTTATCGAACCTGACATCTGCAGCATTTTTTAAACCCCGTAGTAGGTTTCGACATGGGAAAAATCTCATCGTCGAGATTAAACTCAATAGTGTGCGAAGCCATGCTGGCAGAAAGAACCTCAAGGCTGAAGCCCGAGGTTGGACAAGAAAACAATTTTTTTTTTTACTAAATACCATATAAACAAAAGCAAGAAATGCAAAGCAGGAAGGCAACGCCGACTGAACAGAGTCCAATCAAAAAGAGATTTCTTTGCTCTGCAGAAAACGAAGAACTGAGGCACCACAAGCTGGTATTGGGTGGGAAGGTATTCGTGCATGCGTGGTGCGGGCAGTTGCAAAGTTTCTTAAAACTTAAAGTGACAGTACACTTTTCATACTGTCCATGCTGAGCTCCATAGCTGATGTCACCCATATGTGAGAATATGCTGCCTGCTTGTCCTAGGATAATTGCAGCTCTTTCTTCAATTTGACCTTACCGCTGGGTGTCCATGCTGGCGAACATCCATCTGTGCAAAGGAGCAAGTATCCCCAACACCAACCACATCCACAGTAAAATTACGAAAAAAATCAATTATTTCCAAGGACTTCGGTCTCAGGCAGAAGATGAGTATAAATGGGGTGATCACTGGACTCAGCAACTCCTCTAGGATAAACATCTGCAAAAAAGTATTAATAATAATTACATATTGTAAAATATTCCTGCTGTGTAATATAATGCACTGTGATATGATCCTCCCCTTCTATCTGGTATTAACAAATGAAACCTAATAATAAGCAGAGGATTTAAATAATGACCATTCTATATCAATCAAAACAAACTATATCAACATCAAAAACAAAGGAAGAATCTAAATAGTGTTCAGTGTAAAGTGCTCAGACCCACAATCTTCGTGCTATAATTGTGACATAAGCAGAGATTGCTACCGGGACCATCACAGTACTCGTCTGGTCTTGTACCACTCTCATCAATGGAAAAACATATTTTCAACACAAACAACTAATTAACTGTGATGTGGGGCAGATCTCCAAACTTAACTTTCCTCTGCTTATTAATATTGTTTACACCGAGTCCCATTTAATATCTGAACCCTTTGACTCGAGTTTCGCTTAAGAGTCGCTTCATTGGGTGGGTGTAAACTGTAATTAAAAACACAAACTTATGACCTACAACCTAACAACAATCATCCCAAACACTCCCACAAACACTGCCAGAAATCAAACATTCAATCGCAAAAAACTGTACAAGTTATCTTGAATATCCTAAACGTTCATCACACCTCATTGGTGGTGGGACTACTGCTCCGGACCAACTGAAGACTTCAGCCTACTAACTGCCTGGGGAGTCTTGGCTATTTATCCCACTCATTCCCAAACCTCATTCTAACAATGAGGCTTGGCTTAAATTCCCTCACGAATAGATAAACAAAACCCATCCAATTACTGTACATCTGGAACCACTCAACTTCAATATTCAAACCCCTAGGTTGAAGGGTTTGCCAAAAATGGATAAATTTCTGCTCTCTGACCAACAGTGTCTGAGAAATATCTCCACCATAAGGTAAATAAATTTGAGTCAAAACAGTATATTTTAGATCAACCTCATCATGCCCCTGTTCTAATTAATGGGATACTTTGACCATTCGTGTAGTGAGGCCAATGTAATATTTTTGAAACATGGACAGACTACAATATATAACTGCTTTTGAAGTGCGAGACAATTGCTGTGATGGTCCCGGTAGCAACCTCTGCTTATTTCACAATTATAGCACGAAGGTTGTGGGTCTGAACACTTTACACTGAACACTATTTAGATTCTTCCTTTGTTTTTGATGTTGATATAGTTTGTTTTGATTGATATAGAGTGATCATTATTTGAATCCTGTGCTTATTAGGCTTGGTAAAATCACAGGAAAGATAATTAGCTGATCTTTTTTCTTTTTCAACCAATAGACATAAGAAAAGCTCACATTTAAATTTTGTCTCCCCACCGGTTAGAGGATGCAAACTTAAAAAATATCAACACCTTTTTTTGTATCAGGCAGCATTATGGGGTAAAGATTTGGAAAAATTGCTTTTGCTTACTAATACTTATGAGGAATTTAGGAGACACCTAAAAGCATATTTGTTCTTGAAGCACTTAGGTAGCTGATTTCCAAATTTTATACAATAATTGATCTCTAAGGTTTTAGTTATTAGCTTTTAGCTTTGTAAGTTTTACTCAATTTGTAGCATTTTTAACTATTGTAAACTGCATAGAACTTTACGGTCCTGCGGTATATAAACTTTTTATTATTATTATTACTCCAAATTAATGTTAATTTGAGTGTACAATAATTTTTTTTAGAATTATGGCTTCCTTGGGGTGGGCTTCAAAGTCTGGACTATCAGAAGAAAGAATATCAAGTTTGTTACCTGGAGAGAGACTATTTGGGGACAATCAACAACTGAGTTTGTGTAGTTGGCTCTAATTAGAGCATAACTTCACTCAGCCACATTGATGAAATACTGTCTTGCCCAACAGGTGCCTAGAGGATTATATCTGTAAAGAACCTAGGCTCCTGGACAACCCTTAGTATGTTAAAAACTGGAATTAAACCATATCTCGGTGTTCTGATGCTCTTAATCCAATCATAGAAGAAAATCAGAGGGAGGTACAAACTAAACTGTCCTTACTGAAACAAATTGAGGATGAAAGCACTAACTCAAATCATTTGGTTGAATATGAATCAGCTATGGATAAATATTGAGAGGAGCAGAGAGTGCTCAAAGTAAAAAAATATTGCCAGGATGACTATGACTATACTAAAGGGGTACATGTACCCATGGATGAGTAAGAATATCAAGATCAAAAAGAACTGTCAAACCGGGGAAAAAGTGATGTTTCATATGTCAACAAGTGATTCTTCGGCTGATGAAGCAACTGCAAAGAAAATATTTGCTAGTAGCAGTGAGGAGGGCTTTCTACTAATCAATTATTGGAATCTTTTTTACGACTTCTGACTCAGCTACCAGAAATATACCACAAATATAAAACTAGAAAGCAAATCTAAGTGGTTTACAATTAAAAATAAAAACAAACAACTCCCCCCCCAATAAACAAATTAATAGAAGGGAAGGTGATTGAGGTCATCAAAACAACCAAAATCAAGAAGGGCAGTTGGAAACAATAGGAGGAGTATTTAATCTATCATCACAAAATTTATCTATAGAAGAGGAGGTTCTCCTGAAAGGGCTCTCCTTTGTGCCGATAGCATGATATGATAGTTGGACATTGGAAGACCTGAACCAGAAATCTGATAAGTGCTCTTTTGATTTTATAATTGTAATCTGTCTGATTACAGGGCTTGCTGCCTGAAATCTAGTCTTGAATTCTTAATTAGTTAAACTGAGCTGACTATATAAATGTATTGTGGTATACGGCTCTATTTTCAAACCTAGACCTCTTTCTTCCTCAAAAAAAAAAGAAAAAAAGCTTTTCCTTCCTTTTTAGCTAACCTTGGTACAAGAGTCTTTCTTGAGCTGACAATTTTTCTAAACTTTCCTAACTTGGGTTCTTGAACTGTAGATAAGCTCTATAAGGTTTATTTTACATTGCCAAAGCTTGGATAGCTAGCAGATTAAGTCTTGCAGCTGGTTTATTGGGCAGGAACTTGGTATATACGCATTTGCTAGCCTCCTTCCCACATCTGTTAACTGTAGGCAGGCACTATTAGAGTATAGAAAGGTGTTTTAATAGAAAATTACATTGGAGATAGGTTTCATAGCTAACACAGCTCCCAAATCTCTGGTTCCCTAGGCCCTCCCCACCTCCCCTACATAATTCTCATTTGCTTGGTTCCCTGCTCAATTAAGCACAAATTGTTCCACCCATCCCTGGATTGTTATTGATAAGTATTGTTGTCTATATATCAGTTGTTTCCTATACCATCCAATCAAGATGACCTTTATTCAGTGCAATCATTGTGGCGCTTTAGTTCCAAGGTGCACCATCTGGACACTTAGGGCTTGCCCCATCTGTCTTCAGTTTTCTAGTATTAAGGAGGAGCTCTGTAATCTTAAGAATAGCCTCACTGGGTCAGACCAATGGTCCATCAAGCCCTGTAGCCCGTTCCCATGGTGGCCAATCCAGGTCACCAGTACCTGGCGAAAACCTAAGCTGTAGCAATATTCCATGCTACTGATACAGGGCAAGCAGTGACTTCCCCCGTGTCTTTCTCAATAACAGACTATGGACTTTTCCTCCAGGAACTTGTCCAAACCTTTCTTAAAACCAGCTATGCTATCCGTTCTTACCACATCCTCTGGCAACACATTCCAGAATTTAACTATTCTCTAAGTGAAAAAAAATTCCCTGTAACTTCATCAAGTGTCCCCTAGTCTGTGTAATTTTTGGACGCCCAGTCTTCCAATTTCCTAAGGTCCGCCTCCAATTTTTCACAATCTGCATGCGTTTTAACAACTTTGAACAGTTTAGTGTCATCTGCAATTTAATTTCCTCACTCGCCGTTCCAATTTCCATCAAAGTAGCTTCCATTACTCCACAGAATCATACCAGCGGTCTTCAGCTTTGTGGTATTAAGGAGGAGCTCAGAAATCTTAAGTAGGACTTGAATGCAATCAAAGCAACTTCCATCACTCCACAGGATCATACCAATTTGCTACCACTGCCTCAAAGAGTAATGCAATCAAGGAATAAATGGATCACAGTAGGGTCAGGCAGACTGCAACATGTGACACAGAAACATACACCCTCTCAGTTGCACCTACAGAATTCCTTTACTCCATTAAGGCATTGCAGTGCTCAAGAAAGAACTGAAATCGAACTGGAACCAGTGAAGGTAACTTATGAAGAAAAGCACTCACAAAGGAAGAATAAGAAACCTCAAGCCAATAAATTATTGGTTTTAGGGGATTCTATCATCAGAGGCATTAACATTGAAAAACAAGTCAAGGAGCCTAAAATAGTGAAGTGTCTCCCAGGATCCTCAGCTACTAGGAGTACCCAACAAATCACTAGTAATACCCTAAGCGCACATGCGCATTCCTACCTGGGTGTTCCATGATCCGTAGCTCTGTGGTCTCGCATGCGCAGTAGGACTCAGTGATGATTTCTTCTGTGCATGCGAGGCACTTTAAGCAGGGACGCATGGACGCGACTCCCCCTTCACTCCGTCTAACTAGAAAATGGCCTCTTACTCATGGCCCCCAGGTAATGTTCTGCGGCCCACGGTCTGGCCGGCTCCAGTACACTCCCTGGCCGAAGTTATTTTTAAGTTCAAAGCCACAGCGCCGGCTCCTCTCACGAGCCGCACCTGCATCGGAGAAGGCTTTAAACTTAAGGGACTAAGGGAGCAGGCCATAAACAACCAGCTACTGGGAAGGGAAGGGACGGGGGAGGCGGAATGCTGCTGCTGCTGCACAGGGACGTAGAGGGGGGAGGGAAATACCGCTGCTGCTGTTGCACAGAGTGGGGTGGGGGGAGGGAAATGCTGCTGCACAGGGAAATGGAGGGGGAGGGAATACTGCTGCGGCTGCTGCACAGGGAAGGGGGGGAGGGAAATGCTGCTGCTGATGCACAGGGAAGTGAGGTGGGGGAGGGAAATGCTGCTGCACAGGGAAATGGAGGTGGAGGGAATGCTGCTGCGGCTGCTGCACAGGGAAGTGGGAGGAAGTGGTTCCTGGGGATTGGAAAAGATGGGAGTTGTTCCTGGGGATTGGAGAAGAGCGGATGTGGTCCCTATTCAGAAAAGTGGTCGCAGAGATAAAGTGGGAAACTACAGGCTAGTAAGCCTCACTTCAGTTGTTGGAAAAATAATGGAAGTGTTGCTGAAAGAAAGGATAGTAAATTTCCTAGAATCTAGTGGATTACAGGATCTGAGGCAACATGGCTTTACTAAAGGTAAATTGTGCCAAACGAACCTGATTGAATTTTTTGATTGGGTGACCAGAAAAATGGTTGATGAACAGATGCAGAGGGTGGTGGTTAATGGAAGTCGCTCGGAGGAAGGAAAGGTGAGTAGTTGAGTCCTTTAGGGTTTGGTGCTGGGGCCAATCCTGTTCAATATGTTTGTCGGTGACATTGCTGAAGGGTTAGAAGGAAAGGTCTGCCTTTTTGCAGATGATACCAAGGTCTGTAACAGAGTAGACACCGAGGAGGGAGTGGAAAACATGGAAAAAGGATTTACAAAAGTTATAGGAATAGTCTAAAATCTGGCATCTAAAATTTATAAATGATCTGGAAATTGGAAGGACATTGAAACATAGAAGATGACGGCAGAAAAGAACCACGGCCCAACAAGTCTGCCCATTCTAATGACCCACCCCGTAAATTCTTCCCTGAAGTGATCCCACATGCTTATCCCATTTTCTCTTGAAATCCAACGTGCTGCTGGCCTGAATTACCTACAGTGGAAGACTATTCCAATGATCAACCACCCTCTCGTTGATGAAGTACTTCCTGGTGTCACCATGAAATCTCCAATCCTTGAATTTCAACAGATGTCCTCTTGTCACCATAGGTCCTTTAAGAAAAAAGATATCCTCTTCTACCTCAATACGGCCCATGAGATATTTGTACGTCTCAATCATATCTCCCCTCTCTCTACGCTCCTCGAGTGAGTATAGCTGCAACTTACCCAGCCTTTCCTCATACGGGAGATCCTTGAGTCCTGAGACCATCCTGGTGGCCATTCGCTGAACCGACTCCATTCTCTGCACATCTTTTTGATAATGCGGTCTCCAGAATTGTACACAATATTCCAGATGAGGTCTCACCAAGGATCTGTACAACGGCATTATAATGTCGGTCTTCCGGCTGACGAAACTTCTTCAGATACAACCCATCATTTGTCTAGCCTTGGATGAAGATTTATCCACTTGGTTGGCAGACTTCATGTCTTCGCTAATGATTACTCCCAAGTCCTGTTCTGTAGTGGTTCTTGCTAAGGTCTCGCCATTTAGGGTGTAAGTTCTGCATGGATTTCTGTTGCCAAGGTGCATGACCTTACACTTTTTGGCATTAAAACTTTGTTGCAAAATTGAGGACCAATGTTCCAGTAAGTGTAGGTCCTGCGTCATGCAGTCAGGCACTGAGCTGTTGCCTACTATGTTGCATAATTTGGCGTCATTGGCGAATAATGCAATTTTCCTTTGAAGCCCTTGAGCCAGGTCCCTTACGAAGATATTAAACAGGATCGGACTCAAGACCGAACCCTGCGGCACACCACTGATCACTTCTGACGTTTTGGAGAGAGTGCCATTCACCACCACCCTCTGAAGTCTACCACTGAGCCAGTCTTTTACCCATGCAGTTAACGTTTCTCCTAATCCCATCGAACTCATCCTGCTCAATAACCTGCAGTGTGGGACTCTATCAAAAGCCTTACTGAAGTCCAAGTATACGACGTCTAGGGACTCCCCCATATCCAGCTTTTTCGTTACCCAGTAAAAGAAGTTGATCAGATTGGATTAGCAGGACCTTCCCTTTGTAAATCCATGTTGATGGGGGTCTCGTAGATTCTCGTCATTCATGATCATATCTAATTTGTGTTTAATTAGTGTTTCCATAATTTTACACACTATCGATGTGAGACTCACCGGTCTCTAATTTTCAGCTTCCGTCCTGCAACCCTTTTTGTGGAGTGGAATGACGTTATCTGTTTTCCAGTCCACTGGGACTCTTCCAGTACTCAGGGAAAGATTGAAAAGCATGGATAACGGTTCCGCTAGGACATCACTCAACTCTCTAAGCACCCTGGGTTGTAGTTGTCAGGTCCCATGGACGAGTGAGGTGATTAAATTTGCAGATGATAGTAAACTGTTCAAAGTTGTTAAAATGCATGCGGATTGTGAAAAATTGCAGGCGGACCTTAGGAAATTGGAAGACTGGGCGTCCAAATGGCAGATGAAATTTAATGTGGACAAATGCAAAGTGATGCACATTGGGAAGAATAACCTGAATCACAGTTACCGGATGCTGGGTCCACCTTGGAGATTAGTGCCCAAGAAAAGGATCTGGGTATCATTGTAGACAATACGATGAAACCTTCCACCCAATGTGCGGCGGCGACCAAAAAAACAAACAAGATGTTAGGAATTATTTTAACCCTTTCAGGACCATAAGGATCGTAGGCCAATTTTTGTGGCTTTGACGACATTTTTATGGTAAAAAGGGCTTGCAGATGCCAAAAAATTGATTTTTTTTGTGAAATATCATTATTTTTATTTTAAAAAATCACACTTCTGGCTTATGGACAGTGTGGCAAGTGAATCTTCTCGTCAATCTAGCAACGACGCTAATGAATGAATGTCGGAACCAGTTTGTTTACATAAAGGCAGTATCATATGGAATCCGTACATATCAAATTTAGAACTGTAGACTATCCCAATCAAAATTTATAGGATTTTAAAGTTATGGGACAAATATGTCCCTTGGTCCTGAAAGGGTTAAAAAGGGATGACTAACATGACTAAGAATATTATAATGCCCCTGTATCGCTCCATGGTGCGACCTCATCTGGAGTATTGCGTTCAATTCTGGTCTCCTTATCTCAAGAAAGATATAGTGGCACTAGAAAAGGTTCAAAGAGCAACCAAAATGGTAAAGGGGATGGAACTCCTCTCATATGAGGAAAGACTAAAAAGGTTAGGGTTCTTCAGCCTGGAGAAGACATGGCTGAGGGGAGATATGATTGAAGTCTATAAAATCCTGAGTGGAATAGAATGGGTACAAGTGGATTGATTTTTCACTCCGTCAAAAATTACAAAGACTAGGGGACACTCGATGAAGTTACAGGGAAATACTTTTCAAGTTTATTAGGATTTTATATATCGCCTATCAAGGTTATCTAAGTGGTTTTACAATCAGGTACTCAAGCATTTTCCCTATCTGTCCTGGCGGGCTCACAATTTTTTTCATTCAGAGAATAATTAAGCTATGGAACGCGTTGCCAGAGGGAATGGTAAGAGCAGATAGCGTAGCTGGTTTTAAGAAAGGTTTGGATAATTTCCTGGAGGAAAAGTTCATAATCTGTTATTGAGAAAGACATGGGGGAAGCCACTGCTTCGATGGCATGGAAAATTGCTACTCCTTGGGTTTTGGCCAGGTACTAGTGACTTGGATTGGCCACCATGAAAATGGTTGATGGACCATTGGTCTGACATAGTAAGGCTATTCTTATGCTCAATGCAAAGAAATGCAGAGTAATGGATTTGAGGATTAATAATCATAAGGAACCATATATACTGGGAGGTGACAGGCTGATATGCATGGATGGGGAGAGGGACCTTGGGGTGATAGTATCCAAAGATCTAAAGGCGAAAAAACATTGCGACAAGGTGGTGGCTGCTGCCACAAGAATGCTGGGCTGTATAAAGAGAGGCGTAACCAGTAGAAGAAAGAAGGTGTTGATGCCCCTGTACAGGTCGTTGGTGAGACCCCACTTAGAGTATTGTGTTCAGTTTTAGAGACCGTTTCTGGCGAAGGACATAAGAAGACTTGAAGCGGTCCAGAGGGCAACGAAAATGATAGGAGAATTGTGCCAAAAGACGTATGAGGAGAGACTTGAAGCCCTGAATATGTATACCCTAGAGTAGGGGTGCCCATAAGATCGATCACGATCGACCAGTAGATCGCAAAGGCAATGTGAGTTGATCGCAGAGCCCATCCAGGGCTCCGTGATAGACCTGCGTTGCCTTTGCGTTCTGTTCTCCCTACTTCTCCAATTTCAGGCCTGGCGCATACAAGTGCCGGGCCCACAGCCTTCCCCCCCATAAATTCCGACATCAGAATTGATGTCGGGGAGGGTGAAGGCTTGTGGGCCCGGCGCTTGTACACACCTGGCCTGGCGGGGAAGCAGAGAGAAATCAGCGGTGATAGCTTGGGGGGGGGGGGCAGAGAGAGAGAAAGACAGACAGAACTAGGCCAGTTACTGGGCAGACTTGCACGGTCTGTGTCTGTGTATGGCCGTTTGGTGGAGGATGGGCAGGGGAGGGCTTCAATGGCTGGGAGGGTGTAGATGGGCTGGAGTAAGTCTTAATAGAGATTTCGGCAGTTGGAACCCAAGCATAGTACCGGGTAAAGCTTTGGATTCTTGCCCAGAAATAGCTAAGAAGAAAAAAAAAAAAAAAAAAAAAATTTAAATTGAATCAGGTTGGGCAGACTGGATGGACCATTCGGGTCTTTATCTGCCATCATCTACTATGTTACTATGTTACAGAAAGGGGGGCAGAGAGAAAGACAGACAGACAGAAAGGGAGGCCAAGGAGAAAGAAAAAGGAAGAGAGGAAGGGGGAAATTTTGGGTTGGATAGTATTGAAGAGTATCAGTATGACTGTTTATGTTTTTGGTGGGGATTTGGCTATCTGGTGTATTTGCCATTGTGATAATTCAAAAAAACTTGTTAAAATAAAAATTTAAAAAAGAAAGAAAGGAGAGGGGAGGGGACAGGAGAAAGAAAGAAAGAAAGGGGAGGGGCAGGGAGAGAGGAAGAAAATGTTGGATTCATGGAGGGACAGAGAGAGATGTTGGTTGGGGAATGGAATGAGGTTTGGAAGAGAGGAAGCATGCAGGAGGCAGAAAGAAAGAAATATTGGATTTACAGTCAGAAGAAGGAAGTGCAACCAGAGATTCATGAAATCACTAGACAGCAAAGGTAGGAAAAATGATTTTATTGTAAATTTAGTTATCAAAATGTGTCTTCATTTATATCTACTGTCTATATCTTGTACTATGGCCCCCTTTTACTAAACCGCGATAGTTTTTAGCACAGGGAGCCTATGAGCGTCGGGAGCAGCAAGGGGCATTCAGCGCAGCTCCCTGAGCTAAAAACCCTATAGAGGTTTAGTAAAAGGGAAGGGGGTATATTTGTCTATTTTTGTATAGTTGTTACTGAGGTGACATTGCATATTTTAAAGTCATCTGCCTTGACCTCTTTGAAAAAAAAACCCCGAATATAAATGATAATTAACATTTTCTTTGCGTAAAGTGTGCTTTGTGTTTTTTTTAAATTTTATTATTGGTAGATTATTTTGATTGGTCATTTTAAAAATAGCTCGCAAGCCAAGAAAGTGTGGGCACCCCTGCCCTAGAGGAAAGGAAGGACAGGGGAGATATGATTCTTAAAATACTTGAAAGATATTAACGTAGAACAAATCTTTTCCAGAGAAAGAAAAATAGTAACATAATTTGAGGTTGGGCTCAAAACTCAAGAGCAATGTAAGGAAATTCTTCTTTACAGAGAGAGTGGTGGATGCCTGGAATGTGCTCCCTAGAGAGGTGGTGAGGAAAACAGTGACAGAGTTCAAAAAAGCGTAGGATGAACACACAGGATCTAGAATCAGAAAATAATAATAAATAGTGAAGAAATAAGGCCAGTACTGGTCAGACTTGAACAGTCTGTGTCTGCAGTGTTCTTCTTAGCTGCAGACTAAGGCGGGAGATAGGGTAGCGAGTTGAAAGAAGGGAGGTAGGGAAGCAAGCTTATGTGCGTGGTGAGTTGTGCCTAAGGAGGGAGGAGGAGGAGGTGGGGTGGGCTGGTAGGACGGTTGGTTTTCGGTTTGCCTCTGGAAAGAGGGGGGGGGGGGGTTAGCATCTGCGTGATGGCCCCTCAGCGCTCGTTGTTGTGCTGCGGTGCAGGGCGGATGGTGAGCCTCTTGGCCAGCCAGCATGGGGCTGCGGAAGAAAAATAAGAGCCCCCCCCCCTGGTTTTCAGCCACGAGTTCAGGATTCAAAATCATGCCAATATGGTGTTGTGCGTGGCCATGGTCATCCTTCTGGGATGCATGTTCGAGGTATTGGGAAGCTGCTACCGGTGTGGCCTGTCTGCGCCTGTCAGCCTGTGCAACTTATGTAACAAAAAAACCCATCCTTCCCTGTCCCTAGCAGCGAACCACTTGTATGGCTTACCAAGTTTCTAAAGCCTTATCCCACCAAACTGAGATTAACGGTTTTACTTGCTTCGGGCCTTCCTCGCTGCTGGGTCGTGCCTTCGTGGAAACAGAAAGTAGGCAGCACCCAGCAACGAGGAAGGCCCGAAGCAAGTAAAAGCAGCAAGTTGCAAGCTTCCCTCCGTCGCTGACCTATGGAAGATAGGTCAGTGATGGAGGGAAGCTTATAACTTTCCTAGCGACTCTGCTGACGGGTATGTGAGCAGAGAGGGATGGGAAGAGAAATGCTGCTGCTGCACCGAATGGGGGAGGAGAGGGGGAAGAGAAATGTTCTGCTGCTGCACTCATTTTGGGGGGAAGGGAAGAGAAATGTTACTGCTGCACCGAATGGGGGAAGGGAGGGGGAAAGAGAAATGCTGCTGCTGCATTGAATGGGGGAGGGGAGGGGGAAGAGAAATGTTGCTGCTGCTGCACCCAATTTTTTGGGGGGAAGGGGGAAGAAAAAAGATGGTGCACCCAATTAGGAGGGAGAGAAAAGCTGCTGCTGCACCCAATGGGGAGGGGAAGAGAAGTGCTGTAGCACCACCCATTTGGGGAGGGGGAAGGGAAGAGAAGTGCTGCTGCAGCAGCACCCAATTGGGGAGAGCGAGGGGAGAAGGAAACGATCAAAAACAGATTAGACACTTTTCTGGATGACGAAAGATTAAGGGATCCCCACCAGCATGGCTTTACTAAGGGAAGGTCTTGTCAATCCAATCTGATAAACTTCTTTGACGGAACTACAATCAATTAATGCGTGGATGAGGAGATGTGTGAGGAAGAGGGATTTCTCTTCATGAGGAACTGGACAACATTCTGGGGCAAGAACAAGCTCTTCAAGAGAGATGGACTACACCTGAGCACGGCAGGAACTAGACAACTAGCAAATAACTTCAGAAAGGCAATAGAGCAAGCTTTAAACTAAGTAGAAGGGGAAAGCCGACAGTCAACCTGATGTCAACGGTTCGGAAATCAGTATCCCGAGAAGATACTGAGTGGGAAAAATGCTGGGAAGACACAAATGACATACAACAGGAGCTGGAAAAAAAACAAGGGAGCCAGACGAAGCAAGAGGAGGATAGGAGGAGCATACTACAAGGGGAAGTCGAAATGGAACAAGACAGAGGGAAGGAACAAGAGGGGGACAATAGGAACATACCACAAGGGGAAGACAAAAGAAACAAAAAACAGGAGTCGGCAGGTCAGGAAGGGGACAGAAAGAAAAATGAAACGCAAGGGAAAATATCAAGGAAAAGTAAATACCAGGACTTGAACTGCATGTACACTAATGCAAGGAGCCTAAAAAACAAAATGGGGGAATTAGAAGGCATGGCCAAAAATGAGAGCCTAGACATCATAAGGATCACAGAAACATGGTGGAACGAGGAAAATAAATGGGACATTGTACTGCCAGGGTAATAGCTCTACTGAAGAGACAGGACACATCGGAAAGGAGGAGGAATAGCACTATACATTAAGGACACCATTCACTTGACCAGTGTGGACGCAGCAGCGAACAATGACCAACTGGAATCACTATGGGTTAAAATACCAGGAATAAACGGAACCGAGATAAAGTTGGGACTGTACTACCGTCCACCTGGGCAAACTGAAGAAAACTTGGCTTTTCACAAAAATGTAATTTTGTCCTCCCCCCTTTAAGCAACCCCTACCCTTTCTCTTCCACCCTTTACACTACCCCAACCCTTTATTCTGCTCTTCCTATATTTAAGTTCTTGTAAACCGTGCCGAGCTCTACATCTGTGGAGAAGATGCGGTGTATAAACTTAAGGTTTAGTTTAGATACAGAAATGGAAGCCGAGTTGAGGCGGGAATGCAAGAACACTAACACCATAGTTATGGGAGATTTCAACTATCCCGGGATAGGCTGGAGTCTTGGAATTTCAAAATATACGAAGGAAACAGAGTTCCTGGAGGCTGTATGGGATTGCTTCATGGAACAACTTGTCAAGGAACCAACGAGAGGGTCAGCGATTCTGGATCTAATCCTCAACGGGCTAAAGGGACCTGCAAAAGGAGTGGAAGTAGTGGGACCATTAGGTAATAGTGACCACAACATGATCCAGTTCAAAATGGAAGTAGGATTACCAAAGGGAAAGAGAACCAATGCAACAACGTTTAACTTCAGGAAAGGGAACTATGATGCTATGAGACAAATGGTGAGAAAAAAACTCAAAAACAGCTCCAAGAAAACGCAGACTGTGGAGCAAGGCTGGTCCTTATTCAAAGACACAGTAAACGAGGCGCAAAACCTGCATATACCCAGATTTAGAAAAGGATGCAAAAAGAATCAAAAGAAAGACCCGGCATGGATGACCAATGAAGTTAAGCAAGAGATAGGAGACAAGAAGAGATCAATTCGGAAGTGGCAAAAGGACAAAACCGAAGAAAATTGGAAAGAACACAGGAAGCAACAGAAAGAATGTCACCGAGTGGTCAGAAAAGCAAAGAAAGAATATGAAGAGAAACTAGCCAAGGAAGCACGAAATTTTAAACCATTCTTTTGATATGTGAAAGGAAAGCAGCCGGCGAGGGAGCAGGTGGGACCTCTGGATGAGGGAGACAGGAAGGGAGAGGTGAAGGAGGAAAAAGAGGTGGCTGACAGACTAAACATGTTCTTCTCGTCGGTCTTTACAAGAGAAGACACATCCAACGTGCCGGAACCGGAAAAAATCTTCAAGGGGGATCAAGAGGGAAAATTATCATGCATGGAGGTAAGCCTCGAAGACGTTCTCAAGCAGATAGATATATTAAAATCTGACAAATCTCCGGGCCCAGACGGAATCTACCCAAGAATACTGAAAGAGCTCAGAGATGAAACAGTGGAGTTACTGCGAAAGATTTGTAACCTATCCTTGAGAACAGGGGTAATCCCGGAGGACTGGAGGATAGCAAATGTTACACCTATCTTCAAAAAAGGCTCGAGAGGTGACCCAGGGAACTACAGACCGGTGAGCCTGACCTCAGTCCCGGGGAAGATGGCTGAATAATTGATCAAGGAAAGTATCAATGAGCATTTAGAAAGAAATAATCTGATGAGAACAAGCCAGCATGGTTTCTGTAAAGGAAGATCATGCCAAACAAACCTACTTCATTTCTTTGAGGGGATAAGCGAACAATTGGACAAGGGTGACCCCATAGACATCGTATATCTGGATTTCCAAAAAGCCTTCGACAAGGTACCTCATGAGCGCCATTAAGAAAACTGTGGAGCCACGGGGTGGTAGGGGACGTGCACAGATGGATCAGGAATTGGCTGGCGGACAGGAAACAGAGGGTAGGAGTAAAGGAACACTACTCTGACTGGAAAGGGGTCACAAGTGGTGTCCCACAGGGGTCAGTGTTGGGACCGCTGCTGTTTAATATATTTATAAATGACCTGGAAACAGGGACGAAGTGCGAAGTTATAAAATTTGCGGACGACACAAAACTCTCCAGCAGTCAGAACTGCTGAGGAATGCAAAGATCTACAAAGAGACCTGAACAGATTGAGCGAGTGGGCAGAAAGATGGCAGATGAGCTTCAATGTAGAGAAATGTAAAGTCTTGCATATAGGGAAAGGGTACCTGATGTACAGCTATACGTTGGGAGGGAGGGTACTGGGGGAAGGCAACCTAGAAAGAGACTTGGGGATATTGGTGGACAAAACAATGAAGCCAGCGGCGCAATGTGCAGCGGCCTCAAAGAAAGCGAACAGAATGTTGGGCATTATCAAAAAGGGTATCACTACCAGAACAAAGGAAGTTATCCTACCACTGTATCGAGCGATGGTGCACCCGCATCTGGAGTACTGCTTCCAATACTGGTCGCCGTACCTTAAGAAGGATATGGCGATACTCAAGAGGGTCCAGAGAAGAGCGACTAGGATGATAAAGTGCATGGAAAACCTTTCGTAGCTGAAAGGCTGGAGAAGCTGGGGCTTTTTACCCTGGAAAAGTGGAGACTTAAAGGGGACATGATTGAGACATATAAAATCATGAAAGGCATGGAGAAGGTGGAGAGGGACAGATTCTTCAGACTAGCGGGGACAACAAAAAAAGAGGACATTCAGAAAAGTTGAAATTAGACAGTTTCAGAACGAATGCTAGGAAGTTTTTCTTCACTCAGAGGGTGGTGGACACCTGGATTGCGCTCCCAGAGGAGGTGATAGGTCAGAGTACAATATTGGGTTTCAAAAAGGGATTGGATGACTTCCTGAAGGTGCAGGGGATTGAAGGATACAGATAGAGGGTAACTATACAGGACACTAAATGAATAGGGAATACACGATTTAGGTAAAGGATCACTTACATGGACCTGGGGGGCCGCCACGAGAGCGGACTGCCGGGCACGATGGACCCCTGGTCTGACCCGGCAGAGGCAATGCTTATGTTCTTATGACTGGGTGACAAAAAAACTGGATAAGGGAGAGTCCCTGGACATCGTGTATTTAGACTTCAGTAAGGCTTTTGATAGTGTCCCACACCGGAGGTTATTGAAAAAGATGAATGCGATGGGCCTTGGAGAAACACTAACAGCATGGGTAGAAGACTGGCTTAACGGCAGACTTCAAAGGGTGATGGTAAACGGTATACCCTCAAAAACGTCGGAAGTGACCAGTGGAGTACTGCAGGGCTCGATCTTGGGCCCAATACTATTCAATATCTTTGTAAGGGATCTGCCTCAGGGACTTCGAGGCAAAATTACATTATTCGCTGATGACGCTAAACAATGCAACGTTGTGGGCAGCGCGGCAGAACCTAATGGTCCAACCATGCCCAACACCATGGAACAGGACCTACTTTTATTAGAACAATGGTCTAGTACTTGGCAACTGAATTTTAATGCCAAAAAATGTAAGGTAATGCACCTTGGTAACGGAAATCCATGCAGTACACCCTGAATGGTGAAAACCTAACAAGAACTGCAGCAGAAGGGACTTGAGAGTAATCATCCGGGATGATATGAAAGTTGCCAATCAGGTAGAGAAAGTGTTAGCAAAGGCTAAACAAATGATGGGATGCATTAGAAGAAGCTTTATCAGCCAAATGCCTGAAGTTATACTGCCATTATACAGATCCATGGTGAGACCTCATCTGGAGTACTGTGTCCAGTTTTGGAGACCACATTATCAAAAGGATGTGAAGAGAATGGAGTCGATTCAGCGAATGGCCACTAGGATGGTTTCCGGACTCAAAGATCTCCCATATGAAGAACGTCTTAACAGGCTGCGCTTATATTCTCTCGAAGAGCGCAGAGAAAGGGGGGACATAATAGAAACATTCAAATACATCATGGGCCGCATTGAGGTGGAGGAAGAAATCTTTTATCCTACGGGTCCCATGACGACAAGAGGGCACCTGCTAAAACTCAGGGGGGGGGGGAAGATTTCATGGGGACACCAGGAAATACTTCTTCACCGAAAGGGTAATTGATCGATGGAATGGTCTTCCACGTCAGGTAGTTGAGGCCAGTACCACGCTCGACTTCAAGGGATGATGGGACCGTCTGGTGGGGATGCTCCAGAGGAATGCTTAAAAGATGGATTCTCGAGGAGGTAGGGTTCTTGAGTGGGCAGACTTATTGGGCCATCGGCCCTTTTCTGCCGTCATACTCTATGTTTCTAAGACCATGGGAGGGAGGGAAAGGAAAGGAGCTACCAGACCATGGAGTGGGAGAGATGTCAGCGCATATGAAGGTAGGGGGAGGATGGAGATGCCAGGGCATGGGAGGAGAGAAGGGAAGGAGATAGATATGCCAGACCATAGGGTGAAGTGGGAAGGAAGGAAGGGAGAAGAGAGAGATGCCTGAGCATAGGGAGGAGGGTGAAGCTGAAATGAATCATGTACAAAGGAGAGAAAGGGCACAGGATATACAGTTTATTGAAGAGACAGAAAGAGAGAAGATGCCATATGGAACAGAGAGAGGGCGAACAGTGGATGGAAAGGGCAGAGAGGGTGGACAGTGGATGCAAGGGGCAGAGAGAGGGTGGACAGTAGATGGAAGGGGTAGAGAGCGGGCAGAGGCTGGGTGGAAGGGGCAAAGAGAGGACAGATGTTGCATGGAAGGGAGTGATGGCAAATGCTGAATAGAAAGAAGAAAGCGAAGAGAAGATGATTAAAGCAGAAACGACAAAAGGTAGAAAAAAATTGTTTTGTTGCTTTACGTAGAATCAAGTAGTATTGTAACTGTATTGATTAAAGTTTATAAATTGGAAATGGAAATAAGGCAGTTTTTTGGAGACTAAACCCCTTTCCTCAGGTCAGGACAGGATACCATAACAGCAGGGGTGCACATATGATCGCGATTGACCAGTAGATTGCAAAGGCAATGTGAGTCGATCGCGTTTCCATTCTTTTTCTTCCTGCCTCCCCAAGCCAAGCCAGGCACGTACAAGCGCCGGACTCACAAGACTTCACCTCCGACGTCAATTCTGACGACAGAGAGGAAGTTCTGGGCCAGCCAATCACTGCCTGGCTGGCCTGAAACTTCTTCTCCGAGGTTAGAATTGACGTCAGAGGTGAAGTCTTGTGAGTCCGGCGCTTATATGTGCCTGGACTGGCTTGGGGACCAGCAGGGAGAAATCGGCGTGGTGGCTTAGGAGGTAGGGAAAGAATCGGAAAGTAGAGAAATCGGTGCGATGGCTTGGGGGGGCAGGGGGAGAGAGAAAGAAAGACAGGCAGGGGGAGAGAGAGAGAAAGAAAGGCAGAAATAAAGAGGGGGGCAGGGGGAGAGAGAAAGAGAGACAGAAAGAAAAGGGGAGGGGCAGAAAGAAAGAAATATTGGATTTACAGTCAGAAGAAGGAAGTGCAACCAGAGACTCATGAAATCACCAGACAAAAAGGTAGGAAAAATGATTTAATTTTCAATTTAGTGATCAAAATGTGTCCGTTTTGAGAATTTATATCTGTTGTCTATATTTTGCACTATGGCCTCCTTTTGCTAAACCACAATTGCGGTTTTTAACGCTGGGAGCCTATGAGCATCGAGAGCAGCACAGGGCATTCAGCGCATCTCCCTGCGCTAAAACCCGCTATTGCAGTTTAGTAATAATGGAGGGGATATATTTGTCTATTTTTGTATAGTTGTTCCTGAGGTGAAATTGCATAAAGTCATCTGCCTTGACCTCTTTGAAAACCCATGGAATATAAATGATAATTAACATTTTCTCTGCGTACAGTGTGCTTTGTATTTTTTAAAATTTTATTGTTAGTAGATCATTTTGACTTGGTAATTTTAAAAGTAGCTCACAAGTCCAAAACGTGTGGGCACCCCTGCTGTAGAGCCATTTCTTGTATGACTGGATGAACTATATTTATCTTTTTTTTTTAGTTGTTTAAATTCATGCAGAAATAAATGGCTAGATCGAACCTAATGACTTCATTAATGCCTTTCCCTTTTTTAAACCTCTATACCATTTGAAAGAGGGCAAATATCTAATTATTCCCTTCTAGAATTGGATACTTCTTAAATTTAGTAAAAATATTCTTGCACAAATGTCAAACCTTAAAAAAGGAAGTCATATTGAGCATTGGAAAATAATAATTAACTAATAAAAATGGTACACATTTAGGGCTCCTTTTACTAAGTTGCGATAGTGATTTTAGCATGCGCTTAGCACGCGCAGAATTGCCACGGGCACTAGACACTAACGCCAGCATTGAGCTGGCGTTAGATTCCCGCATAACGCAGAGGTTTGCGCGTGCTAAAAATGCTAGCGCACCTTAGTAAAAGAGGGAGGTTCATTTTCCCCACCACCAAATTTCCCCATCCCGCCCCACCCGGCTACTTTTTCATGCCACCCGGCTGGAAAAAATTTCTGGGGAGAACACTGGTCTGTATATGGCCATTTGGTTGAGGATGGGCTGGGAAGGGCATCAATGGCTGGGATGGTGTAGATGAGCTGGAGTGAGCTTTGACAGACTTCAGTAGTTGGAACCTAAGCACAGTACCGGGCAGAGCTTTGGATTCTTGCTCAGAAATAGCTAAGAAAAAGAAAAAAAATTTTTTTTATACGAATCAGGTTGGGCAGACTGGATGGACCATTTGGGTCTTTATCTGCCGTCATCTACTATGTATTTGAGATAAGAGCATTATTACATAATTTTTTTTAAATTTACAGTTAAGAACTTTTTTTGGTAGTAGTTATGATAAAGAGCATGATAATGTCACTATTGCTTTTCTGGACAGAATGAAAAGTCAATCAAAGTGGATCCCACCAAGCCTCCCGGATTCTTCTACTGCACAAATTGGATCTTCTGGAACCGCAGGAAAGAAACTATAGAGGAAGCATATTTGTTAAGGCATAGCAGATTCCAACAGATAAAATTTGGAATGTGATTGTAGATCACTTAGAACCCATAGGTGAAGATGTAGATAAAGCACAGTTACTTACCGTAACAGGTGTTATCCAGGGACAGTAGGCAGATACTCTCACATGTGGATGATGTCATCTATGGAGCACTGGTACGGACAGCTTTAAAAGTGCATCACCACTTTAAGAACTTAAGAAAGTTTGCGAACTGCCCTGCACTGCACATGCGTGAGTGCCTTCCTGCCTGACGCAGACTCGCTGCTCCTCAATTCCGTAAGCAAGCCAACCAGGGGAGGTGGGTGGGTTGTGAGAATATCTGCCTTCTGTTCTTGGATAACACCTATTATGGTAAGTAACCGTGCTTTATCAAAGGACAAGCAGGCAGCACATTCTCACATGTGGGACTCCCTAGCTTACTACAATGGGATGGAGGGAGAGTTGGCCATTAAGAAAATAAATTTTATAATACTGCTTGGCCGAAGTGACAGTAGTCAGATGTGAATATATGAAATGAGAACCAAGTAGCAGCTTTACAGCCTGTAGATTGATATGCAGAAAATATCCGTGACTCTGCGCTAGAAGAGATGGAAAAGACTGAAGAGGCATTGGTTCCGTGATACTGAACTGAGGTAGAAAGGAGAGCCAAGGATGCCTGGGCCAACAGACTCATGGTAGCCAATTCCTGCTTGATCTTTATAAGTGACTTGAAGATAAGAGGAACTGGAGGAAATGCATAAAGGAACTGGTGTGCTTGTGGGGGGAAGGGGGGCGCAAACAGGTCTATCTGAGGAGTCCCCCATAGAAAGAATATGTGATGCAAAACTGCAAAGTTGAGCGCCCAGTCGTGTCTGCGAGAGAATACTGCTTCTCTTGAATGTATACTGCTTTCAAAAATATATTGTAAGCAATCGCCCAGTTCCAAGACTTCTGGGCGTTGATAAAGAACGAGAGAACCTGTGCCTCCTTGCTTGTTTATGTAATACATTGGAACCTGAATATCCTTGGGACCTAGAAGGACGTAGTTAGTCACAATGTGCTGAAATGTTTTGAAAACATCGTAGATGGCTCTGAGTTCCCAAAGATATAGATAGAAAAAAAACTGTTTCAGTAGATTAGCAGCTTTAAGTGTGAATACCATCCAGATAAACCCCACATGCATAGGAGGAGTGCGTGGTTAGAACCTTCTGATGTGGAGGTGTGTGGAACAAAAACCTCCTGGAAAGTAAGAAAGAGCTCATCCAGCACTACAGAGATTGTCAAAATATAAAGTGTTGAGACAATGGGTTGCAAGATTGAGACTATTGACATGCAATAGTATATTGAGAAGTCTTTGAGATGACGTTGCTTAAACGGGGTAACATGCATCATGGAGGCCATCAGACGTCTGGTCATGATTGATGGAAGATGATAAGTCTGCTCGCAAAGCTGAATCAATGCTGAGGGAGAAACAAACTGAAGTAAAAAGGTGTGTAGCAAAGCTTTGATAAATCACAGATTTTTAGATTAAAGTTGGGATTTGGGGAAAAAAAATTTTTTTGAATCCCCAGTGCTGATAGAAGAAAACTGTGACCTGTGTCACTGCGAAGACCATTACAAGGTTGGATCACTGATGAGCCAATGGTCCATCCAGGGAAAAACCTGGAGATACTGTCTGCAACTTGCTGCCACTACAACCAGGCCTAGATGAGTACTCTGGAAGAGGAAGGAAGGCCAAAACGCAGGACTCTAAATTGATAATGGTGCTGCGCTATTGGAAATCTGAGTAATTTCCACAAGTTCGGAAGCACTGCAATATGAGAAGAAAGTTATTTTCAGATCTAAGGAGCATAGCCAGTCGTTGTGACCTGAGAGGGATTATAAAGTTATCAGAGGGAACATATGAAACTTGTTTTTCATTTAGTGGAAATGTGTTCAGCTCCTGAGGTCTAAAATTGGCACAAGATCTGCATTTCCCTCTCATCGAATGTATGTCTGTGATTCCCCAAAAATTGTTTGTCTCCTCCATTTTAATTTTTATTGTTCATCGCTTTCTAATCTAGGAAAAAAGCAATTTTATCAAATATGAATTATACTTGAAACTTTCCTTTTGGAATGAGGAAAAAAACAAAAGTAAAAACACTGGTTCCTCTGCAGATGTGAAAACTCTTCTTTGAGAAGAAGTAGTAGTAGCATCCCCCGAAGAAGAGTTGACTTGAAAGGAGACTCTTGAAGAACTGGAGGCGTAATTATCAAGTGAAGAGAAAAGCATTATCGAAAAAAAAAATTTTTTTTAAAAATGTAGTGGCCTCCTCCTCCTACCCTAAACCACTCAAACCTCCGCACTTTTGGAATCAAAAAGACGATGGAGTAAAAGTGTGATGAATGTTCATTAAGGAACAGATGTAAGGAAAAGGACTTAAAAACAACTGTATGTCTTCTAGAAGGTACTGTATAAACATTGATGGAACAGTAGAAGACATCTTGGAAGAGAACCATCTGGTTGATCCTGCTTTAAGGATAAAAAAGTGGAAGGTTCCAATATGGTGGGAATCTAACTTACAGGCACTATACCCCTATTAGATCCGGCGAGTTCATGTAGAATCAAAACAGGAAAAACAACATCTTACAGGCTCTATGCCCCATGATGGAATCCTGAAGCAGCCGCGACTTGTGGAGGAATCTAACTTTACAGACTCTACACCCGTTAGATTCCTCCCCAGACCATGAATAAATCTCCAGTCCGATATATTCTAGGTAGGAGAAGGGATCAAGATATATGGTGAAATTCCTGTAGAATCCAAGAAGGAAAACATCCATCAAAAGCAGGCACTATCCAAACAAAATGCAGTACTCGGAGAGACCCCCCAGGAAAGAGATTTGGGAGTACTGGTTGACCAGTCAATGAAGCCATCTGCACAATGCACGGCGGCGGCGAAAAGGGCGAACAGAATGCTAGGAATGATAAAGAAGGGGATCACGAACAGATCGAAGAAGGTTATCATGCCGCTGTACCGGGCCATGGTACGCCCCCACCTGGAATACTGCATCCAGCACTGGTTGCCGTACTTGAAGAAGGACACTGTACTACTCAAAAGGGTCCAGCGAACAGCGACTAAAATGGTTAAAGGACTGGAGGAGTTGTCATATAGTGAGAGATTAGAGAAACTGAGAGGGGACATGATCGAAACATTCAAGATAATGAAGGGAATAGACTTAGTAGATAAAGACAGGTTGTTCACCCTCTCCAGGGTAGGGACAACAAGAGGGCACTCTTTAAAGTTAAAAGGAGAAAGATTTCTTCTTCAACCAGAGAGTGGTGGAAAACTGGAACGCTCTTCCGGAGGCTGTTATAGGGGAAAACATCTTCCAGGGATTCAAGACAAAGCTAGTCAAGTTCCTGCTAAACCAGAACATATGCAGATAAGGCTAGACTCAGATAGGGCACTGGTCTTTGACCAAAGTGCCGCCGCGGGAGCGGACTGCTGGGCACGATGGACCACTGGTCTGACCCAGCAGCGGCAATTCTTATGTTCACATAGCAGGAAATATAGAATTTGCGATTTTGACAATCTGATTGCTAACATGGAGAACTGGTACAAGTGGTAACCAAATGTGCCCATACTGCAGCTTTCACTCGCTGGTGGCACTAAGACATATATTTTTTTTTTACCTCTCCATACAGGAAAGTCTCTGGAAGCTTCTGTAATGGTGAGGGGCGTTTCAAAAGTCTTATGAAAAGAGTATCCCTCTTGAATGACCTGTAGAACCCAGAAGTCTGTGGTTATCAATTTCCAATGCAGATAATACAGTTGGAGCTGAGGTTCGATTGGTCAACCAAGAGGCTGAGAAAGAGAAACAGCGGAGAAGTTCTGGAGGAGACTGATCCTAATCTAAGTGCTGCAAGTATTCAGCACTGTAGGAAGAATCAGCTTCTAGCTTGAGTGATAGCTCTTTTGCCCAACTGTTATGAAATATAGCCTTTCAGTAGAAGATTTAGCCATTAGTGCACAGTTGAGCAGAGACTTTGTTGTAGGCTCAGAGAAGTCCTCTTTGGGATCAGACTGTAAGCTCAAGAGATATGAAGGGTTGATGAATAAATGCGTTGAGAAGATCAATGCTGATTTCAAGTCCAATACTGGTCTGATGATGCGAAGCTGTTCTCTTTGAAGAAAGTGAAAGAGCGATGTTTTCTTTTGGTGCCGGTGCTTTCTGAAAGAGTAGGCTGATGTTGCTCTGGAGAAACCAGCAGCACTACCGCAGGACCTGGTAGCCATGTAATTAGTTGAACCGGTACCGAAGGAGTAGATACTGGGTTAAGCAGTGTAGATGCATCCCAAATAAAAAAACACCGGTTTCTCTGGCTTTCCTGCCAGTACCATCAGTGTCACTGCTCACCCCAAAGAGGGTGACCTCATTGAGGATGCACACTTCGAGGTTGAGGCAAGCCAGAAGATAGTCGTTGCTGCGTGGTCGGCATCAAGAGACTCAATGCAAAGTGACCTGCGATGCCAGTTGGGAAGCTGGTGCCTCTGTACTAGCTTACCAGACAGAGCGATGTCTTTCCCGACATCAGTGCCAATGTCTTCAATGACAAAGATTGATGATCGATGCCCATGTCGGTGCCGAACAATCTTTCCTATTGAATTTTCCATCTGCAGAGTAGTACACAGGGTGCAAGTTCCATCCGGTGTTCTGGGCAAAAGGGAAGAAAAGCTGGTCTTGGGCACTTTAGCACTTTTTTTATTTAGCCCATTTAGTGGCCTGAAAAAAGAAATGGTCAAAAAGACCACATCAGCTAAAGCGTGGAGGAAAATATGAAGGTCTCGGCAGCCAGAGCCCCAGAGGAAAAAATGTTCTTTAAAAAGAAAAGAAAAAAAAACACATGAGCGTGAAGGCAATGGCAAAAAACTGAACAACGTTCAGAAACACAAATTCTTAGCTCTGCGGAAAACTAAGAACTGAGGAGCTGCCAGTCTGCGTCAGGCGGGAAGGCACTCGCACATGCACAGTGCGGGTAGTTTGCAAACTTTCTTAAAGTGGCGAAGTACTTTTAAAGCTGTCCATACCAGGGCTCCATGGATGACATCACCCACATGTGAGAATATGATGCCTGTTTGTCCTGGGATAATGATCATTGCAGAGCTTTAGAAGTGGAAGAAGAGAAGATCCTTACAGCTTTGTACTGGAAAAGTTGTGCAAATTGATCTCGAGTCTCATAACGGTGTGCATTGCCTTGCCAGTGGTCAGGCATGTAATGGATATGTGCCAGGATCACTTTCAACAGCTGCTCTGGACAATACACCAGGTGCTGGTCTGGAATGAAGGATCTGAAGACAAGAAAGAAGAATCAATTCCATCATCTCCTGCACTTGTGATATCACACTGTACATAGCATAGGGTTCTTCTCCTGCACCATCACTACAAAACTGTCTGGATGCAGTGCTCCTTTCCTGCACAGTAGGGAAGAAAACCCCTCTGAAAAGAAATTAGCACAAAAAGCAAAGTGACAATCAACTACCAATACAAAAATACTCAAAACCGGAGAAAAGATTTCTTCACACATGTAATTAAACTCTGGAATTTGTTGCCGGAGAATGGTGGCTTAGCAGGGTTTAAAAAAGATTTGCATAAATTCCTACAAGGAAAGTCCATGGGCCATTATTGATATGGTTTGGGGAAATCCACTGCTTATTCCTAGGATAGAAATATAGAAATGTGATGGCAGATAAAGGCCAAGTGGCCCATCCAGTCTGCCCATCCATAGTAACCATTATCTCTTCCTCTCTCTCTAAGAGATACCATTTGTCTTTCTAAAGCTTTCTTGAATTCAAGATAAGCAGCATGAAATCTGTTTTACTACTTGGGATCTAGCTAAGTACTTGGGACCTAGGTTGGCTACTGTTGGAAACAGGATACTGGGCATACTCTCCTAGTATGGCAATTCTTATGCTAAAATATTTCTTAAGAGAAATAGACTCCTGGCCATATTGGGTATTCCTTTTTATGTTTGTTTTTCTTAGATCAATATTCAAAGCAATTTAACCAACCAGAAATGAATCTTGGTCGGTTAAAGTACTTGTCCATCACTAACCGTTCATTTTGAGCGGCACTTAACTGGTTAGTGCTAGTGAAAATTTCCAGTTAGTGCCAATCTCAAAACCAGCTATTTTGGGGGCATTCCAGGAAATGGAATTAGCACTTGGCCAGTTAAGCACTGATATTCAACAGTTAAATGGCCAAGGCCTAAAAGTCAGTCTTATTTTTATGCAGTGCCCCATAGCTAGTTAACTAGCTCCGCTTTAGCCAACTCTGCAAACCTGGAACTTCAATGCCGAAAATCAAACAGGGCTCAGAATTGAATTTCTGAGCATAATGTAGCTGACAGTCAACAGAACACTTAATATTGGCCCTGCTGTTACTGACAAACAATGGTTTCTTTCTATTTATGTCTTCATAAATGGATTTTATAATAAAGATACTTTTTGTAGTTTTGCAATGTTAGCTGATTGTCCCTTCTTTGCTTGAGATGCTCTTCTCTTGCATCTTCTCTGTGATAGTAGCTGAAGCTCAGGTCTTCACTCCTACACCTTCATAGTGACATGATTGGGAGCATGGCACTACTTTGCCACACCATCACTGTGACACTGTGCTCCTCTCCCACACCAATATGATACTGAAAGGAGTATAGCGTTCCTCTCCTGTTCATCATTGCGACACTGGAGACTTCACTAAAGACATAAAAAGTCTCATGTTTGGCCTAGGTTAGACCAATATCCATCCTCCTGCATTCTTTCCTCTCCCTGACCTAACCCACTTACTTTGGCAATGTTGTAGAAGCACCTGCATTGTGACCATGGAATCTTGCTACTTTTTGGGGATTCCGCATGGAATGCTGCTACTATTTGGAGATCTGGAATTTTGCTACTATTTGGGGATTCCACAAGGAATGCTACTATTATTTGGGGTTCCAGAATTTTGTTACTATTTGGGGTTCAAGTTTCAAGTTTTATTAAAATTTTTTATACTGTTCAATCAAACTTCTAAGTGATTTACAAATACACTTCTCCCTCCGTATTCGTGGTTTCAGCATTCGCGGTTTTTAGCTTGCTGGCTCCTCCCCCCAAATTATATCAGCTTGCATAGAGAAATCGCTGATTCCAAGCGTTTACAGAGAAAATCGCTGATTTCCAGCACTTTGTTCATCGTGTTTTGCTTCTCCTTCAGAAACAGGAGAGGTCTCCCACCATGTTATTCACGATGGTTTTTAATAGAAACAGCGAGCAAAACATTTGCAAAATTGGCACCTTGCAAACTGAGCTTGCCTCGAAGTACGAGCGCCTCCCCCCGCAATCCAGCACCCCCCCCCGCACGATCCAGCATCCCCCCCCCTCATGTCGTTCCCATGCCGCGATCCGACATCCTCCCCGTACCCATCACCCACCCGAACACATCACTTAACCCCCATCTGGCACTCGGCACAGGACATGCCGGTGCCGGAAGATCTGTCCTCCTGTTCGCTGGGCCTTGAGCATCTGCGCATGCTCAAGGCCTTACTTCCTGCTCTCTCCGAGATTCTCGAGATCTCTGAGAATCTTGGAGAGAGCAGGAACTAAGGCCTTGAGCATGCGCTGATGCTCAAGGCCCGGCGAACAGGAGGACAGATCTTCGGGCACCAGCATGTCCTGTGCGTTGGTGCCGGGTGCCAGATGGGGGGTAAGTGATGTGTTCGGGTGGGTGATGGGTACGGGGAGGGTGCCGGATTGTGGGGGTGGGTGGCAGATCATGCGGGGGGGGGGGCCTTCATGAGTGGTGGGGAGCAATGCCGGTTCTCGGGGGGGGGAGTAGAGCAGTGCCACTGGCCTCAGGGGGGAACAAATCAAGCGAATTTCCCTTACTTTCTATGGGGAAACTCGCTTTGATAAACGAGTAATTTGGTTTACGAGCATGCTTCTGGAATGAATTATGCTCGTAAACCAAGGTACCACTGTATTTGCGGTTCTGTTAATCCCCTATCACAGCGAATATGGAGGGAGAAATGTAATACACAAACAGGAACAAGAAGGAAAAATAGGAAGAACTACAATAATCAGAGGAAAGTGTACATAAAAGGGAAAACACGTTAGGAAGGGGATCTGAATAAATATTATCAGAAAAAGTTTAGCCTAATAAGGGCAGTTAGGTATCAAAAGCATCTTGAAATAAGAATGTTTTTAACTTGTTTTTAAAATGAGAAAGGGATACTTCCTAAACAAAGATAGAAACATAGAAAGATGACGGCAGAAAAGGGCTACAGCCCATCAAGTCTGCCCACTCTATTGACCCACCCCATTAAGTCTGAATGCTAATGACCTAGTTCCTTAACTCGACCCTCGTAGGGATCCCACGTGGATGTCCCATTTATTCTTAAAGTCGAACACGCTGGTGGCCTTGATCACCTGCACCGGAAGTCTGTTCCAGTGATCTACCACCCTTTCTGTGAAGAAATAGTTCCTGGTGTCACCACTAAATTTCCCTCCTCTGAGTTTGAGCGGGTGCCCCCTTGTGACCGAGGGTCCCTTGGGAAAGAATATATCGTTTTCCACCTCGACACGACCCGTGACGTACTTAAATGTCTCAATCATGTCACCCCTTTCCCTGCGCTCCTCTAGGGTATAGAGCTGCAGTTTGCCCAGTCTTTCTTCATATGAGAGACCCTTGAGCCCCGCGACCATCCTAGTGGCCATGCTCTGGACCGACTCAGCTCAAAGCACATCTTTCCGGTAATGTGGCCTCCAGAATTGCACACAGTATTCCAAATGGTGTCTCACCATGGTTCTGTAGAGTGGCATTATGACTTCAGGTTTACGGCTGACGAAGCTTCTATTGATACATCCCATCATTTGCCTTGCCTTTGATGAGGCCTTCTCTACTTGTTTGGCAGCCTTCATGTCTGCACTGATGATTACCCCCAAGTCCCGTTCCTCTGAAGTCCTAGCTAGCCTTTCTCCATTCAAGGAGTATGTTCTGCATGGATTTCCTCTGCCGAGATGCATGACCTTACATTTTTTAGCGTTGAAGCCTAGCTGCCATGTCGAGGACCAGTTTTCTAACGTGATCAGATCTTGTGTCATACTATCCTGGAGGTTGATAGTTAGGGATGAAGTTCCAAAGAGAAGGGGGCAGTTACAGCAAAATTGATAGATCTAATGGTATTGATGTGCTTTAAAGAGGGAATTGTGAAGAGATTTTGAGACGCTGGGTGGAAGGTATAATTAGGCTGTTAATAAATTCAGGTTGGTTGCTTGTCAATAAAAGGATTTTGTCATTTATTCTGTGTTCGATAGGAAGCCAATGGGCTTTGTGAAGAAGAGGTGAGACATGGTCATATTTTTCAGCATTGAATATGATGTACAATTTATAATCGCCTGATTTTCTTTTTTGTTATGCCGTGTGCTTGTGAGCTGGATTGGCCACTGTCGAAACAGGATAGTGGGTTAGACAGATCGTTGATCTGACCCAAAATGGCTATTCTTAAGTTCACCTTTCTGACTGCAAGTGCAATGTTCTTTAAATTAATCCCCTTATTTTCTAAGTCCTGTTACTCCCTCTTATCTATGCTGTCTATTAAAATGTTTGACATTGTACATAGCATTCTGTGCCATACCTTGTAGTGTTATTTGAATATTTTTATTGTTCTAATTGTTATGTTTGATTCATAACAATAAATCAGTAAATAAATCAATATAAAATGAATAAACAGCAGGTCTCCTAAAATTGTGCCCCCAGAACATGTGGAGGGGCTTAATCAAATAAGTGCCCAAGTCTGAGGTTGGATGCTTTGTGCAAAACATCCACAAACCCAATAGGAAAAATGTCCATTTTCAAAGCTGCCAAACATCTGTCTTTTTGAAAATGAGCTAGGTATAAGTTTTGGTCCTTAGGACGTCTACCTTTCTTGCCCATTTTCAAAAATAAAAACATCCAAAAGCAAGGGACAGGGACAAAACTTGCAGGGACTGGACAGGGGAACTGAGTTCCTGCAGGGACGGGGAAAAATTTGTCCCTGTGTCATTCTCTAGAGCAGTGGTTCCCAACCCTGTCCTGGAGGACCACCAGCCAGTCGGGTTTTTGGGATAGCCCTATTGAATAAGCATGAGAAAGATTTGCATATAATGGAGGTGACATGGAAACATGATGGCAGATAAAGGCCAAGTGGCCTATCTCAAAAGGCATGCAGATCTACCCTATGCATATTCATTAGGGCTATCCAGAAAACCTGAGTAGCTGGTGGACCTCCAGGACAGGGTTGAGAACCACTGCACTAGAGAATGACACAGGGACAAATTTTTCCCCGTCCCTGCAGGAACTCAGTTCCCCTGTCCAGTCCCTGCAAATTTTGTCCCTGTTCTGTACATAGGCACTGTAAGCTCTGCCTTAACTTATGATTATAAAGTGTTTGAGGCTTATGCAGATGAGGACAGAGCTTGCAGGAATGGGGCAGGGACAGGAAAAGTTCCTGCGGGGGATGGGAAAAAATTTGTCCCCGTGTCATTCTCTAGTACCCACCAACTACTTTGTCTGATTGCGGCAGAAGGAACCCCCATTAGCTGAGCCACCAGGAATCCCCCGAAACTAGCTCAGCCAGGATCAGCTGAGCCATGGAGCCCTACACCCCTCCCCTGACATTCCCTTGATATCCCATAACTTCCCCCTAACATGCCCTCATATCCTGACATTCCACTGATATCCCGTACCTCCCCTGACATCTTCGCCCCCCATCCCCCACATTCCTGATTGGCTAGTCACCATTTTGAGCCAATCAGAGCCTTTGGCCCCTCCCAATGCATCCCAAGATGCATTAGAAACATAGAAATAGATGGCAGATAAGGGCCACGGCCCATCTAGTCTGCCCACCTAACTCAGTGAATAGATCCCACGTGTCTATCCCATTTGGCCTTAAAATCAGGCACGCTGCTGGCCTCAGTGACCTGAAGTGGAAGATTATTCCAGCGGTCAACCACTCTTTCAGTGAAAAAGAATTTCCTGGTGTCACTGTGCAGTTTCCCTCCCCTGATTTTCCACGGGTGCCCCCTGGTTGCCGTGGGACCCTTGAGAAGGAAGATATCTTCTTCCACTTCGATGCGACCCGTGAGATACTTGAATGTGTCGATCATGTCTCCCCTCTCTCTGTGTTCCTCGAGTGAGTAGAGCTGTAATTTATCCAGCCTTTCCTCGTACGGGAGATCCTTGAGACCCGCGATCATCCGGGTGGCCAATCTCTGGACCGACTCTAGTCTCAGCACATCTTTTCGGTAGTGAGAAACCCCATCATTGCAGCATGCGGCCCTGTAGGCAGGACGGCATGAGTTTCCCTCCTGCCGTTTGCTCTTCCAAAGGTAGGAGGTGTTCCGGGAATGTGGGAGAGGGGCTCAGAAATGTTGGGAGGATGTAGGGAGGGGGGGCGGAGATGGGGGAGGTATGGGATATCAGGGATGTCGGGATGTGAGGTGGGATGTGAGGGATATCAGGGGTATGTCGGAGATGTCAGGGGGAGGGTGTAGGGCTCCATGGCTCAGCTGATCATGACAAGGGTAAATCCCCATCAGCTGAGCCACCAGGAATCCCCGAAACCAGCTCAGGAATTCCTCTGCCATGATCAAATGATGGGAAGCCTAAGGGTTTGGGGTTTTTTTTTGCTCTTTGGGTGGTGGGAGGGGGTCGTGACCACTGGGGGAGTAAGGGGGGGGTCCATGCCTTAAATCCTCCAGTGGTCTTCTTTTCAGTTTGGGCACTTTTGTGGAACTTAGACACAACTGCCGGCGTCTAAGTTCCCTCTAGGAAAGTTTTGATCATGGCTGGGGCACATCTAGTTTGAAGTCCACCCGATTCCCGCACATAACACACCTCCCAACATGTCCCTTTACTCTCTGGACACACAGCAGCTTAGAAATGCTGCTGCACGTTCAGAAAGTTGGTTTTGATTATCGGCACCTGCTATTAGGACGTCCAAGTGCTGTTTTAGGCTGGTTTTTGGACATTTTAAACTTTTGATTATGAGCCCCTTAAAGCACAAATTGTTTAAAAGCGGATCCAGACTCCAGTCTTGAGGTGTGCCTACTTTTTACGCATGTAAAATATTGCTTACTTGCAGGAAATGCTTTATCTATATCTTGTCTTTAATTTTATGTAGCAATATGCTTCTTTTATCCCACCTAGAACTCTAATTAATGAGGATTTGGTAGGATACAAGATTACATATAATATAAAGTGTTTATTTTTACCTTTGAAGAATAGTAACTTGATAAAACAAGAATTTCCTTGCTAATTCTTCCTCATTAAGTCCATATCTGTCCAATCTGTCTAGTAAATCTGTTCTTAATTATGGATCCTATCACTGCCCAGATGTCATACACACTGATCTATAGTTTTCTGAATCATCCCTGTAGCCCATTTTAAAAGTTATTGCATTGGCAATTCTCCAGCCTTCAGATCCAGTGGTAGATTCTAATGTTGGGCTGTATAGCAGCAATAGCAGGTCTATAATTTCTTATTTAGTACCTTCAGAAATCTGGAGGGCATACAATCTGGTCCTGGAGATTTGCTACTATTTGTTGGCATCTGCAACTTTCCCCCCCCCCCCAGTACGTTTCACCCCCAGAATATTTGCCCCCACACCTTTCATTCCTAGGATGTTTTGCCCCTCCACCTTTTGCCCCCTTGTACTTTTTGTTCCCTATCCCCCTTGAATTCTCATCCCTTTACCCCTGGGTACTTCAAAATCACTCAAATCACAGTTGGAAATCCTGCCAATACCAGGAGTAAGAAATATGCTGCAATTTCAACAAGGATCAAAAGCAATCAATCAAAATTAGTTGACTATCTCAAAGGTATTGCCTCAACTTCGAATTCTAGTTGTAGCTTGTTGTGATTTTTGTGCTTGTCTTGTTTTGACTTTTTATTTGATCGTTCTGTTTTTACTACACATATTTTTTTGACTGTTGTGATTTTTTATTGCAAGTTGTGGACTTTTTTTAAATGAAAATTTCACTCTGTGGTTTTACTATAACTGGTTCAAAATTTACTGGGGCAAAAATTCTGGAGGGTAAAATGTGAAGGGATGAAACATCCTGGGGGTTAAAGGTGAGGGGGGGGGGCAATCATTCTGTGCCCTGGTGAAACCTTCACCATATAAATCGCAGGATACATTATTGAGTTTTAATTTTAGTAGTTTCTCTCATGTTTACTGTTTTGATTTCAATATCTTGGTGTCATATAACACCACTGCTACAGCATTCTATCAAGAGAAATTCCAAAGTGGTTTCTTTCCAGCCCCACTAAACTGCACTGCATCTCATCTTTAAAATATCATGCCACTGCAACCAATAGCTTGATCTGATCTTTCACTTTGATATATATTTTTTTTCTGCTATTACAGTCTTCTATTAGTTATCCTCATTATATCCATGCCTTCATTAACTGCCACATATTCTAACTCTGATCTAATTTCTAGGCAACAATTATTTATTTATTTTTTTAAATGTATACACCACCTAAAATCAAGGCGGTTTCCATACAAACATACGTTACATAAAACAGCCCTTTTAAAATTCTTCCATACATAAAACACTTCTTCTCTTAAAGTATGTCTATTTATATACCATCCAAATAATTCACCTAAATGCTGAATTTCCAATAATTTCTTAAAATTACTTCCCTCCACAAATCAATGCAAAGACCTATATCCACAATAGAGAAGCTTGAGGCTCTTGTCTCAGCATAATGTATTTTCACATGACCGCTCATTGATAACCACATTCCATGACTTGACCTCACACTTCTTCTAACCCCTGTTGAAGTATACCAGAGCAGGATGGTAGACTGCATGGTGGGTAATCAACATCACTTTGTACTGTATTCTCTGCAATACTGGTAACCAATGTAACTGCTTTAGGACGGGAATTATAAGTGTAGACCTAGGAACCCTAGTGATCAATCTTGCAGCAGCATTAATCAATTAGTGTAAAGTTATTTGCACTCTTAAGAACATACAAATAATCATACTGGGTAAAATCAATGTCACATCTAGCCTTGCATCCTGCTTCCAACACAAGAAGTACCTGGCAAAAACCCAAATTGGAGCAACATTCCATGCTACCGATCCTAGGGCAAGCATTGGTTTCTCCTATATCTGTCTCAATAGCAGTCTATGGACTTTATCTCCAGGAAGTTGTCCAAACCTTTCTTAAACCCAGTAATGCTAACTGCTGTTACCACATCCTCTGCCAATGAGTTCCAGAGTTTAAATATTCATTGAGTGAAAAAATATTTCCTCTTATTTATTTTAAAGGCATTTCCATGTAACTTAATTGAATGTCACCTAGGGCTCCTTTTATCAAGGCACGCTACGGGGGTTAGCTAACCCCCATGGCAGCCTAAAATCCTAACGCCTCGTCATTGGAGGCGTTTGGTATTAGCACGGCAGGCAGTTTAACGCGCGGTATTCCATGCGTTAAACCACTACCGCGCCTTTGTAAAAGGACCCCCTGGTCTTTGTAATTTTTGAAAGAGTAAATAATTCATTTTTACCCATTCTATACCAATCAGGATTTTGTAGAGTTCAATCATATCCCCACTCAACCGTCTCTTTTCCAAGCTGAAGTGCCCCAGCCTCTAGCCTTTCTTCACATAAGAGGAGTTCCTATTCACAGCTCACTTATTAGCAGCTGACTTTTGCCTGCCTATTATTGAAATTCTTCTGAGCTACCTTAGCTTGATCCACATCCGTTAGGATACTCTATCTTCATAAGAACAGCCTTACTGGGTCAGAACAATGGTCCGTCTAGCCCAGTAGCCCGTCTTCATGGTGGTCAATCCAGGTCACTAGCACCTGGCATAAACCCAAATAGTACCAACATAGCATGCTTTAATGTAAATATTTTTATATTCTTTCACAATAATAAAGTCAGAATCTAACCTTTCCCAACAACTTCCATATATCCTTATCCCCCCAATTAATTTCCCTATTTTTTAATTTAATGATTATTGAATCTTTATTTTGCATAAAGTACCATAACTTCTCTTTTAATAGCCTGTTGTATTACAGGAGATAGAGTCTCCACACTTGAATCTAATATGGGATCCTAAATCATTGAATAGTTTTAGATATTGGGGATAATAATTGATAGTTGATAAAGCTTTGGAAAGCAGGCTTCTTCAGTGGTGGCAAAAGGATTTGGAGCTTTGAGACAACTCAGATCCATTAGAATTTTTTAGATGAAGATTTTTTACATACCCTAATATATGCTTTTGTATTATCAAAAAACGGATTAAAGTAACTTAGTTTATGCAGGGATAGTGTCGACACAACTAAAACGTTTACAAACTCTACAGAATGCGGCTATTCTTCTATTAGGTAAAGCTAGGATGAGGAATCACAGAACTATTATATTAATGGAGATGCGATTCTGATTGTAAATTCTTTAGGTGTTATTTGCTTGATTATGTATATGTTATTTCCATGCTGATTAAGTATGCCTAGGTTTAAGCGGTTTATAATTTTTTTAAAGAAATAAATAAAATATATTTAAAATTTCATTGGTTGCCGACAGAATATAGAATTAAATTTAAGATACTGATGTTGGCTTATAAAGCTCTGTTTGAGTTACAGCCTCTGTATTGTTTTATGCTCCTCGTCAAATATAAAAATCTTTACCTCAAATTTCTAAGGATCATTTGGCATCTACTGGAAATTGTGCATTTTTCTACCTAGTCCCAGTTTTATGGTATAGTTTCCCTTTGGAATTAAGGAAAGATGAATCATAGCAAGCACCCTTTCCATTTTATAAATATGGCATACTGAATTCCACCAGAAAGTATAATTTAGTTTAGTATAATCTTTCCAATTTCCTGTAATCTGCTGAATGGCAACCCCTGTTAATATTAATAGAAGTTTATTATTATTAGCTGAAATTGGACTTTTAAATCTCATTGATGTACCAAATAATATAGTATCATACGAAAGGCCAACATGATTTTCTAACAATGAATTAATTTGGGGCCAAATTAACTTCCAAAAGGCATTTATATAGGGACAGAAAAATATCAAATGATCTAATGTCCCTGCTCCTAAACCACAATGCATCTATTGGACCTAGAACTATCCAACTTCTGTAATAAGTTTAAAAAGATTTGGGGGCCATTGATTATTTATTCTAATGATCAGACATCTTAAACACTTCAGTATTGGATAAGATAAGGGGGGGTGGGATTCTTTTCTATATATATATTTGGAGGTATACAAATAAGATTGTCAAGTGATTAGTTAATATATTTCTGGATGGTTATTGTACACTTGTAATTTTTGAAAATGAATAAAGATTTTTTTTTTTTAAAAGGAAAAATGAATCTTTAGTAGGGTTTAAAAAGAATTTGAAAGCGCATTATTTTTGATGAACTTTTTTTTAACTCAGCTGACTGGATTCCTTTGGGTTTTCTGCATTTATCTGGTGTGTTGGATCTATCTTTTCTGTTTTCAATGGAGTTCTTGTATAAACCGTTTTGTTCTCATTTGTAGTTTAAGCGGTAAAAAGAGTTTTAATAAACATAAACACAGAAAATAGCATATGCTCATTGACCTTTCCTCATGTTCCCAACCCTGTCCTGGAGGACCACCAGGCCAATCGGGTTTTCAGGATAGCCCTAATGAATATACATGGAGCAGATCCAGGGTCAGCATGAAAACCCAATTGGCCTGGTGGTCCTCAAGGACAGGGTTGGGAAGCACTGCTCTAGACTAAAACCTTCTCTACTGCCTTTCAATTCATAGCACCACCAACCAGATTCCATTCTGACTAAGGTTGAGCCTTTCCAACTAGTACTGGCCTTATAATTGGCCTGAATAGGTGCAGGAAAAGTGTGAATGTCATCAAAATAATAATCCCCCTCTTCCCCAGCAGTCCCCAGACCTGCAGATGGTGATGCCCACACCTAACAGTGTGACCATGGTTAGCACATGTTCCACAGCTAGTACGTCTTCATCATAAACGGTGAGTGCAATCAGGACTGCTAAAATGGATCCTGCAAAGAAAGCTATATTCTTGGCCACAATGGTAAGCAGTGGTGAGAGAAAACAGTTCATGTACTTGGCAGCAGGCTTGTAGCCTTTACTGAGGCGGGAGTGCAGCTCATGATCTAGCTCATTGAAGTGACGCAGATAACAGCGCCCATAGAGTGACCAGCAACGTGCCCCCAGGCTGCCCGGCTCCCGCTTCAGGATCTCTGTATAGCTGAAAAAGGCATAGAGGATCTGCCAGATGAGGACGAATGGGCACAATAGCAAATTAGCCATGCCTATCCACAGAATGCGGGATCCCAGCTTCTCAGCCAGCTCCAATCTGTTTGCCACACGCTTGTACTCATTCTTTAGGCTCCACTCATTCTCAAACAGAGAGCCTGGGCCCCAGAAGAAGATAAGTTGGAAGTTGTACTTAAGGCCCCGAGTATAGAAGATGGTGTCTCCCAGCAGTGGCAACTGGAAGCGGATGGGCAGCAAAGATTTGTTGACCATGGCCACCATATAGTTCTTGAAGCGCAAGATGCGGTGGTAGATATCCAGCTCTGTCAGTTCTTTCTTGTGAATACAGATTTGATGTTCCTTCTGGATCTGGATAATGTGGGCCTGGACTTCCTGCCATGTGTAATAGGGAAGATCAGACTGGAAACAAAGGACAGGGAGAAAACATCAGAGCTCAGACAAGAGAGATACATCAAAGTCCACATAGTGTTTGAGAACAAAGAGCAGAAAACAAGGTATTAAACATTCCTTATTATTAAAAATATATATTTACATCTGACCTATCTTGTAAATTTTAGGTGAAAATCAAAATAAATACATAATATGAAAATAGTTCTTATCCCTTCTTTCCCCTTGCTCCTGTTCGTCTTTGTCCTTGAATTGTTCTTTTCCCTTGGTCTGTTTTAGATTAAATTATACTTTTACTGGTATATTATTATGATATGTTTGTACACTGCCTAGAAGTCTCGAGTAGGCGGCATAGTAAATTTTAAATAAACTTGAAACTTAAATATGAATAACAGAAGTACAAAAAAGATACTAAAATACTTAAAATCAATAAAACTTTTGAACTTAAAAAAATACTTGTTTGGTAAATATTTTAACTAATGAATTGTAATTCACTGTGAATGTTACACAGAACTGAGAGGTATCTATGGTATACATGCATATTGTTGTTATGTTGAAATGATACATACAACAGCCATAAATTTCATCCCACTCATAATCTAATCCAAATGCTTCAAAAAGCATTAAAAGTTTTAGATAAAAATGATGAAAATCCATTTTTCTGAATATAGTCAAGCAGCTGATTGCAAGCTGATGGACTAACTATTGAAAAAATGTTTTTACATAAATTAGTTAATTTCAGTGATGGACAAACTAAAATCCCCTGCTGACTAGTGTAAAGTGCACTCAGCAAGATCTGATTGTAAAACTGAACTGAGTAGCTTAAACTGAATGCGACAAAGCTCAACAAATAGGGTCAGATATCTCCTACTGAAGCCCCAGTAATAATTCTCACAGCTATGTTCTATGCTATTTGTAAAGTTTGGTAATCCTACAGTGATGTGAAAACATACTGTATACAGTCGAATATAAACTGATTCAAATATAAACCAAGATAACCTTCCCCCCCCCAACTGAGGGTAATGTTCTCTCTCCTTTCTCCCCCAACCTGGCACCAATAATCTTACCTTCCCTGAGGTGCTCTATCCTGGCCTGCCCCAGCCTGGGAGCCTTTGCCCCAACCCGGGCTCCAGCTTCGCCACTACAGGCCTTTAGAAGGCCTGCCTTAAGCCCTTGTAGTCCAGAGGTGAGCCAGGACAGGAGCGATCCTGCCCGCATCATATCTCGGCCAGCTTTGCTCCATCCCGTCCCTCCAGCCCCATCCACAGCCTACCTTTGATGCCACAGGTGAACTGGGGCAGGAGAGATGCTCCTATGCTGCGAGTTCCCGTGGTAACCTCACAAGGCTGCTACACCATTCACAATTTTGTAGATCTCAGTCATATCCCTCCCCCCAGCCAAGCTGAAGATCCTAATCTCTGTAGCCTTTCCTTAAATGAGAGGAATTCCATCCCTTTATCATTTTGGATAGAAACATGACAGCAGATAAAGGCCAAATGGCCCATCCAGTCTGCCCATCCACAGGAACCATTTTCTCTTTCTCTCTGCTCTTCTTTGAAACTTTTCTAATTCCACCATATTCTTTCTTTTTTTAGGATGTAGTGGCCTCTTCCTCTCCCCTACAGCCACTCCCAAACCTTCGGGCCTTTTAGAAACAAAAGAAGATGGAGCAAAATGTTTTGTGGGGAATGTTCCTTAAGAACAAGTGTAGGGAAAAACACATGAAGTAAATGGATGCCTTCTGGAAGGTGCTGCATAAACATTGATGGTACAGTGGAAGGCATATAGCTTTTTTAATTACAGTGACAAGAATTAAATGTAGTACTCAAGGTGAGGTCATACCATACAAGGCATTATACAGTAATGTTCTTGGCCTTATTTCCATCCATTTAATAATATTGTCTAGCGGGGGAGGGGGAGTCACATGATGCAGCCTGCCTTGTGCAGACCTGCGAGAGAGGAGCTCCATTCCCACCTCACCTATATCAGCAATTTTACCTGCTTTTTCTGTGTCCCCCCTCCTTGGACTTTTTTGCTCTGAGCGCTGGAGAAGGGTTCCTGCCCCTGCCTGGAGTCATTTTGGATAGGAGAAACAGTGCCGGCTATGCCTAGAAAATCGGCGAGAAACATCAAAGATAAACAGCTCTGGACCCCACTTAAAATGGCAGCGGAGCCAGCCATTTCTATTATCACCGCTAGGGATTGGATCCAGAAAATCACAAAATCAGTCTTGGCAGCCCGGCTAAATAAAATCCAGTCGGCAGCAGACGAAATAAATGAGAAATTTGACACCCATAACTGGAGGATCACTGAAGTGGAGCAGCGGCTGTCTACCCAGGAAGACACGTGTTCCGGCATGGTAACGCAGGTGCAGGAGCTGCGAACGCAGGCTGCAGAGCTCACTGATAAGTTGGAGGAATATGAAAACAGAAGCCGCTGCAACAATTTATGGCTTGTGGGCTTTCCCAAGATAGTGACCGACGCTGACCTGTACTGCGTTTTCAGCAAGTTGCTACCAGAAAAGCTTGGCCTGACTAATCCTACCTCCCACTCTGAATGTGAGCGGGATGAACGCATTGGCGCCAAACAGTCGGGAGTGGGGAGAGCTCGTACGGCTATTGCAAAATATATCAATTGGAGAGAAAAAGAGCTGCTTTTCCGAGCTTTCCGTAAGGCGGGGGCTTTGGATTATGATGGCGCCAAGGTGTTGATATTCAACGACTACTTTGTGCGGGTGGCTGCCCAGCGCAAACTCATGTCACTGTTCTGCACGGATCTTCACAACAGAGGTATCCAATTTGCATTGGTGTTCCCGGCAAAATTGTGTTTGTGGCAGGTTGGCAAGTTGGTCACTCTTGCTACCGTGGAGGAGGCCCGAGATTTTATGGGGATGCTTCCTGCTTGAAGTATCAACCCGTTTCTATGTGACCTGAAGACCACCTTTTGCCTTAATTTGCTGGCTTGCTTGGGTCTCGACTGGGCACTTTGGATGGCTCTGGGGATTGAACTTCCTGGTTGGACCTATGGCCTCTAAGTTTCTGCATGGATTTCCTGGTCGCTGGTGCCTATGGGGATTTCTTCTGGACTGGACTATGGTGTTCTGAGCCTGCACAGGGGTGCCCGGAGTTTCTGTCCTTGCACGGGCAGGGGACCTGCGGGCCTTCTGTTCCTGAGGCCTCATATACTGTATTACAGGACCCCATGGAGATGGCCTGCTCTGCCTGGCTTATTGTTTAGTTTTACAGTTTGGTTCTTTGCTGTTTTCCTTTGTGGGGGATGCAGATCTGTATTTGTTTGCTACGGGGGGAGGTTCTCTCTGGGTGGGCTTGGGAAATGCATATGGGTTGGTATTTGGGGGACAACATGCTTTTGGGATGGGGGTTGGGAGGGGGGGTTTGGGGTGTGGTGGGTGTATGATTGGAGTGTGTGGGGGTATGTGTATGTTTGTGAGGTGTGTGGAAGGAGGGGGGAGTGGGAGGGGTGGATTGCCACAAGGAAAACGAATGCAGTCTGCTGACACAACGCAGACAGCATTCATTTTCCTTGTGGCATGACACTCTTCTTTGATTGATTTGTGGTCAGATTCATTTGAGTGTTAGTATACCTCGTATATCATCATTAGTGACGTTTAAGACTCCTGAGGCAGGCCTGTTGGCCGGAACATGCGCATGTCGAGTCAATTTGATGTTTGAAAAATAAAGATCGTCATTTCACCAGACGGATTGAAAGACACTTTTTTAGTGCATATCATTCTTTTTTGGACAATTCCACTCTGGTTGTTGCTTATTACCGGATCCTCCGGGATTTGGTAGCAGAGCCGCTTAGTGCAATATGTAATGTTGTGGCGGCCAAGGGTGGGGCCTTTCTGGATAATCTTACTCATGTTGTTTTGATTCCTAAACTGGGCAAAGACCCTGACTTGGTTGGCTCTTTCAGGCTTATCTCCCTGTTAGACCAGGATATTAAGTTACTGGCCATGACTATGGCGTGTCACCTGAATTGTTTCCTTCCTGGTCTCATACATACAGATCAGATGGGTTTTGTGCTCGGGAGATAGGCCTCTATGAACCTGATGAAAGTCCTGGGCGCCATCTACGATCGGATTGGTTGGGGAGGTCAGTCAGCTGTTACGGGGCTAGACATGGAGAAGGCTTTTGACAGCATCTCCTAGGATTATCTTTTTTGGGTTCTGGAACGCGGTGGCTTTCAGGGGCGCTTCCTGGCTTGGGTAACTGCTCTCTATACTGCCCCCAAGGCTCAGCTCTTGATTAACAGAAGCTTTTGGGTTACGCGGCAGGGCTGTCAAGTTCAAGTTTCAAGTTTTATGTATGTATCTGGCCGGTTTACAAAGCTAAAAAGAAATAAAATAAAATAGTAATTGTATATATATGGGGAGTAGTGAACATTAAAGAGACGATAAACAAGAATTTACATGAATTTGAGGGTAATGAGGGAAAGGAAAGGTCGATAAATACATTGTTAAAAACAAAATTTAAAAGAAAGGGAAGAGGGGATATGACTTCATGGATAGGGTTGCTTCGTAAAAGCGGTTGAGAAGATTTTACTGGCTTTGGGAAAGGAGGTATTTACATGTTAAGATATGCATCTTGAAATAAGAATGTTTTTAGTTTGGTCTTGAATTTAACGAGAAGATTTTCAAGACGGAGTTGAGGTGGCATGGCGTTCCATAAGGTTGGAGCAACTACAGAGAAGTTAGTTTTCTAGTGTAGTAGAATTATTTGATGGAAGGAACAGCCAGTAAGTTTTGATCTGCTGATCTTAGGGTCCGAGAAGAACAGAGAGGGATGATAAGTTTGTCGAGAAAAGATGGAAGACGTGAGAGTTTGATTTTGAAAACCAGTATTAAGATTTTATAAGTGATACGGTGCGTGATAGGTAACCAATGAGCTTCTTTCAAGAGAGGAGTGACATGATCATATTTCCCTACTTTATATATAAGTTTGATTGCTGTATTTTGTATGAGCTGCAAACAACGTAATTCTTTTTGTGGGAGTCCATTATATAGAGAGTTACAGTAGTCTAGATGGGAGATAACCAGTGAGTGGACGAGGGTTATGATTGCATTAGTTTCAAGGATTGTAGTTAGAGGTTTTTACTATGGAGCTTATCTAGTCATGGAAAGTTAGATCTTTGTCTATAGTTACTCCGAGAAGTTTTATTTTTTGTTCAATTTTTACTGAGCAGGATTTAATGAAGATTTTTCCGGTTATTGTTTCGTTGTTCCCGATTGGGAAGAGTATACCACAGGATTTATAGATTAAGGGAAATTATTTAAGGGAAAGTTTATTTGTTTGGAGCCAATCACTGATTTTATCAAGTTTTTTATTAATTTCTTGTATTTCATTTGTTTTTGTAGAATCAATAGGGTGGAGTAGTTGGATGTCGTCTGCGTATGCAAAAATTGTCAAACCGATGGATTGAGCTAGGGTGAGAAGAGGAGAAATAAAGATAGTGGAGAGAGAATGGAACCTTGGGGGACGCCGTAAGTTTTAAAAATAGGAGGTGAGGTTTTCTCTTTTGAGTGGACTTTAAAATTTTGCTCATTAAAATAAGAGATAAACCATAAGAGAGCTGAACCTGTGATGCCACAGTTCCTAAGGCGATCAATAAGAAGATTACATTACATTACATTACATTAGGGATTTCTATTCCGCCTGTGCCTTGCGGTTCTAGGCGGATTACAATAAAGATGATATCTGGGCATTTCCAGTAGAATTACATTACAGGAGAAGAGTAGATTACAAGTAACAGTGAAGAGTTACAATACGTATCGCAGCAGATGTAACATAGCCACGGATTACAATAAAGAAGATATCTGGGCATTTCCAGTAGAATTACATTACAGGAGAAGAGTTAATTACAGTTTATATTGAAGAATTATAGTACATTCAATATCACAGGAGATGTTATATAGCAATTGAGTCAATTTACAACTGGTGGATAATAAAGAATTACAATATATTCTAGATTACAAAAGATGTTACATGCGCTGAGTCAAGTTTCTTCGGATGGAGAGTAGCATCATATGCCTATAAGCGGAGGTGTATTTATTGTTTTGATGATTGCATGATGTTGATTAATTAATATTGATGATATGGACAGTAGGGGTGTTTATTTTGGTTGGATAAAGAGATTCTGTTCCCAAAGGAATTGATTGGGAACTCATTAGATGGCGGTTTAGATTGATGGGAGATATTTTTTGAACAGTAGTGTTTTTATTTCTTTTCGGAACTCTTTTATGTCTGTAATTTCGATCAGTAATTTTGAGATGTCGGAGTCAATATTAGCTGCCTGTGTCCCTAGTAGGTTGTCATAAAGTTTCTTACGTCGAGTACCATTGAGAGGCGGGTATGTGAAAATGTTCTGTGTTCTCCTTCTTCTGGATAAGAGATAGTAGTGAAAACGGTTGTTTAGGTAGCTGGGTGCCGTGCCGTGGGTTACTTTGAATAGGAGACAGTAGAGTTTGAATTGTGTTCTTGCTTTTATTGGTAGCCAGTGAGATTCTAAGTATGCTTTGGTAATATGGTCGTATTTGCTGAGTGAGTATATGAGTCTGAGGGCTGTGTTCTGGACGGTCTGTAGTTTTTTTATTGTGTTGATTGGGCAAGGTAGATAAAGGCTGTTGCAGTAGTCTACCATACTTAGCACGAGGGATTGGACAATGATCCTGAATTGGTCTTTATTAAAGAATTTTCTTATTTTTCTCAGATTACGCATTGTGAAGAATGCTTTTTGGATGATTTTATGGATTTGTGTTTGCATAGTGCAGCCTCTGTCTAGTTGTATTCCCAGGATTTTGAGGGAACTCTGTATTGGGTACTTGATTGAGTTTATTTCCAGTTCTGTTAGGGTTGGTTTTTTGTCCTTCTCTAGTAGTAGGAATTTAGTTTTGTCCGTGTTCAGCTTCAACTTATGATTTGTCATCCATTTTTCTACTGTTTCCATTGTAGTTTTCAGGCGTCCTGTGGAGATGGGGTCGTGGATGTCAAATGGTTATGTCATCCGCATAGCTGAATGAAGTTATGTTTAGGGCATCTAGGGTGCTGCCTAGGGAAGCAATGAATAGGTTGAAAAGTGTGGGAGAGAGGGGGGAGCCTTGTGGCACTCCGCAGGGGTTAGACCATGGTTCTGATAGAATTTCTTTTGACTTGACCCTATATGTTCTTGTTTTAAGGAAGCCTTGGAACCAGTTGTGCACTTTACCTGAGATTCCTATTGCGTCTAGAATCTGGAGAAGTATGGGATGGTCCACTAGATCGAAAGCCGCTGAGAGATCAAGTTGGATGATTAGCAATCTGTTTCCTTGGCTGAGGTGTCTTCGGGCTATGTCTAGTAAAGATAGTGATCAATAGTGTCGAAGGCAGCGGACAAGTCAAGAGAAACAAGAACAGATTTTCGGTGATCAAGAAAGTAGTGTATGGTAGTGATAAGACCAAGTAAGGATAATTCAGTGGAATAATTGGAACGGAAACCTGTTTGATGGGGGTGAAGTGCGTTGGATTTATCAATAAATTCTATGAGCTGATTATGGCCATAGAACCCCTTGCTATTAAAATCCAGCAGGCGGCAGACATCCAGGGGATTCGGATGGGGGGGGGGGGGGGGGTGTCACGAATGCAAAATCTCCTATTTGCCAATGATATCCTGCTGTTCCTGGATCAAGTTTCGATGCATCTACCTAGGGCCTTGGAGGTGATCCAAGATTTAGGGGCTTTGTCTGGACTGCAAGTGAATTACAGTAAATTGGAGCTCTTGCTGCTTTCTGGTGGCCCTCCAGAGCCCTGGCATGGTTTGTTACCTGTTTCTCCTTCGACCAAGCCCGTGTGCTACTTGGGCATCTATTTAAGCACTAGTAAAACCACCCTCTACACCACTAATGTTCTCTGTCCCCTAGAGGCTATTGAGAAACTATGCCTGGCCTGGAAGGAGCTCCCGTTGGGGCTTCTGGGCCGTAAAGCCCTTATGAAGATGTTTTTGGTTCCTAAATTATTGTACCCCCTCCAGACTGGTTTCGTCGTCGGGATGAGCTCCGTTTCAAATTGGTTATTTCTCAGTTTCTTTGGAAGTCTGGAGCTCCTCGGATTGGAGCGCTCAAGCTCTCCCTCGATAAGAGCTTTGGTGGTCTCAATGTTCCTGATATCCACTTATACAATGTAGAGACGCTTATGCGCTGGATCCATGAAGGTCACACGGAGCATGTCCGGTATTTCCCTCTGGGTTAGACAGCAGGTTGGAATCACCCCTTTAACTTTATTAATCTGCTTCATTTCCAGACCGATCCTTCTCGACAACACCAGACTGGTTTCCACGTTTTGATGTCTTTGAGGAAGGCTTGGCAGTGGTGGCAACGCATACAGGGACTTAGTATAGCAGTGTCTCCTTTTTTTGTGGCTAGAGGGGAATTCTCAATTTGTTCCAGGCTGGGGCCGATCCGTGTTCAGGGAATGGGCATCCTGAGGGGGAGGGGGGCCATGGAGCATGTATTGGACCTTTACCCTACTGATTTCCCTTCCTTCAACAGGTTCGCGATCACTGGGGTATTCCCCATTGATCTTTATTTTCATACTTCCAGCTTCGACATTACTGGGAAACTGAATGCCGAGGGCATAATGGGGCGTGGGTTAAAGGCTCACTAGATAGCCATTTTTCAGCACCCCATATCAGCTAAACTCACTGCCCTACTGGTATCACCTTTTGAAATCTTCTATTCCTTTATCAGTCTTGGGAGCACTGCGGGCACATTGGGAGGAAGACCTTGTGCAGCCCATTTCAGAGCACCAGTTCCTTGAGTGTTTTAAGACCTGTACGTTTTCACAAAATCTGCTGATTTTCAAGAACTTCGATATAAGGTCCTTCATAGAGCTTATATTACCTGGCAAAAAGGGGCGCGTATAGTGCTTTGGGACAGTGACCTTTGTGTTAAGTGTTAGTGCTTGGCTAGTACTTGTCTCCACTCCTTTCTTGAATGTTCCAAATTGTCCATCTGGAGGCGGGTGGTTCCCCTTTTAGAGAAGGTGGTGGGCTGTGCTGTGGAGTGGGATTATCGTACCCTTTTATTGGGTTTTCAGGAGCCCCTTTGGGCGCAAGGTCTGACCCTCCCACACTGTAGATTCTTGTACAATGCCCTCCTTTTAGTCAAAAAGCTGATCCTGACGTACTGGGTTTCAGAAGATACTCCCCCAGAGGCCCAATGGAAGAGTAGACCGGGAACTGGCTCAATTTGAGATTTGGGCTTTTACTCTGTCCTCATTTGTCTAAGCAGCATTATGTCACCCTGTGGGAGCATTTGTGAGATCTGGTGATCTGAATGGACTTTGGTATGCCTGTTCCCTCTTGTCTGACTCCCAGGATTTCTTCCACGATTTTCTTCGCTTTGTGGGTACCTCAAGGTGGATAGGGGGAAGGGCTGGGGATGATTTGGAGCTGTGTGGGTTGTGTGTTGGATTGTGCATTGTGGTGGCTGGTGTGTTAGTGTATGAGAGTGTTGGATGTATGTGCTGTCTGTGTGGCTGGGGGCTTACTTAAAATTGGTGTTTGGAGTCCAGGATTGTTTATCATGTCGGCATTGTTTCTCTGCTGTCCCTGTGCTATGTTGATAGCCATGGCTGGTTTTATCTTGCTGAGTGAGGGATTGAGGGGGGGTTTTCTTGGGGATTTGTTGATTTTACTTTTGCTTGCCTTTGCTGTACATTATTGTTTCTGTGTTTTCTTTATTGCCTTGTATTGTGCTCTCTATGATCCTTTCCGTTTTCAATAAACACATGTTTAAAAAAAATAAAATAATATTTTCTAGCATTCTGTCTACTTTTTTGGCTGCCTCTGCATATAGGGCAGAAGATTTATGTGTATTATCTCCAGTGACACCTAGATGTTTTTATTAGATGCTGACTCCTTAGGTGGATCATAGCATCAAGTAGCTATAATTTGGATTATTCTTCCCAACGTGCATCACGTTGTGTTTCTGCACATTAAACTGCATCTGCCATTTGGATGCCCAGGCTTCCGGTTTCCTAAGGTCTGCCTGCAATTTTCCACAGTCCGCATGTGTTTTGACAACTTTGAGTAGTTCTGTGTCATCTGCAAATGTAATTACTTCACTTGTCATTCTGATTTCCAGATCATCAGTCCCAGCACAGATCTCTGCAGCACTCCACTATTCACCCTCTTCCATTGAGAAAAATGGCCATTTAACCCTACCCTCATCTATTTGATAAACAAGAATGTTGATATTTAAGAAGGTATTTTTTATTAGGCTTTTTATCTGATGCTGTATTTAATGGATGAGGTAGTTATAGTAGTTGTGTTTTTTTAACTGCAATGTTTCAGTTTTTCTGTTGTGAACCGCCTGGAACATAAAATTATTATTATTAATTACCCTGTTTTTAGTCCAGTAACCAATTCCGGTTCTACAACAGAGAATAAGAACATAATAATAGTCTTACAGGATCAGATCAGTGGTCCATCTAGCCCAGTAGCCTGTCCTCAAGGTCACTAATACTTGGCAAAAACCCAAAGTAGTAACATTACCCATGTAAAAGATTAACTGCCCCTAAACTTAATAACTGGTTGCACCACCTTTAGCAGCAATAATTGCAACCATATGCTTCCTATAATTTGATATCAATCTTTCACGTCACTATTGAGGAATCTTAGCTAATTCTTTGCAGAGCTATTTTAATTCAGACACATTTGTAGTTTTCGTGCATGAGCTGCTTGTTTCATGTCCTGTCACAACCTAAGCCCTTGACTAAGCCAATCCAAGATCTGTATCAAATACTTAAACCAGGTAGAATACAGTTTGCAAAAACATTGTAAGACATTCCAAACATTCAACTACATTTTAAAAAGTTTGGGTTTTAATAAACCCACCCCACTCCCAAAGGAAGGTCCTCCCTTAAGGGAAGAGAACCAACACTCATCTAATCTAATTTTTCTGCTTGAAACACACTCCAGGTACTTTCCTATTTCATTTCCAATCTTCACTTTATTGCACTCTCTACGCTTTAAGACAGGGTATATTCTCATCCTTCCAGGCTGAAACCAAAGTCAATTATTCTGCATGTAAACAATGCCTCAGTAGAGACTGCTTATGAGCAGTCAATCCATCAGTTCCAGGTTCCAAACTTTTTAAGGCAAGCCACATGTACTCAGCAAATTATAGTAAAAGCAAATATTATTTATAAATGGTGTTTGGTAAAAGCTCCATAGGAAGGGAACAAACAATACTCAAAGCTAGTTCTGTAAACAGCACCTACATTGCCCAGCCAGATCGGGCCGGCGTGGGAGCCCTGCTCCGCCCCCCCCCCCCCGATCCAGCAGGAGGACATCTTCATTTTAAAAAGCCAGCGCACAGCACCTACATTGCCCAGCCAGATCGGGCCGGCGTGGGAGCCCTGCTCCACCCCCCCCGATCCAGCAGGAGGACATCTTCATTTAAAAAAGCCAGCGCACAGCACCTATATTGCCCAGCCAGATCGGGCCGGCGTGGGAGCCCTGCTCCGCCCCCCCGATCCAGCAGGACATCTTCATTTAAAAAAGCCAGCGCACAGCACCTACATTGCCCAGCCAGATCGGGCCGGCGTGGGAGCCCTGCTCCGTCCCCCCCGATCCAGCAGGAGGACATCTTCATTTAAAAAAGCCAGCGCACAGCACCTACATTGCCCAGCCAGATCAGGCCGGCGTGGGAGCCCTGCTCCGCCCCCCCGATCCAGCAGGAGGACATCTTCATTTTAAAAAGCCAGCGCACAGCACCTACATTGCCCAGCCAGATCGGGCCGGCGTGGGAGCCCTGCTCCGCCCCCCCGATCCAGCAGGAGGACATCTTCATTTAAAAAAGCCAGCGCATAGCACCTACATTGCCCAGCCAGATCGGGCCGGCGTGGGAGCCCTGCTCCGCCCCCCCCCGATCCAGCAGGAGGACATCTTCATTTAAAAAAGCCAGCGCACAGCACCTACATTGCCCAGCCAGATCGGGCCGGCGTGGGAGCCCTGCTCCGTCCCCCCCGATCCAGCAGGAGGACATCTTCATTTAAAAAAGCCAGCGCACAGCACCTACATTGCCCAGCCAGATCGGGTCGGCGTGGGAGCCCTGCTCCGCCCCCCCCGATCCAGCAGGAGGACATCTTCATTTTAAAAAGCCAGCGCACAGCACCTACATTGCCCAGCCAGATCAGGCCGGCGTGGGAGCCCTGCTCCGCCCCCCCGATCCAGCAGGAGGACATCTTCATTTTAAAAAGCCAGCGCACAGCACCTACATTGCCCAGCCAGATCGGGCCGGCGTGGGAGCCCTGCTCCGCCCCCCCGATCCAGCAGGAGGACATCTTCATTTAAAAAAGCCAGCGCATAGCACCTACATTGCCCAGCCAGATCGGGCCGGCGTGGGAGCCCTGCTCTGCCCCCCCCGATCCAGCAGGAGGACATCTTCATTTTAAAAAGCCAGCGCACAGCACCTACATTGCCCAGCCAGATCGGGCCGGCGTGGGAGCCCTGCTCCGCCCCCCCCCGATCCAGCAGGAGGACATCTTCATTTAAAAAAGCCAGCGCACAGCACCTATATTGCCCAGCTAGATCGGGCCGGCGTGGGAGCCCTGCTCCGCCCCCCCCCCCCGATCCAGCAGGAGGACATCTTCATTTTAAAAAGCCAGCGCCAACGGCACGCCACCGTTCGGCGCGCCAACGAAGGCGCACGACAAAGGCGCCTGCGCCTTAGTGAACGCCTTCGTGGAGCACCTGAGAGAAGCACTAGCGAGGAACACCTACGCCCCAAAGACCGCTCCACCGGATCACCTACCGACTACCAACACAAGGTAAGGAGCGTGAAACCCGCTCCTCCCCCCTCCCAGCACGGGAAAAAACCACACCACTCAAACCCTACACAGTCCTACTATAATATATTCGCAATCTTTTGCAAATGTATTATTAACAAAGACAGAAAACCTACTTGGACAGATAACCAACAAAAAATCAATACCAATATAACTTCAACAACCAGCAAACATGAAGCTCCTATCAATCCTACTGATATATTTGCTATGTAATAACGTTAAAAATGTTATATCACTCCATCCAAAGCCTCACTCAGCTCACGAACCTGACACACCCATTAGGCACCTAATTAACCAACAGGTAGAAAGAGTAAATCATATTAAAATAATCACAAGTAACAATAGACCCCGCCGTACCTTCAAAAAAAGACCAAGAGAGATAAAACTCATCAAAAGCAATACACCCACCACACCTATCACAACTACCTCCATTCCCTGCGCCTACCTCAACACTAGATCAGTAAGGAACAAAGCTTTCTTAATCAAAGACTGGATCGAATGCAAGAAGCTAGCCTGCCTCTTTCTAACGGAAACATGGTTACTGTCCGAAGAGGATCCAATACTAAATGACCTAATACCAGATAACTACAAAATCCACATGTTAAATCGTGAAGACCGTAGAGGGGGAGGACTAGCAGTCATTCACAAGGAAGAATTCGAACTTAAATTAGTAGACTCCAAGATAACCAACCAACTGGAAACACTAGCATGCAAAATTAGCAACAAAGACCTAGAAGAATACCTCTCCTGTATCCTATTTTATGTACCGCCAAAATGCTGGTCAAAGGCCAGAGAAGACCTCTATGAATTCATCCTACATAACTCAATCACTCCGTCTTACAATATTATAGCAGGAGACGTAAACCTACACTTAGAAAATGAGGACAATCCTGACGCAAAAGAGTTTAAAATCTTCCTATCCTCACTCAACTTCATTCCCCCTTCATCCACACAAACCCATGAAAAAGGTCACCAGCTAGATTTGGTAACTATGTCCTCTAAAGAAATCCTAAACCCCGCTATTTCCATATCGAATGGCATCTGGATCCACGACATCTGGTCTGACCATTTCACCTATTACTTCAATTTAATCTGGAACCAACCAAAAGAAAAAACTCACCCAAAGATAAGAAAAGAACATCTCACAAGGGGCCACATTAACCCAGAGGAATACTGGGCCCACTACGAAGCGCTCGAGGAAACAAACGAAGAGGGTGAATTCTGGGAACAGTGGTCAAAAACAAGCACATCCATCTTAGACAAAATAGCTCCTAAACGAAACAGAACAAACCGCTCAAATAAATATAACAACTGGTTCGACTCCGAATTACTAAAAATGAAACAATCAATACGACGACTAGAAAGGATCTGGAACAAATCAGACGATATATCCGACAGGAACAATTGGAGATCAAACATAAAGGAATACAAACAACTGATAAAAGAAAAAAGGAAAACATTCTACTCATCCATAATACACATATCCAATACAAGTCCAAAAGGAACTAACACTCCTGAATTGTTCAATCTAATAAAAAATTTATTTGACACCACACGCCACAGTCAATCCCCGCACGACAAAAAACTTCCAACAGCAGATGATCTAGCACAACACTTTGACTCAAAAATTGTGAACCTAAGGAACAACTGCCCAACAAACAACACAGATGAACAGCAAATAGCCAACATACACGAAAATGAAACACCAGCTGACATGTTTTGGAACTCCTTTCAGGACCTAGAATGGAATAACTTCATAAAACTCTATAACAAATACACTAAATCAAACTGCATCCTAGACCCCTGTCCTCCCAACATAATGAAAGCAGCCCCTTTAGACTTTAAAATAACACTATGGACTCACATGTCTAATAATTTCAAAAACGGAAAATTCCTATCAAAAAATGGTCACATCATAATCACCCCAATTCCAAAAAACCGTAAACTACCCCTAACATCAGTAACTAACTATAGACCAGTAGCATCCATCCCATTTTTCGTAAAAATAATGGAAGGTTTGGTACAAACCCAATTGATGAACTACCTGGATCAGTTCTCGTTGCTACATGAAACCCAGTCAGGCTTCAGACCGCTGTTTAGATACGGAGACGGTGATTGCAGTGATCCTAGATTACATACGCAACTTATTCAGCAAGGGCCACAAAGCTTTAGTCAAGCAATTCGACATGAGCTCGGCCTTCGACTTGGTGGATCACAAAAAATTACTACAATGCTTAGACGCAATCGGCATCGGAGGCGAGGTGCTGGACTGGTTTCGAGGATTCCTTACGACCCGCACCTATCAAGTGCGCTTCAATTGTAACCTCTCCAAAATATGGAGAAACCCATCAGGCGTACCACAGGGGTCCCCACTATCCCCACTCCTCTTCAATGTCTACATAGCTTCACTGGGTACGCAGCTGACACAGCGAGGCGTAAAAGTATTTAGTTATGCAGACGACTTCACAATCATTATCCCGTTTACTACCTCGCCCTCCGAAGTCACCCCCACAGCAACTGAAGCGCTAAACATGATGGAACAATGGACCACAGATTTCAAACTAAAGCTCAATGCAGAGAAAACGAAATTCTTTATAGCCTCGCCACACGTACATAACACGACAAAATCACTACACATTAACAATCTTAACTACCCTATTCAACCAACGATGAAGATTCTAGGAGTAATACTAGACCAAGAACTAACCATGAAAGACCATATAGACTCCCTAATCAAAAGAGGGTTTTTCACTCTCTGGAAACTTAGGTCCATTAAGGCGCACTTCCACACTTCAACCTTCAGAATTCTAGTACAATCCCTAATACTAAGCCACCTAGATTATTGCAACATCATCCATCTGAAAATCCCCCAGAAGCAAATGCAAAGACTACAACTGATACAAAACGCAGCAGTCAGGATGATTCTCGGGTTGAAGAAGTCCGACCATAACCCCTTCCTACAGACTCCTACACTGGCTGCCGATGAAGGCACGCACGAAGTTCAAGCTAGGATGTCTCTGCTTCAAGGTATTAAACGGTCTAGCCCCTAAATATATTACAGACCTCTTCTCATTCCCAACCAACAGACATAAAAGAAAAACACACCTGAAATTTGTCTCCCCTCCGGCTAGAGGGTGTAAATATAAGAGATACCATCAACAACTGCTATCGTACCAGGCAGCCACATGGGGTAAAGACTTAGAAAAACTAATTGCTCACACAAACAACTATGGCGAATTCAGGAAACACCTAAAAACCTACCTGTTCTTGAAATACCTAGGTAACGAACCAGAACATCAGCCCCCCTCATAATACCACCACATACCCGACCCTATAAATTGTAAACCCCAACCCTAATCACTAACCATGAACACACCATTCAATTCATGGAATATTTCTAAATTTTGTGTTAGCAGCATGGCACTTCCTGGTCTTGCAGCACACAAACTGTTGTTAATATTATTAATGTTGGAATTACCAGATATACAATGCTATACCCTTTAATTCGCTGTATGTACAATTTCTCTTTATTGTATTTACAGTTTCTCTTTATTGTAAACCACTTCTCTTTATTGTAAACCGCCTAGAAGTCGCAAGATTGTTGGCGGTATATAAGAATAAAGTTATTATTATTATTATAAACATAACAGTGTCCTTGGGTGGCCTGCTCTTGAAGGGCCACAGCGTATGTGAATGCCTCTCAGCTCAACAGCAATTCTTACTGGTCTCTGGCCAGCATTTCTATACTGCCTACTAAAGTTATCTAAGCAATTTATAATCAGGTACTCAAGCATTTTTTCCTATCTAATATACCTGAGGCAATGGAGGATTGAGTGACTTGCCCAGGGTCTGAACCCACAACCTCAGAGTGCTGAGGCCGTTTCTCTAACCACTACACTACTTCTTCCTCAAACAGCCGGCCATATCAAAACACGAACTCTTCAAGATTCCAAGTTAAAGAGCCCACCTGCAGTTTCTCAGCTTCACAGATTCCCTCTGGGCCTCCTTAACCTAGCTTTAGTGCATTCTTGGGGTTAGGTTACCAGAAAACCCTGTGAATACTGAAATTGCAAATACAGAACCATTGGTCCTATGAGAAAAAGGGGGTTAGCTTCCTACGCAGCCCTTTTTACTGTACACCTTTACTACCCAACACATAAATTAATCATTTTATGTACTCTTCTTCTATAGAACAGCTTGCTGCTTATATAATGTATTTTATTCACTGTTTGTTTGAAGGGGGGGTTAAACTCTCTTTTGGTGTAACAATACTCCTGTATAGCTCTATGAATATCTTCATCCTTATGGGAACACACTATTCATGACCGTGAATAAGTGCCCATGAATAGCAAAAAGGAGGGCAGTGGTTAGAGGTACAGCTTTAGCACCCTGAGGTTGGGTTCAAATCCCATGCTGCGCCCTGTGACCCAGGGCAAGTCACTTAATTCTTCACTGCCCCAGGTACATTATGCAGATTGTGAGCCCACCGGGACAGATTAGGGACAAATGACTGAGTGTACCTGAATGTTATGACCAGTCAGGCTTGGAGCCTACCATCGTCCCTGATAAATCTGACAGGAAGGGTGCTAGAAAGACCAAAAAGGGGATTCAAAAAACCCCCAAACCACAAGATCAGATAGACATAGAAACATAGAAAATGACAGCAGAAAAGGGCTATAGCCCACCAAGTCTGCCCATTCCAAATACCTGCCCCCCGATTTCACTCCCTTAGAGATCCTATGTGAATATCCCATTTTCTCTTAAAATCTGACATGCTGCTGGCCTCAATCACCTGCAGTGGGAGTTTGTTCCAATGATCCAACACTCTTTCGGTGAAGAAGTACTTTCTGGAGTCGCTACGAAACTTCCCTCCCCTGATTTTCAGCGGATACCCTATGGTGGTCGAGGGTCCCATGAGGCAGAAGATATCATCTTCTGACTCGATACGGCCCTGAATGTACTTAAATGTTTCAATCATGTCTCCCCTCTCTCTTCGTTCTTCAAGTGAGTACAGCTGCAATTTATTCAGTCTTTCTTCATACATGAGTTCCTTGAGCCCCAAGACCATCCTAGTGGCCATTTGCTGAACCGACTCGATTCTCAGCACATCCTTCCGGTAGTGTGGTCTCCAGAATTGAACACAATACTCCAAATGAGGCCTCACCATGGACCTGTATAGCGGCATCATGACTTCAGGTATCCTGCTGACAAAACCTCTACGGATACAACTCATCATTTCCCTTGCCCTGGAGACCAGCTTGATGAGATTACTGACTCTGAATGGGAGGACAGGGAAAACCTACCCAGTCACTACACTTCTCATAGCAGTGCTAGAAACACCAGTTTTAAACCTGATTCTGATTGGAGCAAGCCAGGTAATCTTCCCGGTGTCCACCGGGGGAGCTGAAGAGCGCCACAAGTAAGAACAAGCTCAGGCAGGTTAGGGCATGGCTCTCCCCCTGAAAAGCCTGCAGACTTCTCTAGGCTTTTAGAGAGGTTAGGGAAGAGGAACAAGCCTCTCTCCCCTGAAGAGATTCCCAGCTCCGATCAGGGTAATGGTTCTGATCCTATGGAAATAGAGGAGGCTGGCTCCTCTATGGTCTTTGAATAATATGACCACATGTCCCGTTTTGAACTGGATCGTCCCATTTTTAGATCCCCTGTCCTGTTGTTCCCACGCACAGCTTTGGGACGCCAAAATGTCCTGTTTTCAGAGACAGCGTCCCAAAGATGTGCATGGAAACAATGGGACAGGCAATCGCTTTCCCTCCCTCCCTGCTGCGCTAAAGCCAGCCTGCCTCCCTCCAGCGCCGAAAACTGGCCTACTACCGATTCAAACCCATCCGCCCCCACCCCGGGCCGCTGCCGCCCACTGCTGCTTCCCATCCGCTGCAACTGAAGGAAAGCAAGGTTCAGACACCGGCCCACAAACCTTCCTGACGTCAATTCTGATGTTAGAAAGGAAGTTCTGGGCCAGCCAGCCAGAGAGTGGTAGAAAACTGGAAAGCTCTTCCGGAGGCTGTTATTGGGGAAAATACCCTCCAGGTATTCAAGACAAAGTTAGGCAAGTTTCTGCTAAACCAGAACGTAAGCAGATAAGGCTAGACTCAGTTAGGGCACTGGTCTTTGACCTAAGGGCCACCGCGTGAGTGGACTGCTTGGCATGATGGACCACTGGTCTGACCCAACAGCGGCAATTCTTATGTTCAAAGGGGTTGGGGCTGGATTGTGAAAGAAATGTTGGATGAGAAAGAAAGAAAGAAAAAAATAAATATTGGATGCACAATCAGAAGGAAGTGCAATCAGAGACTCATGAAATCACCAGACAACAAAGGTAGGAAAAATGATTTTATTTTCAATTTAGTGATCGAAATGTGTCAGTTTTGAGAATTTATATCTGCTATCTATATTTTGCACTATATTTGTCTATTTTTCTATAGTTACTGAAGTGACATTGCATATTTTAAAGTCATCTGCCTTGACATCTTTGAAAACCCCCAAATATAAATGATAATTAACATTTTCTCTGCGTACAGTGTGCTTTGTGTTTTTTTTTAATTTTATGGTTACATTATGAATTAATAAGATATTATGTGTACATGAAAAATGAATGGAAGAAATTGGGGGCGGGATTGGGGCGGACTTGGGAGTGGGGCTAGGGAGGGATTGGGGGCGGGACTGAAAATAGATGTCCCATTTTGATGAAAAAAATAAATGGTCACGTTAACTTTGTAGCAACTTCTCCAGAGGAGCAGATAGAATTAGGGGAAGAGCTGATTCCTACAAGTTTGTTTCAGGAGCCAGAAAGAATGGACGTAAGTGTGGTGAGAAAACACTATTGAGAACATTACTGTATATGGTTTTCTGAGTTTGGGACTTTTTGTGGAATATCCCTGTTTTGCTGCTGTTTTTCTTTTGAGAACATTTTTCTTTTTTTTGGCTACCTGAACTGGACTGTTTGTGAAAACAGACCCTGTGTTTTGAGACCCCAATTGTTTGGACTTTGTATGGGGTGGGGCACCAGTCTGTGTCCTGAAGAAAAATACTGTGTTTTTTTTCCTATGACTTGTGCACTGCTGTATGCATCCGTAGGGGTTTTGTCAGCAGAAAACCTGAAGTCATAATGCCACTGTACAGATCCATGGTGAGACCTCATCTCGAGTATTGTGTTCAATTCTGGAGACCACACTACCGGAAAGATGTGTTGAGAATTGAGTCGGTTCAGCGAATGGCTACCAGGATGGTCTTGGGGCTCAGGGATCTCACGTATGAAGAAATGCTAAAAAAAACTGCGGATGTACTCACTGGAGGAGCGAAGAGAGAGGGGGGACATGATTGAGACCTTTAAGTATATCACGGGGCGTATAGAGGTGAAAGATGATATCTTCAGTCTTACAGGGCCCTCGGTAACCAGAGGACATTCGCTGAAAATCAGGGGGGGGGGGAAATTTCAAGGTGATGCTAGGAAGTACTTCTTCACCGAAAGGGTGGTCGATCATTGGAATGAGCTGCCTCAGCAGGTGATTGAGGCCAACAGTGTGTCAGATTTTAAGAAAAAATGGGATATTCACGTGGGATCTATAGGGGAGTAAAAGTCAGGGAGTGGGTCATTGGTATGGGCAGACTCGATGGGCTATGGCCCTTTTCTGCCGTCAATTTCTATGTTTCTATGTTTTTTTTTGCCTTGCAGCCTGGACTAGTTAAGAAGCTGAGTCTTACTTTAATGAGGGAGAGGTCTGCCACTATCAGGGTGGGCATTTTGGAGCTACAACTTAAAGCAAATCTAAGGCAATTCTCCCAACCCCATTGCTGTTCTTTTGTTTAGCTAGAGGCTTCAGTGAGTACAGGTAGTTTTGGAGTGCCTGGACTACTAAAACATATAAAGACTTACCCGGAGTCTGCATTAGGCAGGCTTGGAGTAAAGAACTCTGGAAAAGAACTGTTTAGAAAAGTAAAGTTTTCCTTTTTTCAGGGAAATCCTGAGAGCTTCACAGGATTTTTCCATTTTGTATGTTTTGCTGCATCTGAATGCATTGAAGTGCTTTGGGCACATTCTGGCATTAAAACTTTACTGGATTGCTTGCAGTGAGAACATTGTGGTGTGTGTTTTGTTTTGCTTTAAACCCTGCAGGGCTAACTCCTTTTTGAGTAGTGCGTCTAAGTTCAGTGTATGCTGGATCACCAGTGGGGGAGGGGAGGGGAATGTTTTATGGGGATATGTTTACTAGACCTGGGTAAGGGTGCAGGAGGCAGGAGAGAGACATACTGAATAATGAGGGAAAGGGACAGTGAAGAATAGGGAGAGTTATTAGACCCAGGGCAGAGGTGGAAAGTAGTGCTGCCTGATTCACAATTCTAATTGGTTCACCGATTCACTTTGGGTGAATCGATTTGAATCAATTCAAAACAAACAAACAAACAAAAAAAGTTGGCTTCCTGATTCGGCTGACCCTCCCCCCTCGCCCTCTAAAGCAGGAGCGGCAGCGCTGCTCTTGCTGGCCAGCTGCTGCCGCACCTGCTTTAGAGGGTGAGTGTCAGTCGGGAAGTGCTGCTATCGGCTTCCCCCCTGGCGTCCGTTTCCACCCCCTGGCATTCAGCATCCCCCCTTGGCCTCCCACTTCCCCCCCTGGCCTCCCCGCACCGTTTACCTTAAAGAAGCAGCCTGCAGACAAGATCACGATGTAAGCGATCTTTACACTGCTTCAGAACTGTTTCCTCCGCCGCGATCCTGCCTCTGACATCAGAGAAGGGGTGGGACTGTGACAGAGGAAACAGCTCTGAAGCAGTGCAAAGATCGCTAGCATTGCAATCTTGTCTGCAGACTGCTTCTTTAAGGTAAACGGTGCAGGGAGGCCAGGGGGGAAGCCGGACATCAGTGGGAGGCCAGGGGGAACACGCAGGCCTTCCCGGGGAGGGGGGGTGAACAGTCCTTTGTGGTGGGGATGGGGCAAGCCTTCAGGGGGGACAGGCAGGCAGGCCTTCAGGGTTGAAATGCAGGCCTTTAAGGGGGGAGACAGGCCTTCAGGGGGGGGATGCATGCCTTCAAAGGGGGAGACAGGTCTTCGGGGGGGATGCATGCCTTCAAGGGGGGGGGCAGGCCTTCATGTGGGGGACAAGCCTTCATGGGGGGAACTGGCCTTCAGGGGGAGGTGCAAGCCTTCAGGTGGAGGTACAAGCCTTCAGGGGGGGGACAGGCCTTCAAGGGGGGGACAGGCCTTCAAGGGGGGGACAGGCAGGTAGGCCTTCAGGGTTGAGATGCAGGCCTTTAAGGGGGGGAAGACAGCCCTTCAAGGGGGGATGCAGGCCTTCAAGGGGGGGACAGGCCTTCAAGGGGGGGGAAAAGCCTTCATGGTGGGAGACAGGCCTTCAGGGCGAGATGCAGGCCTTCAAGGGGGACAGGCAGGCAGGCCTTCAAGGGGGGAACAGACAAGCAGGCCTTTGGGGGGAAGCAGGCCTTCAAGGGGGACAGGCAGGCCTTCAGGGTTGGGATGCTGACTTTTAAGGGGGGACAGGCCTTTAAAGGGGGGATGACAAGCCTTCAAGGGGGAAACAGGCCATCAGGGATGGTGGCACAGGCCTTCAGGGGGGACAGGCAGGCCTTCAGGGGGGACAGGCAGGCCTTTAGGGGTGGGATGCAGGCCTTCAGGGGGAGGTGCAGGCCTTCTGGGGAGGACAGACCTTCAGGGGAGGGGGGTCCTGGTGTAGAAGTACACGGAGGAAGGGAGGGAGAGAAGGGGGGGTTCAAAATGACGTGCATATGCCGGACTTTGGGGGGGAAGAAATAATGGGTCTGAAAATAGAGGAGAGGGAGAGAGATGATGGACAATGGGATTTAGGGAGGGAAGGAACAGAAAGGGAGAGAAGTTGGACACAAGGGATGGTGTGGAAGGGGGATAGAGATATTGGATAAGAGGTAGTTGGGAAAAGAAAGGGAGAGATGGTGGACCCTGGGGTGGTGGGGAAGGAGGGAGAGATGCTGGATGAAAGGGTAGTTAAGAAAAGGTAGATATGTGGAGGGAGACGATAAAAAGGAAAGATGCCAGACCTCCTGGGGAGGGAAGGGAAATGGAAGGGGAGGACAGAGATGGCAGATGGATGGTTAGCATGCAGAAAGAAGAAAGAAGGAAGCCCTGGCAAGCAAGTTATCAGAAGACAACCAGAGCCTGGGACCAACAAGATTTGACCAGACAACAAAAGGTAGAAAAAATAATTTTTATTATCTGTTTTGTGATTACAATATGTCAGATTTGAAACGTGTATCCTGCCAGAGCTGGTGTTAGACCGCAAACGTGAGCTAGGATTTAACAGAGAGAGGAAAAGTCTTTTTTGTTTGTTTATTTTGTTTACACCACAGCGCCAGTGTGGTTAGGAGAAGGCAAAGGGAGTGAAGAGGCTATAAAATAAACTCACCAGGATGTTTGGAAAAAAAAAACACCCAATTGGGCAGGAAAATCGAATCGAATTGAAAAACCAATTCAATAGGCTGAATCGAATCTAAATTTTTTTCCTGAATCGGGCAGCACTAGTGGAAAGGAAAATTAGATACAGGAAAATGGGAAGGTAGAATGGTGAGATGTTGGATCATGAGGTGAAGGAGAGGGAGGACTATGGGGTGAAAGGGAGGGATGACACAAATTAGACTAGCAAATACTGAACTTGAACCAACTCATGGTAGTACTCGGATTTGAAGCTTCTGTGATGGGATGCATTGAACGATTATCCACAAAGCACAGTTACTTACCGTAACAGGTGTTATCCAGGGACAGCAGGCAGCTATTCTCATATATGGATGACGTTATCAACTTAGCCCCGATGCAGAAGCCTCGCAAGCAGACTTCCTTGTAGAAACTAGAAGTTTCGAGTCAGCCGCACCGCGCATGCGCAAGTGCCTTCCTGCCCAGCACAGGGCACGTCTCCTCAGTTCAGATAGCTAGCAGAGAAGCCAACCAGGTGAGGTGGGTGGGTTGTGAGAATAGCTTCCTGCTATCCCTGGATAACACCTGTTAAGGTAAGTAACTGTGCTTTATCCCAGGATAAGCAGGCAGCCTATTCTCACATATGGGTGATCTCCAAGCTAACCAGAATGGGATGGTGGGAGTGTTGGCAATTCAGGAGAATAAATTTTGTAATACTGTCTGGCCAAAATGGCAATCCCGTCTGGAGAAAACATCCAGACAATAGTGAGAAGTGAAAGTATGAACCAAGGACCAAGTAGCAGCCTTGCAAATTTCCTCAATAGGTGTAGATCTGAGGACAGCTACTGAAGCTGCCATTGTTCTGACCTTATGGGCTGTGATTCTACTATGTAGGGGTAATTCAGCCTGGGCATAGCAGAAGGAGATACAAGCAGCCATCCAGTTGGAGATGGTACGCTTAGAGATAGGATGTCCCAACTTATTTGGATTGAAGAAGACAAAAAGTTGAGGAGCAGTTCTGTGTGGTTTGGTACGTTCCAAATAGAAGGCCAAAGCACGATTACAGTCCAGAGTATGAAGAGCTGATTCTCCAGGATGAGAATGAGGCTTTGGAAAGAACACTGGAAGAATAATGGATTGGTTGAGATGAAATTCCGAAACCACCTTAGGCAGGAATTTAGGATGAGTACGGAGAACCACCTTGTCATGATGGAACACAGTGAAAGGTGGATCAGCAACTAAAGCTTGCAGCTCACTGACTCTTCGAACAGAAGTGAGGGAAATGAGAAACACCACTTTCCAAGTGAGATACTTCAGATGAGCCGTAGACATTGGTTCAAATGGAGGCTTCATCAATTGAGTAAGAACAACATTGATGTCCCAAACCATTGGAGGTGGTTTGAGAGGAGGTTTGACACTGAAAAGTCCTTTCATGAATCTGGAAACCACCGGATGAGCAGAAAGGGGATTTCCTTCAATAGGCTGATGTAAAACAGCAATTGCACTGAGATGGATTCGGATCGATGTAGACTTGAGGCCAGAGGTGGATAAGTGCAAAAGGAAGTCTAAAACAGAAGATAAGGAGGAATGATGAGGCTCCTTATCATGAGAAAAACACCACATATAAAATTTAGTCCTTTTTTTTTTAATCTTTATTCATTTTCAAGTTTACAATAAGTGTGACAATATGTCCAAACAAATTAACAATAAATATATCACTTAATATTCATCAATGGTACAAATGATATGCTCTTATCTCCCATCCTCCCCTTTCCTATCATATAATCAAATACCTTGTACAATATGTAATAATAAAATTACCCCCCCTCCCCCCTCACAATTGAACTTGTAAACTTAAGGGAAGAAATGCCATCTAATCAGTACAATACTTTGTTAATGGCTCCCACACATCTTGAAATTTCCTGAAACAACCCCGCTGTATTGCAATAAATCGCTCCATTTTATAAACTTGACATAAGGAATTCCACCAGAAATTATAATTTAATCTACTCCAGTTTTTCCAATTATACGTAATTTGTTGAATGGCAACCCCAGTCATCATTATAAGTAATAATTTGTTATTTGAAGAAATCTGACTTTTTGCTCTCATTGCCATACCAAACAGCACAATATCATATGATAATGCCACTGGGTTGTCTAATAAACAATTAATTTGGTCCCAAATTGATTTCCAAAAATTCATAATAAATGGACAATAGAATAATAAATGGTCTAAATTCCCTGCTTCAAGTTGACAATGCCAACATCTATTAGACTTAGAGCTATCCAATTTTTGTAACCGAACAGGGGTCCATAATGCTCTATGTAACTGAAAAAAACAATTTTGTCTCATAGAGGCCGACACTGTACATCTCATCCTCCAAGTCCAAATTCGTGGCCGTTGAGACGCAGTAATTTGATGCTTAATCTCAATGCTCCAAATGTCTCTCAGACCAGTGTTTGGTTTCTTTTTAATAAATCCAGTCAGCAATTTATACCACTGGGTGGCCTGGTGACCCAAGAAGTCCACCTGAAAGCATAAGAACTCCTTACTATATTGATTATTAAGGTTTTTCCATTCAGGGAACCCCGCCTGAATGGCCTGCTTCAGTTGCAACCATCTAAAACTTTCTGATTTATTAAGGCCATATTTATGTTGCAACTGTGAAAATTCAATCATTTTACCATTAGAGATAACATCATCTAATAAACGTATTCTTGCTATCATCTAATGCTTCCAGGTGATTCCTTCTCCTCCAATTTGAATCTTGGAGTTCAGCCATATAGATTGATTTGTAGATTTGTGAACTGGAATAGTTGTTAAATTACTTACATATCTCAATGTTTTCCATGTATCAACTAATATTCTGTTATCTTTACAGTACATAGACATTTTGATACTGAGAACATGACATAGAAGTATAGGAGACACGAGTTGCCATTCTAACCACAACCAATCAGGGAGTTTTTCTATGAGTTCTGGGAGGACCCAATACATACCCTGGTGGTTTTTGTCCAGTAAAAGGATCTATAACAGCATTAAAATCCCCTGCCACAACTAAATTAGAAGCAGCCAGTGGTAACAATAAATCTAGTCCATTTTTGGTGATAGTATTGTCTAGTGGTAGGTTTCCTAGAAGCCTCTAAAATGTCTCTTACAGATTGAGAAAACTGAAGAGGAGTTATGTTGAGAGGTACCAAGCTGTCAGGTGTAGAGACTGCAGGTTGGGATGAAGCAGAGATCCCTGAATCTGTGTAAGCAGAGATGGAAAAACTGGCAGAAGGTATGGCTCCCTGCTGCTGAGTTGAAGAAGAAGGGAGTACCAAGGTTGTCTCGGCCACCAAGGAACAATCAGAATCATGGTGGCATGGTCGTTCTTTAACTTGACATGTCTTGAGAATGAGAGGGAATGGAGGGAATGCATAGAGGAAGAGATTCGTCCATTCCAGAAGAAAAGCATCTGCCTCGAGGCGATGAGGAGAATAGATCCTGGAGCAGAACTGAGGCAGTTTGTGGTTGTGGAGAGCTGCAAAGAAATCTATCTGAGGCGTTCCCCACTGAGAAAAAATATAATGAAGAGGCGAGGAATGGAGTGTCCATTCGTGAGGTTACAGAAGACGACTCAAGTTGTCCTCCAAGCAATTTTTTGCCCCTTGGATGTAGACAGCTTTGAGGAAGGTGTTGTGGCGGATTGCCCAGTCCCAAACCTTCAGAGCTTCTTAACAAAGGGAGGAAGATCCCATCCCTCCCTGTTTATTGATATAATACATGGCGACTTGGTTGTCCGTAAGAATGAGGACTACCTGGTCATGAAGAAGATGTTGAAAAGCTTTGAGAGCCTTGAAAATCGCTCTGAGTTCCAACAGATTGATGTGACACTGATGATCCTTACTGGTCCAGTGGCCTTGAGTACGGAAATCATAGAGAGGAGCGCCCCAAGCGCAGGTCGAGGAATCTGTTGTGAGGACCTTCTGATGAGGGGGCGTTTGAAACAGCAAGCCTCTGGAGAGATTGGAAGAGAGCATCCACCAGCGGAGAAATTGTCTCAATGAAGGAGTGACTGCAATGTGTTGAGAAAGTGGGTCGCAAGCCTGCATCCACTGAGATGCCAGGGTCCACTGAGAAATTCTGAGGTGAAGTCTGGCAAAAGGAGTCACGTGTACTATGGAGGCCATGTGACCCAGGAGTACCATCATGTGTCTCGCTGATATGGAGGAGCGGGAAGACACTGTATAACAGAGTTGAAGGAGGACTTCCAGACGTTGTTGCGGAAGGAATGCTATGAGTTGGATAGTATCCAAAACAGTTCCGATGAATTGTAGATTCTGAGAGGGTTAAAGTTGGGATTTTGGAAAGTTGATTTCGAATTCCAAACTCTGTAGGAACCACGTAGTCTGTTGGGTCGCTACAATAACCCCTTGAGATGTTGAATCTTTGATGAGCCAGTCGTCCAGGTAGGGAAATACCTGAAGATCATGGTTTCTGAGAGCTGCGGCTACCACTACCAGGCACTTGGTGAACACTCTGGGAGATGAAGCCAGGCCAAAGGGCAGCACTCTGTATTGATAATGCAGATTCCTCATCCGAAATCTGAGATATTGGCGGAAGGCCGGATGAATGGGAATATAAGCCTCCTTGAGATCCAGAGAGCATAACCAGTCATTCTGATCTAGGAGGGTATAAAGGGATGCCAGGGATAACATAGAAACATAGAAAGATGACGGCAGAAAAGGGCCACAGCCCATCAAGTCTGCCCACTCTATTGACCCACCCCATTGAGTGCTAGTGACCCAGTTCCTTAACTTGACCCTCGTAGGGATCCCACGTGTATGTCCCATTTATTCTTAAAATCAAGCACGCTGGTGGCCTTGATCACCTGCACCGGAAGTTTGTTCCAGTGATCTACCACCCTTTCCGTGAAGAAATACTTCCTTGTGTCACCACTAAATTTCCCCCCTCTGAGTTTGAGGGGGTGCCCCCTTGTGACCGAGGGTCCCTTGGGAAAGAATATATCGTTTTCCATCTCGACGCGACCAGTGACGTACTTAAATGTCTCAATCATGTCGCCCCGTTCTCTGCGCTCCTCCAGGGTATAGAGCTGCAGTTTGCCCAGTCTTTCTTCGTATGAGAGACCCTTGAGTCCGGCGACCATCCTGGTGGCCATCCGCTGGACCGATTCAGCTCGAAGCACGTCTTTCCGGTAATGTGGCCTCCAGAATTGCACACAGTATTCCAGATGAGGTCTCACCATGGTTCTGTAGAGTGGCATTATGACTTCAGGTTTGCGGCTGACAAAGCTTCGATTGATACATCCCATCATTTGCCTTGCCTTAGATGAGGCCTTCTCTACTTGTTTAGCAGCTTTCATGTCTGCACTGATGATTACCCCCAAGTCCCGTTCCTCTGACGTCCTAGCTAGCGTTTCTCCATTCAAGGAGTATGTTCTGCATGGATTTCCGCTGCCGAGATGCATGACCTTACATTTATTAGCGTTGAAGCCCAGCTGCCATGTCGAGGACCAGTTTTTCAGCGTGATCAGATCCTGCGTCATACTGTCCTTGAGGTTGCTTTCACTTACTATGTTACACAGTTTGGCATCATCGGCAAACAGTGATACTTTACCCTGAAGCCCCCGGGTTAGGTCTCTTATGAATATGTTAAAAAGGGATGGTCCCAGGACTGAGCCCTGCGGCACTCCGCTAGTCACCTCCGAAGTCTCAGAGAGGGTGCCGTTGACCACCACCCTCTGAAGTCTTCCACTCAGCCAATCATTGACCCATGCAGTTAGTTTCTCACCCAACCCCATTGATTTCATCTTGTTTAATAGTCTACGGTGTGGGACACTGTCGAAAGCTTTACTGAAATCCAAGTATACTATGTCCAGAGCCTCTCCTGAGTCTAGTTTTCCTGTCACCCAATCAAAGAAGCTTATAAGATTAGATTGGCATGACCTGCCTCTTGTGAATCCATGTTGACAGGGATCCCTTAGATTCCCTTCATCCAATATCGAGTCTAATTTACCTTTGAGTAGAGTTTCCATGAGTTTACACACTATTGATGTGAGACTCACAGGTCTGTAGTTCGCTGCCTCTGCTCTGCAACCCTTTTTGTGCAGAGGAACGACGTTTGCTGTTTTCCAGTCCAGGGGTACTCTCCCTGTACTTAGGGAGAGATTGAAGAGCATGGCTAACGGTTTTGCCAGAACATCGCCTAGTTCCCTGAGCACTCTTGGATGCAACTCATCCGGTCCCATGGCTTTGTTCACCTTGAGTCCTGACAGTTCTCTGTAAACATCAGCTGGTGTGAACTCAAAATTCTGAAATGGGTCTTCCTTGCTTTGCATTGCTTCCAGCTGTGGTCCGTGTCCTGGTGCCTCGCAGGTAAAGACCGAGCAGAAGTAATCATTCAGTAGTTTGGCTTTTTCAGAATCTGTTTCCACATAATTCCCGTCTGGCGTTCTAAGGCGTACTATCCCGTTTGCGTTCTTTTTCCTGTCACTAATGTACCTGAAGAATGATTTGTCCCCTTTCTTGATGTTCTTCGCTAGAGTTTCTTTCCTTCGAAGTTTGGCCTCCCTAACTGCCGTTTTGACTGCTGCAGACTTTGTCCTGTATTCAATGTTTGCTTCTTTTTCCCCGGTGCGTTTGTATGAGAGAAATGCTCTTTTCTTCTCCTTGATGAGGCGCGAGACCCTAACAGTGAACCATTGGGGTTTCTTTCTTCTTTGTTGTTTAGTTACTGATTTTATGTAGCGGATAGTTGCCTCCTGAAGGGTCGATTTCAAGGTTGACCACATAACCTCCACATTATCCGTTCTTTCTTGAACCTGAAGCGTCTGATGGACGAAGTCTGCCATTTGTGCGAAGTCAGCACCCCGGAAGTTGAGTACCCTTGTTTTTGTTTGTGATCTAGGAAAGCCTTTCCTAAGGTTAATCCAAACCATGTTATGGTCACTGGTGGCTAGCGGTTCTCCCACCGAGATCTCTGAGACACTTTCCCCGTTCGTAAGTACCAGGTCCAGGATGGCCTGGGCTCTAGTGGGCTCTAGTACCAATTGTTTGAGCCGTACTCCCCTTATGGACGTCAATATCCTCCTGCTATCACAAGTTGTCGCTGAGAGTGTGTTCCAGTCTACATCAGGCATGTTGAAGTCCCCCAATAGAACATAACATGCAAAATTTTTCTTTGACTAAAAATTTATTGAGAGCCCTGAGATCCAGAATGGGCCACAGATCGCCCGTCTTCTTCAGAACAAGGAAGTAACGGGAGTAAAACCCCCTGTTCTGCTGTTCCAAAGGAATTGGTTCGATGGCATGGAGACGAAGCAGAGCTTGAGCTTCCTGAACATAAGAACATAAGAAGTTGCCTCCGCTGAGGCAGACCAGAGGTCCATCTCACCCAGCGGTCCGCTCTCGCGGCGGCCCATCAGGCCTATTGCCTGAGCAGTGATCCCTGACTATTTCTATAACTTACCTCTTACTCCTATCCCTATAACCTGCCTCTACTCCTATCTGTACCCCTCAATCCCTTTGTCCTCTAGGAATCTATCCAAACCTTCTTTGAAGCCCTGTAACGTGCTTCTGCCTATCACAGCCTCCGGAAGTGCGTTCTATGTATCCACCACCCTCTGGGTGAAAAAGAACTTCCTAGCGTTTGTTCTAAACCTGTCCCCTTTCAATTTCTCTGAGTGCCCCCTCGTACTTGTGGTTCCCCATAATTTGAAAAATCTGTCCCTGTCTACTTTTCCTATGCCCTTCAGGATCTTGAAGGTTTCTATCATGTCTCCTCTAAGTCTCCGCTTCTCCAGAGAGAACAGCCCCAGCTCTTTCAGTCTGTCAGTATATGAGAGGTTTTCCATGCCCTTTATTAGCTTAGTTGCTCTTCTCTGGACTCCCTCAAGCACTGCCATGTCCTTCCTGAGGTACGGCGACCAGTACTGGACGCAATATTCCAGATGCGGGCACACCATTGCACGATAAAGTGGCAGGATGACTTCCTTCGTCCTGGTCGTGATAGCCTTCTTGATGATACCCAACATTTTGTTTGCTTTCCTTGAGGCTGTGGCGCACTGCGCCGACGTCTTCAATGTTGTGTCCACCATCACTCCCAGGTCTGTTTCAAGGTTACTTACACCTAGAGGTGATCCCCCCATTTTGTAAGTGAACATCGGGTTCTTTTTCCCCACATGCATGACCTTGCATTTCCCTATGTTGAAGCTCATTTGCCACTTTTTGGCCCACTCTTCCAGTGTCGTCAGATCCTTTAGGAGATCTTCGCAGTCTTCTGTGGTTTTAACCCTGCTATATAGTTTGGTGTCATCCACAAATTTAATGAGCTCACATTTTGTTCCCACCTCCAGGTCATTGATAAATATATTGAACAGGAGCGGTCCCAGCACCGACCCCTGCGGAACTCCGCTCGTGACCCGTTGCCAGTCTAAGTAATGGCCCTTAACTCCAACCCTCTGTTTCCTGTCTGCTAGCCAGTTTTTGATCCATCGGTGGACCTCCCCTTGCACCCCGTGGTTCCATAGCTTCTTAAGCAGTCTTTCGTGTGGTACCTTGTCGAAGGCTTTTTGGAAGTCAAGGTAAATGATGTCTATGGATTCCCCTTTATCCACTGGCTGTTTACCCCCTCAAAGAAGTACAATAAGTTTGTGAGGCATGACCTACCCTTGCAGAAGCCATGCTGACTCGACTTTAGCTGCCCATTGTTTTCGATGTGCTCACAGATGCTGTCCTTAATCAGCGCTTCCATCATCTTTCCCGGGACCGAGGTCAAGCTCACCGGCCTGTAGTTTCCTGGGTCACCCCTTGAACCCTTCTTGAAGATGGGCGTGACATTTGCTATTTTCCAGTCCTCCGGAACCTCTCCAGTTTTTAAGGATAGGTTGCATATTTGTCGAAGTGGCTCTGCTATTTCGTTCCTTAGTTCCTTGAGTACCCTTGGATGAATGCAGTCCGGACCTGGCGATTTGTCACTCTTTAGCCTGTCTATCTGCCTGAGGACATCTTCTTGGCTTACCTCTAGTTGGACCAGCTTATCGTCCTGATCTCCATTTACAATCTCTTCGGGTTCCGGAATGTTGGTTGTGTCCTCCCTCGTGAAGACTGACGTGAAGAACTCATTTAACTTGTCAGCTATCTCTTTTTCCTCTTTTACTACTCCCTTTCTGTCTCCATCATCCAAGGGTCCCACTTCCTCCCTTGCTGATTGCTTCCCCTTAACGTACCTGAAGAATGATTTGAAGTTTGTTGCTTCCCCCGCCAGTCTCTCTTCATATTCTCTTTTTGCTTTCCTAACCACTCGGTGACACTCCTTCTGGTGTTCTTTGTGCTCCTTTTGGTTGTCCTTTGTTTGGTCCTTTTTCCATTTTTTTAACGATGCTTTCTTGTCACTTATCGCCTTTTTCACTGCATTTGTTATCCACACTGGGTTTTTTGTTCTATTTTTTTGCACCCTTTCCTGAACTTGGGGACGCACAGGTTCTGTGCTTCGTGCACAGTGTCCTTGAGTAGGGTCCAGGCTTTTTCTACGGACTCCATCTTCCTTTTGTTTCCGTTGAGTTTCTTTCTTACCATTTTCCTCATGGCATCATAATTTCCTTTTTTGAAGTTGAGTGCCGTTGTTGGGTAGTCTGGGATGGACTGGAAGGATACCCTCTTGGAGGAAGCTCTGGTGGAACCTGAGTGAAATGAAGAGAGTATCCTTCCCTGATGATTGACAGCATCCAGAGGTCGGATGTGATTGTCTCCCATCGGTGGTAAAAATGATGGAGACGACCTCCAATAGGGGGAAGATAGGACAGAGACAGAACGGTGGAGGTAATGCTCTGTTTTAGTCAAAAAGGCTGTGTAGCCTTAGGTGCAGCAGAAGGTTGAAGTTTCTGTTGCTTTTGATTCTGCTGTTTCTTAAGAGGAGGGCGAGTGCAAGGAGCTGCTTTTGGAGCAAAACGCCTCTGATAAATAGGACGAGAGCGTGCAGGCTTGGCAGGAGTTGGCTTTGGCTTAGGTCTAACAACAGAAGCAAAGGATTTTTCATGCTCAGACAATTTCTTGGTGGCTGCCTCAATAGATTCATCGAAGAAGTCATTGCCTACACAAGGAATATTAGCCAAACGGTCCTGAAGATTAGGATCCATGTCAATGGTACGAAGCCAAGCAAGGCGGCGCATTGCTACAGAACAAGCAGCCACCCTGGCAGACAACTCAAAGGCATCATAAGAAGACTGAAGTAGATGTATTCTGAGTTGTGATAGAGAAGTATTAACTTCTTGAAATTCAAAGTGCTTTTGAGTAGCTAAATAACTGATAAATTTAGGCAAAAGAGCAATGAGGAACTCAAAATAAGTTATAAAATGAAAATTGTAATTAAGGACTTTAGAGGACATCATGGCATTTTGATAGATGCGACATCCTAATTTGTCCATAGTTTTCCCTTCCCTTCCAGGAGGAACGGTAGCATAAACCTTGGAAGGATGGGACCTCTTCAAGGATGACTCTAACATGGTTTAGAAAGAAGCCGGCAAGAATGGATCCGCTTCTGAAACTGGACCACCTGCTTTGGCTGGAGGTTCCACAGAGGCAGTGGAAATGTGCTTCGACTTGGAAGTCTTAGGCACTTTAAGCACCACCACTGGAACTTTCTGCTGAGCTATCTGACCTGAGGATACAGGGGAAGATACAGCAGACGTCGTTGAGGAAAGAGCCCCTATAAACGAAGGTCTGATGAGACTCAAGGTCGATGCAGTGGGGGCAGGAGGAACCTCGGTCGAAGGTGAGACCAAGGTCGGCTTCGGAGTCGAGGAAGTGGTCGAATCCATCTCGAAGAGCTTCTCCACTGAAAGCAGACGACATTTAAGGGCTCGAGGTTGAAGAATAGCATAGCGCTCGCATGACTTCGGGTGATGGTCTGGCCCAAGGCACTTACTGTGTGGGTCCGTAAGAGAAATCACACGCTGACACTGGCTACACTTCTTGAAGCCTGTTGTTGGCCTGGACATAGGAGGAAAAACAGCCACTGCAAGGTTGAAGCCCCTGGGCTGTGGCCGAGTGGCCTGCCCTGGCAGCCGAATGGAAGAAATAATTTTTTTTTTTACAAGAAATAAAAGAAATAAACTAAATACAGCGATTCATGAAGAAAAATAACACAAACCGCGGTGAGAGAAGGCACGAAGTAAGTAAGTTGAACGCAGAGAGTCAAAGAGAGACTTCTCGGCTCCGCGGAAAACTGAGAACTGAGGAGACGCACCCTGTGCTGGGGCGAAGGCACTCGCGCATGCGCGGTGCGGCTGACTCAAAACTTCTAGTTTCTACAAGCAAGTCTGCTTGTGAGGCTTCTGCATCGGGGCTCCATTGATGATGTCACCCATATGTGAGAATAGGCTGCCTGCTTGTCCTGTGATAATGGCATTTATGGTCACTTATCTTGTATCTATCCATGTTCTATATATATATATATATATATATATACAGTATATGGCTGAGGTGCATTATTCTATATAGAAAATCCTGTGTGTTATGTTTTCCCAGTAAGAGATGTGTTAGTATTCTAGGGACTGGTGTAATATTTTCAGTGATCACTTTTTATCAGCAACATGGCTGGTAAAAAGGGTGTGGCTACTGTAAGGGCAGAGCCACAGTGACCCCACCCCTAAGGTTGCTCTGTATGAGTATCGGTACCTTTTTTCCTACATAAAAGCACTGATTAAATCATATAAAAATTAAATAAATCTTAGTAACATACAAACATGATGGCAGATAAGGCCAAATGGCCCTTCCAGTCTGCCCAGCCACAGACCATTATCTCTTTCTCTCTCCGAGAGATCCCACGTGCCTATCCCAGGCCCTCTTGAATTCAGACACAGTCTCTGTCTCCACCACCTCTTCTGGGAGACAGTTCCATGCATCTACCACCCTTTCTGTAAAATAGTATTTCCTAAGATTACTCCAGAGCCTATCACCTCTTAACTTCATCCTATGCCCTCTCATTACAGAGTTTCCTTTCAAATGAAAGAAACTCGACTCATGCACATTTATATTAAATAGGTATTTAAACGTCTCTATCATATCTCTCCTCTCCCGCCTTTCCTCCAAAGTATACAGATTGAGATCTTTAAGTCTGTCCCCCGTATGCCTTATCACGAAGACCACGCACCATTTTAGTAGCCATCTTCTGGACCGACTCCATCCTTTTTATATCTTAGTAAGTGGCATTAAGTGCATATGCATTATCTGCAACACAGTTAACATGCAGTAGATGGAATATTTCCACATTAAGTGAGGCAATTCTACAACTAGCACCCATGGTAGAAGCCTATTCTAAAAAGGAACCAAAGGGCCTAGGTTCCATTACAGCTATCGACATGCCCAAATTTAGACATTTGCATTTTCCCTAGCCGTGCAGTGTGCATGCGTAACTAAAGGCCTGCTTATGCTCCCCCTGTCTACATCCCCTTGCAAACATATGCTTTGAAAATTAAATGGAACAGCAATTAGGCACTATACTAGCAATTGAGTGTGTACCGTATTTTCGCGGATATAACGCGCACCATTGTAAAACGCGCACAGGGGTATAGCGCGCAGAAATCACGATGATATGTACAAAAACTTTTCTATACCGCGCTCAGGCATATAACGCGCATGCTGCCCGACTCTCCTTTCGCCCGCCCTGACTTTCCGTGCGCTGTCCCGACTCTCCGTTCACCCCCCCTGACTTCCGTGCACTGCCCTGACTTTCCGTGCGCTGTCCCGACTCTCCGTTCACCCCCCCTGACTTTCCGTGCACTGTCCTCCCTTGAAGTCCTGTCCCCCCTTGAAGGTCTGTCCCCATCCTGAAAGCCTGATGCCCCCCCCGACGTCCGATACATCCCCCCCCCGGCAGGACCACTCGCACCCTCACCCCGAAGGACCGCCGACTCCCCAACAATATCGGGCCAGGAGGGAGCCCAAACCCTCCTGGCCACGGCGACCCCCTAACCCCACCCCGCACTACATTACGGGCAGGAGGGATCCCAGGCCCTCCTGCCCTCGACGCAAACCCCCTCCCCCCAACGACCGCCCCCCCCCAAGAACCTCCGCCCGTCCCCCAGCCGACCCGCGACCCCCCTGGCCGACCCCCACGACACCCCCACCCGCCTTCCCCGTACCTTTGTGTAGTTGGGCCAGAAGGGAGCCCAAACCCTCCTGGCCACGGCGACCCCCTAACCCCACCCCGCACCACATTACGGGCAGGAGGGATCCCAGGCCCTCCTGCCCTCGACGCAAACCCCCCCCCCCCCCAGCCGACCCGCGACCCCCCTGGCCGACCCCCACGACCCCCCCACCCCCCTTCCCCGTACCTTTGGAAGTTGGCCGGATAGACGGGAGCCAAACCCGCCTGTCCGGCAGGCAGCCAACGAAGGAATGAGGCCGGATTGGCCCATCCGTCCTAAAGCTCCGCCTACTGGTGGGGCCTAAGGCGCGTGGGCCAATCAGAATAGGCCCTGGAGCCTTAGGTCCCACCTGGGGGCGCGGCCTGAGACACATGGTCGGGTTTGGCCCATGTGCCTCAGGCCGCGCCCCCAGGTGGGACCTAAGGCTCCAGGGCCTATTCTGATTGGCCCACGCGCCTTAGGCCCCACCAGTAGGCGGAGCTTTAGGACGGATGGGACAATCCGGCCTCATTCCTTCGTTGGCTGCCTGCCGGACAGGCGGGTTTGGCTCCCGTCTGTCCGGCCAACTTCCAAAGGTACGGGGAAGGGGGGTGGGGGGGTCGGCCAGGGGGATCGCGGGTCGGCTGGGGGGGCGGTCGGAGGTTCTTGGGGGGGGGCGGTCGTTGGAGGGAGGGGGGTTTGCGTCGAGGGCAGGAGGGCCTGGGATCCCTCCTGCCCGTAATGTAGTGCGGGGTGGGGTTAGGGGGTCGCCGTGGCCAGGAGGGTTTGGGCTCCCTCCTGGCCCGATATTGTTGGGGAGTCGGCGGTCCTTCGGGGTGAGGGTGCGAGTGGTCCTGCCGGGGGGGGGATGTATCGGACGTCGGGGAGTCGGCCGGGCAAGAGGGCTTGGGCTCCCTCTTGCTCCGATCGTGGATGCGGGTGCGGGTGGGAGCGCGTGCGAGCGGTCGTTCGGGGTGGGGGTGCGAGCGGTCCTGCTGGGGGGGTGAATCGGGCGTCGGGCGGGGTGGGAACTATGTTTAAAAACTTTTGTATACCGCGCTCAGGCATATAACGCGCGAGGGGTATGCGCGGTACGTAAAATCACGTATAACGCGCGCGTTATATCCGCGAAAATACGGTAAGTGTGCACAAATGCTGGTATTCTAAAACTTGATGTATTTTGTCCACTTACACAGAATGTAGCTTAGTAAAAGGACTTCTCAGACTACATTTATACAAAAGTGATTCTCCCAGTAATAAGAAGCTTACCATGGGGATCTTGAGAGCACCAATGTAGAAAGAGTGAATCTCCCAGTAGCAGCAAATATTGTAAATAAATTTAATCAGCCGATGGATCCAGAAAACACTTGCAGTTACTAAGATGAAAATTAAAAATCCATTGCTCTGTATTCTGTAAAATAAAATAAAATTAGAAATCCATTAATGTGTTGAGAAACAGCAGCAACTCTGGTGTCACATAAACAACATTATGATGCCTATATCTGATTTTGGACATTTTGAGAAAAAATGTCCAAAATTTCAGTAGAGCAAATGACATTACATTACATTCGTGACTTCTATTCCGCCTGTACCTTGCAGTTCTAAGCAGATTATAGTATAAGATAGCTGGGCATTTCCAGGAAGTTACAATTAGGGGAACGCTTACATAGTAAATGCAGGGGGATTACAGTTTAGGGGAGGTTAAATAGAGGAGGCAGAGGGGAGAGGTTGGGGAAGGGAGGAAAATTGAGGAATACTAGTAGAGAAGAAGAGTTTAGGGTTGGTTACTTTTTAGGGTCAGTGGGGAGGCTGTATAGTTTTTTTGAATAGCAGGGTTTTGATTTCTTTTCGGAATGATTTAAAGTCATTTGTAATTGGGGGGCGTGGCTTCGAGGCAAACGGTGATGGCTGTGTAATTGAGTTGCTCCGTAGAGTCAGGCTAATTTTTGTGATATTAGTTGGAAAATTTATTTGAGAGTCACGTTAAGAAAGTTATATGTGTTTAAGGAATAGCTTTGGGTAAACAGAATAAGTCTTCTTTGGCGGGAGCCGGCTCAGGTAGTGTCAAAAGATCAAAAATTGAATCGACTTCTCCTCTGTTAGTGCCGCTGCTGTCGGATGAAGTGGACAACAAAGATCTTATGAGGGAAATACAGAGCATAAAGGATATTGTCCTGGAAAATTCAAAAGACATAAAAGAAGTTAAAGGTGAAGTGGTGTGTTTGACAAGAAGGTTGAATGCAGTGGATTTGAAGCTAGATTGTTTGGAGAAACGGGTGGAAAGCACTGAAGTGGAAACATTGCAGTATAAAAAGGATCATAAGGAGATTGAATTATTAAAGAAGGAGATTGAGGATTTATCGAACCGTGAGAGGAGAAATAATTTGAGGGTGCTTGGTTTAACTGAGGGGATAGAAAAAAATGATCCGATTACTTTTTTGATCAATTTTTTGCCCAAAATCCTGCCACTTCAGAATAAATTTCCGTTAGAATTAGAAAGGGCACATAGGATTCCAGCAAAAAGATTAAGTAATCAAAAAGGACCGCGTCCCTTAATCTTTAAAGTGCTCAGGTATCAGCAGGTAACGGAAATATTGAATTTAGCTAAGGAAAATAAGAATCTTAAATGTCAAGATGCAAAGATTTTTATTGTTCCTGACTTTGCCAAAGTGACTGCTTACGAAAGGAAACAGTTGCTTGACTTGTGCCCACAGTTAAGGGCATTGGGTGCTAGATTTGGATTGGTATACCCGGCAACTATGCGGGTGACATATGATCATAAAACTTTTGAGTTTTGAAGATGCAGGAAAATTAAAAGAATTTTGGGACAAGTGTGAAATGCCTATGAATACCTGAAAGTGAGAATGAGAAATATATAATTGATGTGGTTTTTTTTTCTTTTATTTGATTGATGTATCTTGTATATTTCTTTTAATTAGTTGGGAAATATTTTTACTTTTTGAAAATGTCATGTTCTGTTTGGCACTACTACAGTTTGATTCTGTGGCTAACATTCCATACTGGCCTCGCGGCCATTTAAAGTGTATGAAGATTCTATTTCAGTTTGCTCTAAGAGACTTCTTCCCTACTAAGAATTTATAAATAAAGAACATAAGATTTGATATATCTCCTCATGTTATAAAGGCCTTTGATGTTCATATAAGTGACTTGAAAATACTGTCACAGAGTGCATGATAGTAATGAAGAGGGTCTGCTGATATGGAAGATGGCACTATGCACATTTGTGGAGCTTTTTTGGAAGTGAGCGTGTGGTGAGAGTCGGGTGCATTTCCTTTTGAGAAGCAGGAAATGTGAAGAAGGATTTCTGACGATTGATCTGATTGTAAATTGGATTGCAAGTGGAATCTAGTCTACGGATAAATATCATTTGCATGTGTTGTCTACAAGTTTTACAGTGCAGTGATGTTTGGGAAAGACTCTATAATAAGGAATCGTTAATATGGTAATTGCGGAGCTGAGGAAGAGATCCTGTCAATATTTGGAATATTTCTGCAATATGGAGAGGTATAATTCAGTGTGGTATGTTGAATTATAATCAGAAGTAGAGTCTGTATGATACGGCCTGCTTTCTGGTATATACCATATGTTTATACCTGCTTTTGGATTCATATGTAGGGGGGGGGCGTGGCTTGGACGCGCATTCCGATGGTCGGGTAAACGAATAGCTCCATACTCAAAAGCTATAATTTTGAAATTACTACAAAAAAAAATCAAAATTCAAAAGAAAAATATCTAAATATTGAAAGATAATGACGTCTAGCAAACAGAACAAAAGCGATTTAGGAGCAGGAGGATCCGGTACAGGAAGTAATAAACGATCAAAACCGGAGCCAAGCATCACTCCTTCAAAAGCTCCACTGCCATCAGATGACAACCTCGATGTAATGGAAGAATTAAGACAAATTAAAGAAATTGTTCTGGACAGCAACAAAAAACTACAAAAAGCTATTGAAGATGCAGCAGCATTAACTAAAAGAGTGGAAGTGACAGAAAACAGAATAAACCTAATAGAGGATAACTTTGAACAACTTAATCTGAACGCAAGACAAAACAAAATCATATGGAAAGAGGTAGAAGAAATTAAAAAAGACCTTGAAGACAGCCGGAACCGTGAAAGAAGAAATAATTTAAGAATAATAGGAATACCGGAAGGGGTAGAAAAAAATAATCCTATTACTTTTTTGGAACACTTTCTACCTAAAGTGCTACCATTAAAATTTAAAACACCACTGGAAATCGAAAGGGCACACCGGATACCAACACAAAGGAAAACTTCACAAACTGGACCAAGGACATTAATATTCAAACTACTGAGACATCAACAAGCGCTGAAAATTTGTCAATTAGCTAAAGAAAATAAAAATCTCAAATGTCAAGATTCAAAAATACATATTGTCCCTGATTTTGCGAGGGAAACTGCATTAAAAAGGAAAAAATTTTTAGATATGAGACCACAACTGAAATCTTTAGGGGCTAGATATGGGCTCCTTTATCCAGCAATAATGAAGATCACTATTGCAAATAAAACTCAGAATTTTACAGATCCAACAAAACTACAAGAATTTCTGGACCAATATGAACAACCCATGACATCCTAAACATCTTAATGGAAATCCTAATGAGAAAAATGAGTATGTATAAATCTGTTAATACTTTACTAAAATATTCACCATATAAGAATTGATTTTATTAATAATATGACTTACAGTTAAAATCTAGAACTTTGAAGTGGATTCAAAAAACAACGGACTGAAACTACATGTGCTGCAGCACACACATGGAACTATACAAAACCAACATTCTATGAAGGAAATAAAAGAAATAAAACAAACTTTATAAAAGTACATAAACTTATACTTTTTAAAGGAAAGTTTTATAAACATTTTGAAGAAAATATACTTACAGAAGAAAACGTGGATTAAATGGAGATCCGAATGAAAAATTTACAGAGAAGTAAATATGGTAACTAAATATGGGAGTGGTTATATACAAACAGGAAATGTGATTGATGGACAGGAAAAATCTCCAATCACGCTGCTGGGGAGTTACAAAATACAAAACAAAAAGAGATTGGTCGACAGAGAGAATATCCTGTAAAAGGAAGTGCTTCCGTTTTGATTCTATCTCTTAAAAGTCTCTCTGCAGATTATATTTCAAACTTTAATTAATTCCTACACCCCACCTTCTCCTTATATGTAAGAAACAGTGAATTATATATATCGAGTGATGCTTACTATTGAGGCAGACCGCTTACTCTCTTTAGATAGATTTGGAGAACATAGAGGTGACAGGGGACGTTGTACTTTTGTAAATTAAAAGAGTCCCAGGGAGAAGCGTCACCTTCCACGGACAACCTTTTCACGACGAGCTAAATATGTAAGGATAGGAGTTCAAAAAAACTAATTAATAACTCCTCTCCGATTCTAAAATGTTGCTAAGTTTGTTATGAAAGAGAGGAGATTCAGTATGGAATAACACAGAATAAATCCAAAAAGACTGTGCTGTATGTAAGGTGTAACTGATTTTCTCCTTCTTGAATACTGAACTAGCTTCGAAGTTATTCAGCGCTTTTATTTCTCTGGCACTTTGACTGACGGAATGTCCTCGATACTGACAAAAATAAAATCAATTCCCTAGTCAGGAAACATCTTCATTACTTGCTCTCTTAAGGGAATGATGAATATCTTGGAATATTTAGCAGAAAAAATGAAAAAGGAATACTGAATCCTACAAGGTTGAATTGAATAGGCAACACAAAAACGTTTTTGGGGACAGAAATTGGAGAAAAGAAAAGAATCTAGGAGTCTTACAACTGGGAATTTTACCTAAATCTCTTCCTCACAACACAAATTGGAATAAAGGTTGAAAATAGACTGATTGCAACAAACATACCTATATAAAGACATTTTAAGACACACAGACTCTACTTCATGATCCACATAGTATTATTAAAATAATAATAATATTAGATATCAATATAATGAATGTAAAGTTGATTCTTGATAAATATATGCAAGATTGTAAATCTCATTGATAAATCTTATATAGATTTATCAAAAGATAAGATAATATTTTCTTATATAGATTTAAATATATTAACTTTTTATATAAAATTTATATAAGAAAAATATATATTTGCTAGATATATAGGAAATATATTAGATAAAGGGAGATAAATTATTAGTAGTAAATAAAGAATATTTTAACTTAGCTTGGGGGAGTTATTTTAACCTAACCTCATCTTGCGTACCCAAGTAATCGTATTTAATAAGAGGGGGGAGGGGAGGGAGGGAAATAGGGATAAGGGAGGGAATGGGAAAGAAAGATATAAAGGAGATATAGAAATAATAAAAGGAAATTATAATTTATTAAGTATATTGGGAAAATATATTAATAAAAAACATTATATATCATTATATAGAAAATATATTATAAAAATTATAATTATAAATGTCTCTTAAAATAATATCTTTGAATGTTAATGGTCTAAATCATGTTATAAAAAGGAAAAAAGCATTACTGTTCTTAAAAAGGCAAAATGCAGATATATGTTGCATACAAGAGACCCACCTTTCAAACATTGAATCTAATAAGTTGACAGGTGGTTGGATAAAGCATTGTTTTTATTCACCAGCCATAGGGAAAAAAGCAGGTGTTGCTATTCTAGTGAATAAAAAATGCTCAGCTTTATTTAAATTAAAAGAATCAGATGTTCATGGCAGATGGGTAAAAGTGGAAATATGCATGGGAAATACAACCATGACGTTGTTTAATATATATGCCCCTAATTCAAAACAAAATGAATTTTTTAAGACTCTTCAACAACTGATCTTACCACTGGCTACTTCAAATCTAATAGTAGCTGGGGATTTTAATGCTGTTATGGATCCTTTATTAGACAAAAACCCAAGTAGATATATGAAATCGATGGGACTAGATAATTTGGTACAAACTTGTAATTTGACAGATATATGGCGAATACTTCATTTTAATGGACGGGAATTTTCTTTCTGTTCTCATGTTCATAATTCTTTTTCAAGAATAGATTATATATTTATATCAAAACACCTAGCACATCAAGTAACACAAGCTGCCATTGATCCAATCATATTATCTGATCATGGTGGAGTGTGGATTGAAATTAAAATCACAGATCAAAATACAAATAGACCAATATGGAAATTTGATAATACATTGCTTGCTGATCCAATATTCTGTGAGAATTTTCAAACAAAAATGAAAGATTATTTTCAAATGAATGATAAAGATGAGATCTCTAGGGAAATATTATGGGATGCTTTTAAGGTATCAATAAGAGGACAAATTATTTCTTATTCGGCTTATCTTAATAAACAAAATAGAAAACAATTTTCTAATTTGGAAACAGAAATAAAAATTTTAGAATCAAAATTAATAGAAAAATGGGAATATTCTATACAACAAGAATTATTAAAACTTAAAGTAAAATACAATGAATTCTCATCAAAGATGATAAGAAAAGATTTATTCTCCCAGCAGGCATTGTATTATGGAAACTCAAATAAGTCGGGAAGAATATTGGCAAATTATCTCAAAGCGAAAAAAAAGAAATCAAAAATAATTGCTATAAAAGATGAAAAAGGTGACACATTAACACAAATTGAACCTATCTTAAAACAATTTCTAAAATTTTATAAATCTCTTTATACTTCCGAGACTTATTTAAATAAAGAAAAAGATGGTTTAGAATTTCTGAAAATGTTAGAGGGTCCAAAAGTTCCTGAACATATAAAACGAAGTATGGAAGAGCCAATATCATTAAAAGAATTAGAAACAGCTTTGAAATCCCTTAGAGTTGGATCCGCTCCAGGTGGTGATGGATATACAGTGGAATTTTATAAAACATTTCAAAATTTATTATTACCCTATTTATTAAATCTTTTTCAATATCAACTTAATAAAGGAAGTATAAATGGCACTATAGCAGAATCTTTAATTATTGTTTTACCAAAGCCAAATAAAGATTCCACATTGGTTTCAAACTATAGGCCAATATCTTTAATAAATGTAGATGGAAAAATATTAGCAAAAATACTTGCATTAAGATTGGCTAATGCTCTTCCCCATATTATAGGTATGCCTCAAACAGGATTCGTTGCTCAAAGACATTCATCTCATAATACCAGATTAGCATTCCATATGTTATACTTAACAAAGAAAATGAATGAGCCTACTTTTGCTGTTTCTTTAGATGCAGAAAAGGCCTTTGATAGAATAGAATGGACATTTATGTATCAGGCTATGGAATGGTTTGGTATAAGTCCTGGATTCATACAAATGATACAAACATTATATAGCTCCCCCTCTGCTAGATTATATATAAATAATACATTTTCAGAAAAATTTAATCTACAGAGAGGAGTTAGACAAGGATGTCCCTTGTCTCCTTTACTGTTTGATATAGTTTTAGAACCCTTAATATTAGCAATCCAACAAGTAAAGGAAATACAAGGTATACCTCATTCAGATAGAGAATACAAAATATCAGCTTATGCTGATGATTTATTATTATATTTGAGGAATCCAGAATCCACCATTCCACAATTGCTTGAACTAATTGATAAATTCGGAAAGTTTTCAGGATATAAGATAAATTGGAATAAATCAGAAATACTTCCATTAAATGTACACTGTACAAAAGGTTTATTTAATACATTCTCTTTTGTTTGGAAGGAGGATACTATTAAATATCTTGGAATTTGGATTTCAAAAGATTTAGAAGACACAATGAAAATTAATGAAAAATGTTTATTACAAAAAGTGACAGAGATGTGTGAACAATGGAATCCTTTACATTTATCTTGGTGGGGAAGAGTACAAACAGTTAAAATGATGATCTTACCTGTAGTTTGTTACCAAATGGGAATGATACCAGTTTTCTTTCAAGATTCTTTTTATACAAAGTTAAATAAGGTATTGACAAAATTTATTTGGCTTGGGAAAAATCCCAGAATTGCTTTAGTGACATTACAAAGACCAATTGCGGAGGGAGGGGTAAATTTTCCCAACTTCTATAGGTATCATCAAGCCTATATTTTACGTCAAGGTATGTATTGGATCCTCCCAGAGCCCACTGATAATATTCCAGATTGGTTCTGGCTTGAATGGAGACTCATGTTTCCTTTACGTCTCAGTCATGTAGTTAGTATCAAAATGCCAAGGCTATACAAAGAACATAAAATATTCATGGATACATGGAAAACTTTAAGATATATAAGTAATCTAACTCCTATTCCAATTAGTAAATCAACAACTCAAACGATTTGGTTAAACCCCAAGATCAAAATAGGCGGTTTCAAAATAATCTGGAAAAACTGGATGACAGCAGGTATTCGTATTTTAGATGATATAATAAAAAATGGAAAGTTGCTGGAGTTTTCACAATTGCAACATAAATTTGATCTTAAAAAAACACAATATTTTAAATGGTTGCAATTGAAGCAATCCATTCAGGTAGGGTTCCCTGAATGGAAAAATCTTACTAATTATCACAGTTTGGAATTCCTGTGTTTCCAGATTAATTCAACAGGTCATGAAGCTGCACAGTGGTATAAATTAATATCCGATTATATAAATAAAAAACCAAAAAATGGTCTTAGAGACATTTGGAGCATTGAGATAAAGCACCAAATTAGTGCATCTCAATGGCCACGACTTTGGTCTTGGAGGCTAAAATGTACGGTATCAGCATCTATGAGACAAACTTGGTTTTTTCTTTTACACAGAGCTTTCTGGACCCCTGTTCGATTACAAAAAATAGATAGCTCTAGGTCAAATAGATGCTGGCACTGTCATGTTGAAATTGGGACATTAGATCATCTTTTATTCTATTGTCCATTCATCTTAACATTCTGGAAATCAATCTGGCCCCAAATAAATAGGATGTTAGAAAATCCGGTAGCCTTGACATATGATACCATATTATTTGGAACAACTATGAGAGCAAAAAGTCAAATATCATCAAGTAATAACAAACTTCTTTTTATTTTAACTGGAATAGCAATACAACAAATCACATTCAATTGGAAAAAACATGACAGATTAAATTATACATTCTGGTGGAATTCTGTATGTCATATATACAAAATGGAACTCACTATAGCAACACAAAAAGGACATGTAGATAAATTTCAAAAAATATGGAGACCATTAACTGAATATTGTAAAGAATGATTAATTTTCCCATGTATAGAATTTGATTAGAAGAAAAAGAGATCATATCTCTAAATATTATTTAATATATTAATACTAGATTTATAATATGAAATATGGATAAAATAACATTTAAAAATTTTATTCATATATTACTGAATAGAAGGGAGGGGGGAGGGGATGGGATATTATTATATTAACTAAGAATTATATAAATTTAGTTTTCTGAAATATTAGTATGAATTTATATTACATTACATTACATTAATGACTTCTATTCCGCCTGTACCTTGCAGTTCTAAGCGGATTACAACAAAAAGATAACTGGACATTTCCAGGAATAGGAATACAATTAACGGCGTTGGGCCTAATACATCTAAACGATAGCTGGACGTTTTCAGGAAGAGGAATACAGTTAAAGGCGTTAGGTCTAAATCACATTTTGAAGGGAGGATCCTAAGAAGGGGAGAGAGGGGAGAAGAGTGGGGTTAGGAAATTAGGATAAATTTCTTGAATAGTATGGTTTTGATTTCTTTTCGAAAAGCTTTGAGGTCAGTTGAAGCTGTCAGTAGGTTGGTGATGGAGGGGTCCAATTTAGCTGCATGTGTTGCTAGTAGGTTGTCGTACATCTTTTTGCGCTTAGTTCCTTTATAAGGGGGGTAGGAGAAAGGGGACTGGGTTCTCCTTTGTCTGGAATAGAGGTTCCTACTTAGGCGGTTGTTTAAGTGAGAGGGTGCCGTTCCGTTTAATGTTTTGAATAATATGCAATATAGCTTAAATTGGATGCGGGCTTGTATTGGAAGCCAGTGTGAATCTAGGAAGGCGTTGGTGATGTGGTCAAATTTTCGAAGGGAATAGATCAGTCTGAGGGCAGTGTTCTGGACAGTCTGTAGTTGTTTTATTAGGTAGGTGGGACAAGGAAGGTAGAGGATATTGCAATAGTCCAGTAGACTTAGGACTAGGGATTGAACTATGAGTCTGTATTGTTCTTTGCCGAAGAATTTTCTAATTTTGCGAAGGTTGCGCATGGTAAAGAATGCTTTTTGTGTGATTTTGTTGATTTGCACCTGAAGAGTGCAGCATCTATCTACTGTTACTCCAAGGAGTTTGAGAGTGGTCTGTATAGGATATTTGGTGGTTTTTATTTCTAGTTCAGTTATCGAAGGGGTTTTGTCTTTTTCAAGCAGTAGAAATTTAGTTTTGTCTGGATTGAGCTTCAGTTTGTGTTCTGTCATCCAGTTTTCCACTATTTCTAGGGTTTTTACCAGGTTATCTGTTGTAGTGGGGTCTTGTGAGTCAAAGGGAAGGAGTATGGTTATATCGTCTGCATAGCTGAATGAGGTTACTTCGAGTTTGTCTAATAGGGTACCAAGGGAGGCAATGAAGACATTGAAGAGCATGGGTGAGAGTGGTGAACCTTGAGGTACTCCGCAGGGATTGGTCCAGGTTTCCGATATTAGATCTTTTGTTTTTACTCTGTATGTTCTTGTTTTGAGGAATCCTTGGAACCAGTTGTATACTCCGCCTGAGATCCCTATTGCTTCTAATATCTGAAGAAGAATACTGTGGTCAACCAGGTCAAATGCGGCTGAGAGGTCTAGTTGAATTATCAGCATCCTTCTTCCTTTGCTAAGGTGTTGTCGGGCTGTATCTAGAAGGGAGACTAGCAGTGTCTCAGTGCTGTGGTTGGATCTGAACCCTGATTGAGTTGGGTGGAGTAGGTTGTGGTCTTCAAGGTAGTTGGTGAGGTATTGGGCAACTAGACCTTCTATTAGTTTAACATATAATGGAATAGAGGCTATGGGTCGGTAGTTGGAAGGGGTGTCTATTGGTCCTTTGTGGTCTTTCAGTATTGGAGTGATTATGATTTCTCCTAGGTCTTGTGGGAATTGGCCTTCCGTGAGTGTTGTTTGGATCCATTTCAATAGGCAAGCTCTAAATTTGGGGGAGGCATTTGTTAGTAAATATGAGGGGCAATTATTCAGGTCGCATGACGCTCGACTATATTTATTGTAGAGTTGGTTAAAGTCCCACCATTGCACCTTTTTAAAGTTGGACCAGTGTCTGTCGGCTGCAGTGGCTTCATCAGTTGTGGGGTTTATTATGATCTCTTCTAGGAGGGTCGGTGAATTGGAGAAGGAGGCTCTGATGGTAGCGATCTTGTTCTTGAAGTGGTCTGCCAGTTGGGTGGCCGTTGGAGGTTGGGTTCCTTGAGTGGCTAGGAATGGCTGAGTGTCTGTGAGGTTCTTCACAAGTTGGAAGAGTTTCTTTGTGTCTATGGGTTCTGTGCCGATTAGTTTGGAGTAGTAAGCTCTTCGTTTTTCTTTAAGTTTGGCTTTGTATTGTTTTATTAGGTTTCTCCAAGCTACTTTGGTTAGTTCTTGGTTCTTTTTTTGCCATACTCTTTCGAGTTGTCTGCAGTGTCTTTTTAGTTGAAGAAGTTCTGTGTCGAACCATTTGTCAGAGGATCTGCAAAGTTTGTGTTTTGTCTTTTCTGGGGCTAGTCTATTCAGGGTTGTTTCGCTCAGGGAGCGCCACTGGCGAATGAATACATTGTGGTCTATGGAGGCGATTGCGGGGTCTACTGTGGTCCAGAATGTAGAGGGGTCGATTTTTGGTCGGGTTTTGAAGGTGGTTTTGTGGGTTGATGTAACATATGAAAATGAATAAAGATTTCTCATTCAATATTGATAGGGAGGGAGAGAGGGAGGGGAGATTATTATATTCAATAATAATTATATTAATTTAGATTTCTTACATAATATTATAACTTTATAAAATATTGATTTTCTAAAGAAATTTTAAATTTGATATTAATCTGTAAGTTAATCAAGTGTGATTATTCAAGTTTATAATGAATTTATTTGAAACACTTGTAACATAAGAAAATGAATAAAGATTTATAAAACAGTAAAAACAGGATTCATATGTAAGTCAGTCGGTCTTTGGCAGAAGAAAGAAAGTTAAAATACGAGTCTACTTCAGGATGCGTTTGAAATATGAAAATTTTTCCTGAAGAATCTTCAGATTTATGATATTAGCAAAACTGGTTATTGTGAAAACTAATATGGAATATCCTGGAGTGCTGCGTTCTGAAGGAGTTCAATGGATCTGATATTTTTATGTCATCATATGATTGATTTGGCTGATTAAATTAAGATATAGTTCAGTTTGTATGTTTTAGATGAACCAATACTTTTAAATATCTTTTACCTTAGAGCATTGTTAGAGAATGACACGGTGGCGGTTTACCCGCGGCCACCGCATTTTAGCCGCGGGTCACCACCGAAAACGGGGAAGAAAACTAGCAGTCGCTGCGGCGACGGGGACAAGGCCATTCACCTCCCGCGGGGCGGTGAATGGGTCTTGTCCCCGCAGTGAGGCATGAAGGATCGCGCGGTCCCCGCAGCTCACACCCGCCTGCCCAATCGATTCTAGTGTTTAGCCAGCTCTCTCCCTTCTCCTCACCTTAGTTTGTAGATTTTCTTTTTCGGCGACCCGCACGCTATCAAAGAGCCGCTGCTGCTCAGTTTCGATCTTCTGCTCTGACGCAACCGGAAACAGGAAGTTGCAGCAGAGCAGAAGATTGAACACTGAGAAGCCGCGCGTGTGCGGCTCTTTGGGAAAGCGTGCAGGTCGCTGAAAAAGAAAGCCTGCAAATTAAGGTGAGGAGAAGGGAGAGAGCTGGCTAAACACTAGGATCGATTGGGCAGGCGGGTGGGGGCTGCGAGGACCGTGCGATCACCCGTGTTCCCGGCTCAGACTGTAAGGAGGGAGTGAAAGGGAAAAGGATTCTGGGCCAAGGTGATGAAAACGGAAAGAAAAACCCACGGCAGGAAAGAAAGGGAAGGACAGGCAGGTGAGCCAGATGCTAGAAGCAGGGGGGGGGGAAGATAGAGGGAAAAAAGCTAGATGGGGTTGAAAAGAAGAGACACACTGGTATGGAAGAGGAAGATAGGGGAAATCTGGACACAGGAAGGTAACAGAAAGAGGGGAAATTATGTGCATGGGGCATAGGGACAGAGACAAAAAGGGGACATGCCATGGGGATGGTATATGGACACAGGGGGGGGCAATGGCAGATACATAGGGGAGATATTAGAAAAGTATATAAAATCGTACCCGTTTGAGGTTTTTATGTATGCAGCGGTGACGGTGACGGGGCGGTGAATGGGGTTGCAGTGGCGGTGACGGGGCGGTGAATGGGGTGGCAGTGGCGGTGACGGGGCGGTGAAGGGAATGGCGGTGACGGGGCGGTGCAGAGGATGGTGAGACGGAGACGGGGCGGTGACGGGGACCAATTTTTTCACCGTGTCATTCTCTAAGCATTGTCTTAATTGAGTGACATATGTATGTTTATTATAATTGTGCTCTAAGCTTATGTCTTTAATAGGTGGGTAAAATAGTTTTTATTTTTGGGTTATGTTCTGATACTGGGATTTATTGTGTTCTATCATTTAAAAGGTAATAAAGATGGGTGGGTGCAGGATGCTATAAAGATTAAATTGACTTCTTTTGTAAATTTTTTGGATTTATTTTTGTTAAGTATAAAGGGGGGCTGGAATGATATATTTGGTAATATTGTGGTAATTTTGTTTTCTTTGTTTGATTGTGGGAGTTTGTTCTTCTATATAGAAGAATAATGGGGAAAAAAGGTATATAATTATAGATACATATAATTATACTAAAGATATAATTATAAGAAGAAAGTAGGAGGGTTGGGAAAATAGATTTAATGATTTTCTTCTTGTTATCTGACTTTCTTTATGTTATTGAAAGGTTTATGTAAATCAGCAGAATTGTTTGGGTTTTAGTATGCAGGGAGTTTTTTCTTTTACTTAGTCTGTATGTGCGTTTCGAAGTTTGCATTTATGTTACGGGTGGGTGGGGAGGGAAGATGGGGTATGGTGAGGGTTTGGAGGGTTGGTTGGGGGAGGATAATTTAGATTATTGGTTTAAGGAAAAGGAACATAGAATGCTATTGGAGTGGATATTTATAGATATTATATTTCATCTTTATAATGGATTTTAAAATCTTTTCACTAAATGTTAATGGCCTAAATCATTCGATTAAAAGGAAAAAAGCACTGTTATATCTTAAACAGCAGAATGCGGATGTTTGTTTTCTGCATGAGACACACCTATCTGAAGCAGAATCTATGAAGTTGTCTGGTAATTGGGTGAAACATTGTTTTTATGCACCTGCGAGAAGGAAGAAAGCTGGAGTAGCAATTTTAATTAATAAAAAATGTTCTGCGGTATTTAATATGATTGATGCAGATCCTCTAGGCAGGTGGTTGCATATTGACATGAGCATGGGCAATACTACTGTATCGCTTTTTAATGTATATGCCCCTAATTCGAATCAAATTGAGTTCTTTAAATCTCTAGAACAATTAGTTTTACCACTGGCTACTACTAATTTAGTGGTAGCAGGGGATTTCAATGCTGTTATAGATCCTTTAATGGATAAAAATCCTAGTAGAATTGTGAAATCTCTAGGGCTAGACAATTTTGTACAAAATCAATAAAAGTTTGTTATTACACATTGATATCTGACTCTTTTTTCTCATAGACATACCAAAAAGTACAGTATCATAAGATAATGCTACATGGTTTTCCAATAAACAATTTACTTGATCCCAGATTGAGTTCCAAAAGGCTAAGATATGGGGACAATAGAACAAAAGATGATCTAAAGTCCCCATATCCAGATTACAATGCCAGCATCTATTAGACAAAGAACTATTTAACTTTTGCAATCTAACTGGGGTCTAAAAAGCTCTATGTAACAAAAAAAAACCAAGTTTGTTTCATAGACGCTGACATTGTACATCTCATTCTCCAAGACCAAATTGGTGGCCATTGAGATGCTGAAATATCATGCTTAATCTCAATGCTCCAAATATCCCTAAGAGTATTTTTAGTCTTTTTTTTAAACCAAATCACTAATAGTTTTATACCAGTGTGCGGCCTGATGTCCCAGAAAATCCGCCTGGAAACATAAAAATTCTATGCTAGGTTGAGTATTCAAATTTTTACACGCGAATGGTCGGGTGAGGAAGGAGCTCCCGGTACAAACAGACATTTTATTAAATAAAATATCGGAAAAGTAGAAAGTTTTGATTTTTTTTTAAATTAAGAAGTCAGAATGGCCTCCGGGAAACAAACTAAAAATGACGCGGCAATAACAAACGCTGGAAGTGTGAAGCGATCAAAACCGGAGCCGGTGACACCGTCAAAAACTCCGTTGCCGAAGGATAGCAAATGGGAAGAGGAAATGTTTAAAGAAATTAAAGCCATAAAAGAAATTGTCTTGTCAAACTCAAAAAAGCTAAACGAGTTACAGGATGAAGTATCCACATTAAACAGAAGAACGGAGATCTTAGAAAATAAAGTTAACCCACTGGAAAAGAATGTTGAAGGGTTTGAATTTCTAAAGAAGAAACTTAAGGAGGATGGAGAGAAAATTGATTTGCTTACCAGAGAGCTGGAGGACTGCTAGAACAGGATGAGAAGGTCGAATTTGAGAGTGATAGGGATACCGGAAGGGATGGAGAAAGGGAACATGATATCATTTTTAGAAAATTTCATCATAAAAGTCCTGCCTTTTAAAGCAAAACACCCTATTGAAATTGAAAGGGCGCATAGAGTCCCAACCAGAAGACCTGACAAATTTATTGGACCTAGACCTATAATTTTTAAAGTATTAAGATTTCAGCATGCCATAGAAATCATTAGATTAGCAAAAGAAAATCAAAATCTGAGGTGTCAAGATGCCAAGATTAACATAGTCCTAGATTTTGCTAAATCCACAGCACAGAGGAGAAAGCAGTTTTTAGATTTACGTCTGTCACTCAGAGAAATTGGAGCTAAATATGGGTTGTTGTATCCAGCAGTTATGAAAGTTACAGTGGACAATAAAACATTCAGCTTTGATAACCCTGAGAAGCTTAAGGAATTTTTAAATCAAAGAGAGCAACCTATGAATGAATGAAACTGAGCGGTTTGTGCAGATGTTTTAAATATGTATTTATTTTATTAGTATATATGCTATATAAGAATTGATTTGGATTTCTAAATTTAATATTGCTCCGCCCCTCCCCCGCATCGCCAGAGTCTCCGGGAGACTTAAAAAAGAACTCCCCAACAGCGTGAAGCCTTTCTGCTGCACAAGCAAACAGGAGAGGAGAGGAGCGTGGGAGCCCTTGCTCCGCCCCTCCCCCGCATCGCCAGAGTCTCCGGGAGACTTAAAAAAGAACTCCCCAACAGCGTGCAGCCTTTCTGCTGCACAAGCAAACAGGAGAGGAGAGGAGCGTGGGAGCCCTTGCTCCGCCCCTCCCCCGCATCGCCAGAGTCTCCGGGAGACTTAAAAAAGAACTCCCCAACAGCGTGAAGCCTTTCTGCTGCACAAGCAAACAGGAGAGGAGAGGAGCGTGGGAGCCCTTGCTCCGCCCCTCCCCCGCATCGCCAGAGTCTCCGGGAGACTTAAAAAAGAACTCCCCAACAGCGTGAAGCCTTTCTGCTGCACAAGCAAACAGGAGAGGAGAGGAGCGTGGGAGCCCTTGCTCCGCCCCTCCCCCGCATCGCCAGAGTCTCCGGGAGACTTAAAAAAGAACTCCCCAACAGCGTGCAGCCTTTCTGCTGCACAAGCAAACAGGAGAGGAGAGGAGCGTGGGAGCCCTTGCTCCGCCCCTCCCCCGCATCGCCAGAGTCTCCGGGAGACTTAAAAAAGAACTCCCCAACAGCGTGCAGCCTTTCTGCTGCACAAGCAAACAGGAGAGGAGAGGAGCGTGGGAGCCCTTGCTCCGTCCCTCCCCCGCATCGCCAGAGTCTCCGGGAGACTTAAAAAAGAACTCCCCAACAGCGTGCAGCCTTTCTGCTGCACAAGCAAACAGGAGAGGAGAAGAGCGTGTCCCGATCCAGCAGGGACTCAAAGGGAGAACCATTCCTTCTACCTAACACTCCGAACCAGACATCAAAAATGAAGCTCTCCTTACATACACACACACTAGCCACCCTTTTGATAATCCTCCTCATTTCTAGTTGGAAAGCAGCAGCAAACAACTTACCCACCGCAACCACATCCTCCAGTACAACCAACTTCCAACATCCCAACAGAAGAATAATCACATCAAGAAACTCGAACCACCACGCCAGCACTCAACACTCCATCACTGTTACCTGGAGAAGAAGACCAACACTTCCGAAAACAAAATCTCATCCATCTCCCACAACACTCATATACCCGGAAACAACACACATTCCCCAGACTGACACGACCTCCCTTACATGTGCCTATGTCAACATCAGAGCTCTAGGACCCAAAACAGAAAACATAAAAAATTGGATAAAAACAGAAAAACTTGACTGCCTGTTCCTCACTGAAACCTGGTTAACCTCAGACACAGACCCAAGAATAAAAGAAGTATGCCCGCCGGGATACAAAATAACAGTAACCTGCAGAGAAAAAAAAAGAGGAGGAGGACTAGCAATAATAATCAAGAATTCCCTAACTCTAAACATACTTGAAAAAACATCCACCCCGCAAATGGATCTCCTAGCGTGTCATCTCACAAACCCAACACTAAAAAACTCACTAAACTGCTTGCTCTGCTACATAACACCAGGAAACTGGACCACAGTGAGACATGAATTTGAAAACTTCATCTACCAAAACTCATTAACAGCAGAATATAACCTCATCCTAGGAGACCTAAACCTACACCTAGAAGACACAACCTCCACACCAGCAAATAACTGTCTATCCTTCCTCAAAGCCTTATCCTTCCAGATCCTAAACCCACAAACCACCCATGAAAAAGGTCATCAACTGGACATTGCTGCATTCATGACTCACCAACCATCCAATCCAGCAATCCAAACTCCTAACGGAACATGGTCCCCATCCCTATGGTCAGACCACTACACATACAACTTCAACATCAACTGGACCATGACCAAACACACACCCCACTCAAAAAAAACCACATATACCACACGCAAACATATCGACCCAACCATTTTTTGGTCAAATGTAGACGAAACTTTACAAGACTACGACCCAAAAAACTTCATCTCCCACTGGAAAAATGTGTCCACCAACATCCTTGATGATCTGGCCCCCCTACAAACCAAAACCAGAACCAGCAGGAAATCAGACCAATGGTTTGATAATGAATTACTCCAACTCAAAAGACAGTGTAGAAGATTAGAAAGAAAATGGAGAAAAAAGAACCAAGATCAAACAAAAACCGAATGGAAAAAAATCAACAAACAATACAAAAATCAACTAAGGGATAAGAGGAAAAGCTACTACACTAACCTCATAGGCACGGAAACCCAAGACTCCAAAAAAATATTCCAAATCCTGAAAGAATTAACAGACACCAAACCATACACAACCACCACGAACACTCCTCCACCATCACCCACCCTCTTAGCAGAACACTTCAAGAACAAAATTACCAACACCAGAGCCACTCTCATCCTTAACCCATCCCATCAAAACCCAATCACAATCCACCCTCCAGGAAAAGAGGCAACTGCAGCAGACAGAATTTGGACTCAATTCCCCAACATACAATGGTCAGAATTCAACAAATTCTACAAAAAATACAGCCATGCCTCCTGTGACCTCAACCATTGCCCCTCATATCTCCTTACCACCTCTAGTGTAAAATTCCGCACCACAATTCTTCAATGGATTCAATTCACGCTCACAGAAGGCACATTCCCTGCTGACCTCAGCGAAATCGTCATCACCCCAATCCAAAAAGACCCAAAAGCACCACAAAACCACCCATCTAACTTTAGACCTATAGCCTCAATTCCGCTATATGTCAAAATTATAGAAGGCCTAGTAGCCAAACTCCTCACCAATTACATAGATGACCACAACCTACTCCACCCCATGCAATCAGGCTTCAGAACAAACTTCAGTACAGAGACACTACTAGGCTCCCTTATGGATACCGTCAGACAACACCTTAGTACAGGGAAAAAAATGCTTCTCATACAACTGGACTTAACTGCGGCATTCGACTTAGTGGATCACAACATCCTTCTACAGATCTTAGACGCAATAGGCATCTCAGATAAAGTATACTCTTGGTTTGAAGGATTCCTAAAACTCAGAACCTACAGCGTAAAATCAAACAAAGAAAAGTCAGAATCCTGGTCAAACCCCTGCGGCGTACCACAAGGATCTCCACTATCCCCCACCCTCTTCAATCTCTACACTGCTTCTCTAGGAACGCATCTAGACAATATGGGCATAACCACCTATAGTTATGCTGATGACATCACCATCCTCATCCCATACGATCACTCTAAACCTAACATGACAGACAAACTTCACCAAACACTTGAAACAGTCACAACCTGGATGAAAAATCACAAACTTAAACTCAACCAAGACAAAACCAAATTCATCCTTCTCGAAAATGACAAGATCCAAACCACAACCAACTTAGACATAAACGCAATCAAATATCCCATCCAAACCACCATAAAACTACTTGGCATGACCATAGACAGATGCTGCACTATGCAACCGCAAATAAATAAAACAATTCAGAAATCATTCGCAATCATGAGAAATCTGAGACAAGTCCGAAAATTCTTTGAAAGAACACAATTCCAACTTATAGTACAATCCCTAATACTAGGGATACTGGACTACTGCAACATCCTATTCCTTCCTTGCTCTGCAACTACGATTAGACAACTCCAAACAATCCAAAATACAGCTTTGAGACTCATCTACTCATTGAAAAAACATGACCACATCACTGAAGCCTTCATCAACTCACATTGGCTTCCAATCCAAGAAAGAATCCAATTCAAATTCTACTGCATATTATTCAAAACCCTACACGGAGACAGTCCATCATACTTGAACAATCGCCTCATCCAAGCACCCACTACAAGACAAAGAAAAACGCACGCCCCATTTATACCCCCCCCAATCAAGGAAGTAAAAAGAACAAAACTACACGATGGCCTCCTAGCCACCCAAGCCGCAAGGCTGGACAACCAGATCTCCAACCTCTTGATGACCACCCCAGACTATAGGACGTTCAGAAAAGAAATAAAAACCACACTTTTCAAGAAATTCCTGAAGCAGCAATAACATCACGACCGTTTAGTAACTCTAAAACTGACACTTGATCTACCCACTACTGCACTAATAATAACAAAAGAACTTCCACTATGACCACCTATTAACTCTTTTACAAACCACCTCACCCTCAACAACCTGCTAAATGTTTATAAGACCTACAACTTACCTCTCTAGCTAATCATTGTAACTCTGTTTTTTTTTAAACTAACCTTTTGTAATCCGCCTTGAACCGCAAGGTAATGGCGGAATAGAAATCCCTAATGTAATGTAATGTAATGTAATATGTAACGGTAAAGGAATCTTTCCAGTTTAAAGTGAGGATTTGAATTGCATTCTGAGTTCTATAAGCACTACAAATGCCTGGGGTAACCTATTGTACTGAACATTCCTCTTTGGAAGATATACAGCATGCAAAATAATCTTATCTGCCTTTGCTTATTGCAGTAAGATATAATAAAGGTATGTTTTCTCTCTTGGACTGCCTAGTCAAGTACTGCAGAAGTACTTTCTAATTATCAGGTACATGAAGCATGCAGTGTACATTTTAATATGTAATATGCTGGGCTATAAGGTGTGCCTTTTAAAATAAATTGATAGTTTTAAGAGTAGGTCCTGTGTACCAGATATCATCTTTTGGACTTTTTTAAGTTTCAAAGAGGAACTTGATGATACCAGCCTTTTCACAACAGCTGATCTTATAGAATATGAAGGATGATTCTGAATATGAGTACGAGACTGTGAATAATTCTACATGGGGATATAACATGACTTTGGTGGAACATTATGCACACTACGTCGCCAAGCTGTGTGATTGCTTGCATATTGGAGTGCATAGGGGATATGCCATCCCTTCTAAAACCCTGGAATTGAGGAGTTCACCTTTCTGTTCAAGAAAGAAGGAGACTGATTTCCAGATGCGCTTCGGGATCTAATCAAAGTTGAAGAAGTTGATGGTGAGGTGAGCTGAAAACGTTTGCTCAGTAAATGCAGCAGTATCAAATTTGGATTTCTTAGGAACATTTGTTCATTGATTTGACTCTTCAGCGTAGACATCATTTTCAGACTGAACGATGGTTCTTGTACACAGGAAGGCCATATATAATTGATAGGCATATGACATGGGTATTGCATATTAGGAGAGGATATGCATTCCTTATGTTTTATTGTTCATCCCTTATGGCTCCCGAAATTGCAATTTAATTATATTATGCGAAATATGACTAAGACGATGGAAGAAAAGAGAAGAAAGAGGAAGAGGAATATTGAGTTTTATGATTCCACTTCTGTTTATAACTATGAATCCCTGATGAAGTGGATAAATAAAATTGTGCGCAAGGAATAGACTTATTAGGAACTTTCAATGTAGAATTTTCTTTCAAAGAGGAATTTACCCTTGGTCTAATTGTTGAACTCATTCTGCATAAGAATTAATCTTTCAATATATATATATATATATATATATATATATCTTAATTTTGAATTTACTTTTCATTGAATTAATTGATAAGTATAGAGTGTATTTTCTTTAGGGAATATTTAATTCTAATAAGAATTAAATTAATATGATATTAGTTATGGAAATTTTATTAATTAACATCTGTACACTTTTTAAAGGGGGTGGTAAATGAGTATATATGAACAGAAGCTATTTGATATCATTATTAATAATTTATAGATTTACAATTTGTCTCCTTTTTATATATTCAAATAATATGTTAGAGGATATTAAGAATATTAATTTATTGATTATTTAAGCAAGATAGTTTTATTATTATCTTTATATTAGATCAATTAGATCTATATAGATTGGGAATTTGGTCATTAAGGTTTTTGATGGGAATTTAAGAATTGGATTATAACAATAACAAGAGAATTATATAACATGATTAATGTATTATAATATTGTGTTAATATTGTGGTCTGTTGGGGAATTTCTGGACTCATCTGAACTTATATGTGTGGTTCCAAGTTATTTATGTCATTATTTAGGGGGGAATGGGTGGGATGGGGATTAATAAGGGGAAGGATGATAATGGGGGAAGTGTTCTGTTCTAAAGAAGAGGGTTTTGAAAATGGCATCTAATCTTGACTTATTTTATTATTTATTCTTTACATTTGAGAAGAGATTTTTGATAATTATTAGATATAATGGAGACTAAAATTTTTTCCCTTAACGTTAATGGTCTCAATCATCCAGTAAAAAGAAAAAAATGCTTACTTTCTTGAAAAAAACAGAAAGCTGATATATATTTTATCCAAGAGACGCATCTTTCAGATGTCGAATCAAAAAGACTCGAAGGGGAGTGGGTAAAGCACTGTTTTTTCGCCCCTGCAGTTAGGAAAAAAGCGGGGGTTGCTATTTTAATAAGTAATAAATGTTCAGCTTCATTTAAAATGTTGGAGTTTGATCCCTTAGGAAGATGGATTAAGGTGGAAATGAGAATGGGAAATAATACCTTGACTTTGATTAATGTATACGCCCCTAATTCGAACCAAAATGATTATAGAAACATAGAAACATAGAAATAGACGGCAGATAAGGGCCCACGGCCCATCTAGTCTGCCCACCTTAATGTCCCTCCCCTACCTTTGCCCTGTGAATAGATCCCATGTGCCGATCCCATTTGGCCTTAAAATCAGGCACGCTGCTGGCCTCAATCACCTGTAGTGGAAGACTATTCCAGCGATCAACCACTCTTTCAGTGAAAAAGAATTTCCTGGTGTCACCTCGTAGTTTCCCGCCCCTGATTTTCAACGGATGCCCTCTTGTTGTCGTGGGACCCTTGAAAAAGAAGATATCTTCCTCCGCCTCGATGCGGCCCGTAAGATATTTGAACGTCTCGATCATGTCCCCCCTCTCTCTGCGCTCCTCGAGCGAGTATAGCTGTAATTTGTCAATTTGTAAAGATTATTTCAAATCTTTACAACAATTAATACTCCCACTGGCTACTTCTAATTTAGTTGTAGCTGGAGATTTCAATGCTGTAATGGATCCTTTTATGGATAAAAAACCAAGTAAAAATATAAAATCTTTAGGGTTAGAAAATCTGGTAAATTCTTGTGATTTAAAGGATATATGGCGAATTCTTCATTTTAATGATCAGGAATTTTCTTTTTTTTCACAAGTTCATAAATCTTTTTCAAGAATTGATTATGTTTTAGTTTCAAATTCATTGGTAAAACAGGTAATACAAGCTTCCATTGATCCAATTATTCTGTCAGATCATGGTGGGGTTTGGATTAAATGTAGTTTAGATAAACAGGAAATAAATAGATCAATTTGGAGATTTGATAATACACTGATTGCAGATTCAGTTTTTCTTGAAGAATTTAAGGCGAAGATAATTGAATTTTTCCAAATTAATAATACAGTGGATATTAATACTGAAATTTTGTGGGATGCTTTTAAAGCTACTATGAGAGGTCATATTATCTCTTATTCGGCACATACTAGAAAACAATTGGTTAAACAATTTACTGATCTAGAAAAAGAAATTAAATTTTTGGAATCCAAATTAGTTGGTAATTGGCAGAAAGATACTTTACAAGAGCTCTTAAAAATTAAAGGGAAATATAATGAGATTTCTTCAAGATTGGCGAGGAAAGATTTGTTTTCCCAGCAAACTTTGTATTATGGAAGTTCCAATAAGGCGGGAAGATTACTTGCAAATTATCTTAAAGCAAAAAAAAGAAAAGTAAAAATAATAGCAATTAAAGATGTTAATGGAAATATGCATACTCAGATTAATGATATTTTAAATCAATTTCTTAATTTTTATAAAAATTTGTATTCTTCCGAGTCTTATGCTAATAAACTTCAAAGTGGTGTGGAATTTTTAAATTTATTAGTGGGTCCAAAACTTCCTGATCATATAAAAAGAAGATTAGATGAGCCTATATCATTAAAGGAAGTAGAAACTGCATTGAAGTCTCTTAGAGTTGGATCTGCTCCAGTTGGGGATGGTTTTACAGTGGAATTTTATAAAACATTTCAAAATTCGTTACTCCCCCATTTATTAAATTTATATCAATTTCAACTAAATAAAGGTTGTATTACAGGTACTATAGCAGAGTCTTTAACTATTGTTTTACCTAAGCCAAATAGAGATCCTACTTTGGTATCAAACTATAGGCCGATATCTTTAATTAATGTGGATGGAAAGTTATTGGCTAAAACTTTGGCTATGAGATTAGCTAAGGCTCTCCCTTTTATAATTGATGTACACCAAACTGGATTCATTGCGAATAGACATTCTTCTAGTAACACTAGATTGACATTCCACACTTTAAATTTAACTAAAAATATGAATGAACCGGCTTTTGCCATATCTTTAGATGCAGAAAAAGCATTTGACAGAGTGGAATGGGATTTCATGTATCAAGCTTTGGAATGGTTTGGTATGGGTTCAGGATTTATTCAAATGATTCAGACTTTGTATAGCTCCCCTATGACAAGACTATATATCAATAATAAAATGTCAGATCGTTTTCAATTACATAGGGGAGTTAGACAGGGTTGTCCACTATCTCCTTTGCTTTTTGATATAGTTTTAGAACCCTTTTGTTAGCTATTAATCAAGCAAAGGGGATACAGGGTATTCCTCGTAATGATTGGGAATATATGTTTTCTGCTTATGCAGACGATATTTTATTATATTTGAGAAATCCTGTTTCCTCCATTCCTTGTTTGTTAGATTTGATAGATAAGTTCGGTAAATTTTCAGGTTATAAAATAAATTGGAATAAGTCTGAACTTCTTCCACTCAATGTACATTGTTTAAAAAATATGTTTGATTCCTTCTCTTTCGTTTGGAAGGAAGATAGTTTAAAATATTTAGGAATATGGATTAAAAATACAGTAGATGAGACTGTAGAAGAAAATGAAAAAAGGTTGTTAAAAAAGGTTACAGAATTATGTAAGCATTGGAATCCGTTACACTTATCTTGGTGGGGGAGAGTCCAAACGGTTAAAATGATGATTTTGCCTGTAGTTTGTTATCAAATGGGTATGATACTAATATTTTTTCATGGGTCTTTTTATAAAAAATTGAATTCGATTATTATAAAATTTATTTGGCTTGGTAAAACTCCTAGAATTGCTATAGCATCTTTGCAAAGACCAATTAGAGAGGGCGGGGTAAATTTTCCAAACTTTTATAGGTACCATCAAGCCTATATTTTACGTCAAGGTATGTTTTGGGTCCTCCCGGATCTCATTGAATATACTTCTGATTGGTTATATTTGGAATGGCGACTCATGCTTCCTTTACATCTTTCTCATGTTCTCAGTATCAAGATGCCCAGATTGTACAAAGAAAATGGAATTCTAATGGATACTTGGAAAACATTAAGATTTGTTAGTAATTTAACAGCAATTTCTATTAATAATTCAACGAATCAATCCATATGGCTAAACTCCAAAATTCAAATTGGCGGTTTCAAGGTTGTCTGGAAACATTGGGTAATTGCAGGAATTAGAACTTTAAATGATGTAATTACTAATGGTAAGTTGCTGGATTTTACACAATTGCAACATAAATTTGGACTTCACAAATCACAATATTTTCGTTGGTTGCAATTGAAGCAGGCCATTCAGGCGGGGTTCCCTGAATGAATGGAAATCTTTTAATAATCAATTTAGTTTAGAATTGCTATGCTTTCAGGCAGATTTTCTGGGTCACCAGGCCGTGCATTGCTATAAATTATTATCTGATTATTTGAATAAAAAACCAAAAAATGGACTTAGGGATATTTGGAGCATTGAGATTAAGCATAAAATTAATGTGTCTCAATGGCCACGTATTTGGTCTTGGAGGATGAGATGTACAATGTCTGCATCTATGAGTCAAACATGGTTTTTCCTGTTTCATAGAGCACTCTGGACCCCTGTTCGTTTACAAAAATTGGATTGCTCTAAGTCTAATAGATGTTGGCATTGTCATCTTGAAGCTGGAACTTTAGATCATTTATTGTTTCACTGTCCATATAATAAGGCATTTTGGCATTCGATTTGGGATCAAGTTAATTGTTTGATGGAAAATCATGTGACACTGTCGTATGATACGGTGTTGTTTGGCACTGTCATCTTGAGGCTGGGACATTAGATCATCTTTTATTCTATTGTCCATTTATATTATTATTTTGGAAATCAATTTGACCTCAAATAAATAGGATGATGGACAATCCAGTAGCCTTGACTTATGATACTATTTTATTTGGTACAACAATGAGAGCAAAGAGTCAAATTTCATCACATAATAACAAACTTTTATTCATATTGACTGGAGTAGCAATTCAACAAATAACATACAATTGGAAAAATTATGACAGATTAAGTTATAACTTTTGGTGGAATTCGGTATGCCATATATATAAAATGGAGCGCACAATAGCAACACAGAAAAGTTACTTTGGTAAATTTCAGAAGATTTGGAGAGCATTAGCAGATTTTTGTAATGATTAATAACATTTTCCCATAACAAGGTATTTGTTAAGTGGGGATGGGGGTGGGTATTATTTTATTTATCTCATAATATGTATGAATTAATTAATACATTTTGATGTATTAGGTTAGATTTTCTGAAATAGGGAGGGAGGGATTGGGGGGTTTTCTATTTTATTTATATTTGTCATATTTATTAAATGTATTACATAATATTTAAATCATTATAAAATACGAATATAAGTATGATATATTGTACTTAAAGTGTTCATGAAGAAAATCAAGTGTGTATTTATAAAATTATATAAATTTTTCTGATACACTTGTTGTAATATGCAAAACTGAATAAAGAAATTAAAAAAAAAAAAATATATATATATATATAAAATATCTTCTGCAAATAATAAACTTTTAATGACCCTAACGGGGGTTGCTATTCAACAGATAACGTTTAATTGGAAGGATTGTACAAGATTGAATTATAGTTTTTGGTGGAACTCAGTATGTCATTTATATAAAATGGAAAGATTGTTAGCAATGCAAAAAGGATATTTCAATAAGTTTAAGGATATGTGGGGGCCATTAATAAGTTATTATAATGAATAATTGTTACTTTTCCTTTTGGTTTATCAATATTGATTTGGGTGGGGGATGGGTTCTGATATTGTATTATTACTGTGGAATATGTTATTACATTCTATATTACATTCTATATAGTGTAGGTTGGATGGGAGGGGGATATAACTCATTTTGGGATTTGTTGTAGAAATTCAAGTGATGTGATATTTTAATTGTGAAAATTATTGTGTACACTTGTTGTTGAGAATAAAATGAAAAAAGATTAAAAAATAAAATAAAATAAAGTTACTTGTAGTTGACCATTTTCAAAACAGGAAAACGTGTTTCTTTTTTAACTATTTTTGAGAAAAAAAAAAAAAAGCACAAATAAAAAATACACAAAAACCTCCACTGGGACATAGGAGGACCCAGCATTCTTAGCAAACTGGCCACAGAGACACCTCAGAAGAGCAGTGGGGCATTGCAGTGACCTTCATATAAAAGATCCCAGGTAAATTCACCCCAAACCTACTATATATCTCCCCAACAGCCCTTATGTCTACAGGTGTTACCTACACGTTGGTACAGTAGGTTTTAAATAGATTTTGGAGGACTCACACTTTCCACCACAAATGTACTAGTTAGAGCAGGATATGGGCCAGGGTATCCTTCTCTACAGTTCACTGTACTGACCACCAGGCTACTCCAGAGACCTGCTTGCTGCTCTAATAGGGCTGGCCATAACATCTGAAACTGTCATACAGGCTGATATGCACAGTTTCATTTACATCTTTGGGAGGTGGAAGGGGGACAGTGACTACTGGAGGAGTAAGTGGGGTCGTGCCTTCATGTTTCCAGTTGTCATCTGGTCACTTTGGCCACCTTTAGGAACATAAGAATTGCCGCTGCTGGATCAGACCAGTGGTCCATCTTGCCCAGTCAAAGACCAGTGCTCTAAATGAGTCCAGCCTCACCTGCGTATGTTCCAGTTTAGCAGGAACTTGTCCAACTTTGTCTTGAATCCCTGGAGGGTGTTAACCACTTCGCCACACTCTCGTATGCCACACGATTGGTTTGTTTAGTGAATCTAGCCCATAGTGTCCTGGAACAGCACAGGAAGTAAGCTAAGAAATACCTTGCAGTAAGAATGGACTGGACTTGCACCTAGACTGGAATCCACCATCGTTTCCATTTCAATAGCCTGGATGCGCCGCTGACTGCTGGCCATACACTGCTGGACCACCGGGGAAAAGATACATGGGGAGGAGTAGGGGTAAAAAATTGTTTGTTTCGGCCGAGATGGAAGGGATCCCTCCTGTCCCGGTCTACCACTACACAACTTGAGGGGGAAGAGGGTACAGGGAAGGAAGGTGGGACAGGGTGCAGAGCCTGGCAGGGAGGGGAGACAGGGTGCAGAGCCTGGCAAGAAAGGGGGCTGAATTCAGTACCTGGGAGGGTAGGGAGGAAAGGGGGCTGGGTGCAGAATTTGGCATGGAGGAGGACTGAGTGCAGAGCCTGGCAGGGCATGGCACTTGAATATTAAGCCCCCATCTTATATGCGAGTCAACCATTTTTCCTCCTTTTTGGAGGGGAAAAAGGGGGTCTCGACTTATATTCAGATCGACTTATATTCGAGTATATACAATGATTAAAAAAAAAATATCCCACTGGCTGTGACAGTTCAATCCAAAATACTGTTAGATAAGTAAAGTTCTATATGCATATGTAGTATCACATCATAGCTTATGCTATGAGTTTAACTTGTTGGGCAGACTGCATAGAATGTACAGGTCTTCATCTGCCACCATCTACTATGGTACTATGTTTATCTCATCACCTACTGTTTGATATCAACAGCAACAACTTATTATTTCTATAGCACTACAAGGCGTACTCTACATTGTACATATAAGATACGGCCCCTGCTCAGAAGAGTCAAAATCAGATAAATATCATTACCTGGTACTGCAAACAGTGGACGGTAGCATGGCATTGGGCAGTGTTATTTTGATGTGATCACTTGGGTACTCGCTGTGGTTCACTATCTTGTTTGCAAACAGGATGTCATAATCAATACAACTAATGAGGAAAGTGCTGAAGGAAACCACAAAGATAAATTGTCTGCAGATAAAGAACACAGAGAAAGAAGGTAAAATTAAAGATGGCAAAGGAAACTGCTCAGGCCTGCATGCTGGCACACACACACACAGCTAGACAAGAAATGGACAACTGCGCGCACACACACAAACACAAACACACAGCTAGACAAGAAATGGACCATTGCACACACACACACACAGCTAGACAAGAAATGGACCATTGCACACACACACACACACACACACACACACACACACAGCTAGACAAGAAATGGACAACTGCGCGCACACACACAAACACACACATACAGCTAGACAAGAAATGGACCATTGCACACACACACACACACACAAACAGGGCTAGACAAGAAATGGACCATTGCAAACACACACACACAGCTAGACAAGAAATGGACAACTGCGCACACACACACAAACACAGCTAGACAAGAAATGGACCATTGCACACACACACACACACACAAACACAGCTAGACAAGAAATGGACAAGCGCACACACATAAACACACACACACACAGCTAGGCAAGAAATGGACCACTGCGTGCACACACACAAACATAGCTAGACAAGAAATGAACGACTGCACACACACACACAGCTAGACAAGAAATGAACGACTGCACACACACACACACACACACACACAGCTAGACAAGAAATGGACAACTGCGCGCACACACACAAACACAAACACACAGCTAGACAAGAAATGGACCATTGCACACACACACACACAGCTAGACAAGAAATGGACCATTGCACACACACACACACACACACACACACACACACAGCTAGACAAGAAATGGACAACTGCGCGCACACACACAAACACACACATACAGCTAGACAAGAAATGGACCATTGCACACACACACACACACACAAACAGGGCTAGACAAGAAATGGACCATTGCAAACACACACACACAGCTAGACAAGAAATGGACAACTGCGCACACACACACAAACACAGCTAGACAAGAAATGGACCATTGCACACACACACACACACACAAACACAGCTAGACAAGAAATGGACAAGCGCACACACATAAACACACACACACACAGCTAGGCAAGAAATGGACCACTGCGTGCACACACACAAACATAGCTAGACAAGAAATGAACGACTGCACACACACACACAGCTAGACAAGAAATGAACGACTGCACACACACACACACACACACACACAGCTAGACAAGAAATGAACGACTGCAGACACACACACACACAGCTAGACAAGAAATGAACGACTGCGCACACACACACACAGCTAGACAAGAAATGAATGACTGCACACACACACAGTTAGACAAGAAATAAACGACTGCACACACACACACAGCTAGACAAGAAATGAGCGACTGCACACACACACACAGCTAGACAAGAAATGAACGACTGCACACACACAGCTAGACAAGAAATGAACGACTGCACACACACACACACAGCTAGACAAGAAATGAACGACTGCACACACACACACACAGCTAGACAAGAAATGAGCGACTGCACACACACACACAGCTAGACAAGAAATGAACGACTGCACACACACACACACACAGCAAGACAAGAAATGAGCGACTGCACACACACACACAGCTAGACAAGAAATGAACGACTGCACACACACACACACACACAGCAAGACAAGAAATGAGCGACTGCACACACACACACAGCTAGACAAGAAATGAACGACTGCACACACACACACACACACACAGCTAGACAAGAAATGGACGACTGCACACACACAGCTAGACAAGAAATGAACGACTGCACACACACACACAGCTAGACAAGAAATGAACGACTGCACACACACACACACAGCTAGACAAGAAATGAACGACTGCGCACACACACACACAGCTAGACAAGAAATGAACGACTGCACACACACACAGTTAGACAAGAAATAAACGACTGCACAAACACACACACCTAGACAAGAAATGAGCGACTGCACACACACACAGAGCTAGACAAGAAATGAACGACTGCACACACACACACACAGCTAGACAAGAAATGAACGACTGCACACACACACACACACAGCTAGACAAGAAATGAGCGACTGCACACACACACACAGCTAGACAAGAAATGAACGACTGCACACACACACACACACACACAGCAAGACAAGAAATGAGCGACTGCACACACACACACAGCTAGACAAGAAATGAACAACTGCACACACAAACACAGCTAGACAAGAAATGAACGACTCTACACACACACACACACACAGCTAGACAAGAAATGAACGACTGCACACACACACACACACACACACACACAGCTAGACAAGAAATGGACCATTGCACACACACACACACAAACAGGGCTAGACAAGAAATGGACCATTGTAAACACACACACACAGCTAGACAAGAAATGGACAACTGCACGCACACACACACACAAACACACACACAGCTAGACAAGAAATGGACCAGGGCACACACACAAACACACACACACACAGCTAGGCAAGAAATGGACCACTGCGCGCACACACACAAACACAGCTAGACAAGAAATGGACCACTGCACACACACAAACACACACACACACAGCTAGACAAGAAATGGACCACTGCACGCACACAAACACACACACAGCTAGGCAAGAAATGGACAACAGCGCACACACACAGCTAGCCAAGAAATGAGCGACTACACACACACAGCTAGATAAGAAATGGACGACTGCACACACACACACACACAGCTAGACAAGAAATGAACGACTGCACACACACACACACACACACACAGCTAGACAAGAAATGAACGACTGCACACACACACACAGCTAGACAAGAAATGAACGACTGCACACACACACACACAGCTAGACAAGAAATGAACGACTGCACACACACGGCTAGACAAGAAATGAACGACTGCACACACACACACAGCTAGACGAGAAATGAGCGACTACACACACACACAGCTAGACAAGAAATGAACGACTGCACACACACACAGCTAGACAAGAAATGAGCGACTGCACACACACACACAGCTAGACAAGAAATGAACGACTGCACGCACACACACAGCTTGACAAGAAATGAACGACTGCACACACACACACAGCTAGACAAGAAATGAGCGACTACGCACACACACACAGCTAGACAAGAAATGAACGACTGCACACACACACACACACACACAGCTAGACAAGAAATGAACGACTGCAGACACACACACAGCTAGACAAGAAATGAACGACTGCGCACACACACACAGCTAGACAAGAAATAAACGACTGCACACACACACACACAGCTAGACAAGAAATGAGCGACTGCACACACACACACAGCTAGACAAGAAATGAACGACTGCACACACACACACACAGCTAGACAAGAAATGAACGACTGCACACACACACACAGCTAGACAAGAAATGAGCGACTGCACACACACACACAGCTAGACAAGAAATGAACAACTGCACACACACACAGCTAGACAAGAAATGAGCGACTGCACACACACACAGCTAGACAAGAAATGAACGACTGCACACACACACACACACACACACAGCTAGACAAGAAATGAACGACTGCACACACACAGCTAGACAAGAAATGAACGACTGTACACACACACACAGCTAGACAAGAAATGAACGACTACACACACACAGCTAGACAAGAAATGAACGACTGCACACACACACACACACAGCTAGACAAGAAATGAATGACTGCATACACACACACACAGCTAGACAAGAAATGAACGACTGCACACACACACACACACACAGCTAGACAAGAAATGAACGACTGCATACACACACACACACAGCTAGACAAGAAATGAACGACTGCACACACACACACAGCTAGACAAGAAATGTACAACTGCGTGCATACACACACACACACAGAGCTAGACAACAAATGAATGACTGCACACACACACACAGCTAGACAAGAAATGACCGACTACACACACACACAGCTAGACAAGAAATGGATGACTGTGCACACACACACACACAGCTAGATAAGAAATGAACGACTGCCCACACACACACAAACACACACAGCTAGACAAGAAATGGACAACTGCACACTCACACACAAATACACACACACAGCTAGACAAGAAATGGACAACTGCGCGCGCGCACACAAACACATACACAGCTAGACAAGAAATGGACAACTGCGCGCATACACACACACACACACACAGCTAGACAAGAAATGAACGACTGCAGACACACACACAGCTAGACAAGAAATGAACGACTGCGCACACACACACAGCTAGACAAGAAATAAACGACTGCACACACACACACACAGCTAGACAAGAAATGAGCGACTGCACACACACACACAGCTAGACAAGAAATGAACGACTGCACACACACACACACAGCTAGACAAGAAATGAACGACTGCACACACACACACAGCTAGACAAGAAATGAGCGACTGCACACACACACACAGCTAGACAAGAAATGAACAACTGCACACACACACAGCTAGACAAGAAATGAGCGACTGCACACACACACAGCTAGACAAGAAATGAACGACTGCACACACACACACACACACACACAGCTAGACAAGAAATGAACGACTGCACACACACAGCTAGACAAGAAATGAACGACTGTACACACACACACAGCTAGACAAGAAATGAACGACTACACACACACAGCTAGACAAGAAATGAACGACTGCACACACACACACACACAGCTAGACAAGAAATGAATGACTGCATACACACACACACAGCTAGACAAGAAATGAACGACTGCACACACACACACACACACAGCTAGACAAGAAATGAACGACTGCATACACACACACACACAGCTAGACAAGAAATGAACGACTGCACACACACACACAGCTAGACAAGAAATGTACAACTGCGTGCATACACACACACACACAGAGCTAGACAACAAATGAATGACTGCACACACACACACAGCTAGACAAGAAATGACCGACTACACACACACACAGCTAGACAAGAAATGGATGACTGTGCACACACACACACACAGCTAGATAAGAAATGAACGACTGCCCACACACACACAAACACACACAGCTAGACAAGAAATGGACAACTGCACACTCACACACAAATACACACACACAGCTAGACAAGAAATGGACAACTGCGCGCGCGCACACAAACACATACACAGCTAGACAAGAAATGGACAACTGCGCGCATACATACACACACACAGAGCTAGACAAGAAATGAACGACTGCACACACACACACAGCTAGACAAGAAATAAACGACTGCGCGCATATATACACACACACACAGAGCTAGACAAGAAATGAACGACTGCACACACACATACACACACACACAGCTAGACAAGAAATGAACGACTGCACACACACATACACACACACACAGCTAGACAAGAAATGAACGACTGCACACACACATACACACACACACAGCTAGACAAGAAATGAACGACTACACACACACAGCTAGACAAGAAATGAACGACTGCACACACACACACAGCTAGACAAGAAATGGATGACTGTGCACACACACACACAGCTAGACAAGAAATGAACGACTGCCCACACACACACAAACACACACAGCTGGACAAGAAATGGACAACTGCACACTCACACACAAACGCACACACACAGCTAGACAAGAAATGGACAACTGCGTGCGCGCACAAACACACACACAGCTAGACAAGAAATGGACAACTGTGCACACACACACAAACACACACACAGCTAGACAAGAAATGAACGACTGCACACACACACAGCTAGACATGAAATAAACGACTGCGCGCATACATACATACACACACAGAGCTAGACAATAAATGAACGACTGCACACACCCCCTCAAACACACACAGGTAGACAAGAAATGGATAACTGTACACGCACACACGGGTAGACAATAAATGAATGACTACACATACACACACAGCTAGACAAGAAATGAGCGACTGCACACACACAGCTAGACAAGAAATGAACAACTGCACACACACACACAGCTAGACAAGAAATGAACGACTGCACACACACACACACAGCTAGACAAGAAATGAACGAC